>NC_029772.3:11150588-11184143 GCF_000817695.3 Arachis duranensis | reverse complement strand
CTGAGCTTTTTTTATTTAAATATAAATAAATATATAGGAGCAGCCGGATGGGCAAGTGCACCTGATGGACCATATGCTTGGGGATATTGCTTTCTGAAGGAAGTAAACCATGCCGATTATTGTTCTAATTCCAATGAGTGGCCATGTGCTCCTGGGAAACAATATTATGGAAGAGGACCAATCCAAATCTCTTAGTAAGTTTATTTACTATATGGACCGTACCAATCTTATTATTTTTTATTTTTTATTTTTAAATTTGGACTATCAAGTTAGATATATTATTGTCAAATATACAAAAATAATATTTAATTATTAGTATTTTTTTCTACCGTATTTCTTTAGTCCGATATGCTAATTATGAACTAATTTATCGTAGATCTAAATTATATTTAAAAGATTAATTAGGCAGGTTGAGTCAAAGAAGAGTTATTTCTACGAGTACTAGGCTAGAATTTAAATGATCATACCCTACTAAATGCTGTCTCCAATCCTTTGTTTAAGATTAGTAACAACTACTATATCATTTTGTCAAATAATTGTATTTAAAAAATAAAAGAGCAAATAACTTATGGTGTTTTACGTTGTTAATGTCACATGTTATACATGATGTTGCTAATAATCTTTTAAATTAATATCCTACAGCAACTTCAATTATGGGCCAGCGGGTAGAGCTATTGGTGTAGATCTTCTCAACAATCCTGATTTAGTAGCCCAAAATGCAATAATTTCATTCAAGACTGCCATATGGTTTTGGATGACTCCACAAGGTAAAAAGCCATCAAGCCATGATGTTATCACCGGAAGATGGACACCGTCCCATGCTGACAGGGCGGCTGGCCGGGTACCTGGATACGGCGTGATCACCAACATAATCAACGGTGGAGTTGAGTGTGGACATGGGTGGGATGCTAGGGTTGAAGATCGGATTGGATTTTACAAGAGATATTGTGGCATATTTGGAGTTAGCACAGGGGATAACTTAGATTGCTATAACCAAGCATCATTTGGCAATAGTTTGTTAATTAAGCAAGTTGTATAAGTAATAAACATTATCCGATCCGTGCTTTAATTTCAGTGTTTTTTGCAATAAAACCTAGTGTTGTCCATTGGGATTAGGGGTTATCATCAAGATTTTTTAATGTTCTATGTCATCTTTTGTACGAAATAAAGAGTTGTATCTTTTGTTTTTGTATTATTTGAAGAATAAATTTTTATAGTGATTCCTGAAATTTACGTAATTATTTAATTTACTTCTCGATGCCCTCATTTACTATAATAATGATCTCCCATATCAAATTTCGAGTACCATAATAATTTTTGAGGTCCTTTTCAGTTAATTCAGTTGTCGAAGTGCTAATATAGCTATTTTTTATCACGCTGAATTGTCTTTAACAACTAGCTGACGTAAATAAATTTTAATTAAATTCAATTTATTCCCTCTCCAATTATATAACCCTAAATCATTCCCAAATATTCAGACTGTATTTGTGACTATCTTACGGTTATTTTTGTTGTTTCAATTATTTACTATCATTTTTTATATCTTGCAACTTTGATGGACAAAATCAATTGTAGTGTCAAAAAAAACTATGAACAAATATCATTCATTCATATAGTTCATATAATACATTCATTACATAGATTGACTAACAATAAATTCTATTCACACTTTACATAACATCATTACAAAGAACACTATTATTAAAAATAGAATCAAAACAACGAACCAAATGAATAATAATTTTTTTTTACTCTTAACATCATTTTGCAATTTCCCAAGTCTCCATCAAAAAAAGTTCATTTTCAGTTTACCATTCTGACTATTAGGTTTTAGTTTTTCACCTTCCTCTTGTTCAATATTCACTCACACAAATAATCCACACCACTTATCTAAAATCAACCAAAAATTAAAAAATGCTTAAAAGAGGGGAAAGAACTAACAAATCAAGATAGAGAACTAACTTTTTTGCTTATATTATAATTAGAACAACAACAACAAAAATTTGTTTGGATTCGAATCTGTCCCAGATCACCACAAAATCGGATGAAAGCCACAACCACATCATTCCGGTGTAACACCCTACCACACTGAGCTTTATGCTTAAGTCGTAAAACAGAAGTGGTGTGATATTACGACCTCTAAAATAAGATGTGTACATATAATAGCAGAAAGATTATAATATACTAGGAGCCTTAAAGAACAGATGAAATAAAAGCGCAACGCTCAAAAAACTGTTGGGTATATTAGTATGAGAAGATGACAAAATCTTATATTTGTGTAGTGGTTTCAAGGCACGATTAGATCGCTTTCTTTAGAAAGATATTTGTCCCCACACTTAGTTGCTATAAGGTTGATGACAATACTCTCTCAAGATACAATGAAACCTAAGAATTTCTTAATTAGCAATAGTAAGAAATTCTCAACTCTCTTGAACAAAGAAAATCTCTTAATAGTTGATTAACATGTACACTTAGTACTTCATACCTGAAATAATGGACAAGGATTATTTATACATATTGCACATAGCAATTATGATTAGTTACGTATACAAATGGTTGTTTCTTTTCTATTGCCAATAGATACAATGTTTTGAACATATACAATTCTTAAAGAGTTGTGTCCCTTTAGCCAATAAACACAATGTTTTGAACATACACAATCCTTAAAAGGTTGTGTCCTTTCAACCAAATGGTACTAAATGGTTAGTGACCGTTTATTAATATTAATAATAATATTAACAATAATATCAACAATATTAATAATATTAATTAATCAAATTTGTAAATACCTTTCAGTCCCCTACTATTTACAAAATTTTAATGTCATACAAGTATATGCATAAAGAATGTGTCACTAAGATTAAACATTCTTTTAGTATAAATTTTAAAGTTCTAACGAAATAATAGGTGTCTAATCGATTAAACCTATACTCCATATGCTAGTACCAAAAATCACACACATTACTTATACCCTCCAAGTTCAAGAGTTTACAATTTTAAGCACTTATATGGCATTGTGCTCATTCTGGTTTCATGAATATTTACGAGAATAAAACCTCTAAAATTCTCGATTAGAGCGGCACCACTCTTATATTCATATAGGTAGAATCTTTTGATAGATAATATTATCATTCCATTAAGAGTTTAAATTCACCCTCCTAATTTATTGTAAATAGCACTAAATCCTATACCTTAGTGCTCCAATTGCTAAATAACTTGGTATTATCCATTAAACCTTGAAACTAGTGGTCTACTAGAATCAGGTTGGGTTCCCATCACTTAGCAATAATAGGTTTTAATCCCATTTTAGCAGTAGTTTCTTTAATTTTATTCCTTGACAAATCTTTAGTCAAAGGGTTTGCTAAATTTTCTTGAGATCTTACATAAGTGATGGTAATTACACCATCATCTATTAGTTGCCTCACAAATTCATGTCTCAAACTTATATGTTTAGACTTTCCATTATAAACCTTATTATATGCTCGAGACATGGTTGATTCACTATCACAAAAGATTGAAATGGCTGTCGTCTGCTGTGGCCACAACTTTATATCATATAACAAATTTCTTAACCATTCTGCTTCTTTACCTGCGGCTGATAAAGCTACAAACTCAGCCTCCATAGTAGAATGTGTAATACATGTTTGTTTCTTTGAGGCCCAACTTATTGCTCCACCACCTATGGTGAAAATCCATCCTGAAGTGAATTTGTTGTCACTAAGATTTATAATCCAACTTGCGTCGGAATAACCTTCTAAAACTGTGGGATAATCATTATAATGTAATTCCAAGTTTATGGTTTTTTTGAGATAACCAAGAACTCTTGTTATAGCTTTCCAATGTTGGTTGCTAGGCTTTCCTGTAAACCTTGATAATTTGCACACAGCAAATGCTATATCAGGTCTAGTACAATGCATTGCATACATTAAACTTCCTATAGCACTAGCATATTCTAATTGTGTTATAGGTCTTCCCATGTTTCCTTCTAATTTAAGATTAGGATCATACGGCGTATTGGATTCTTTAATTGTGAGATGATCAAACTTTTCCAATACCTTTTTGATATAATGAGATTGACTTAAAGTAAAGCCAACTTCAATCTTATGCACCTTGATTCCTAATATTGTATCAACTTCATTTGAATCCTTCATCTTGAATTTAGAAGTTAGATACTCCTTCGCTATACGAATTCCTTCTAAATTTGTTTCGATGATTAACATATCATCAACATATAAACAAATGATTACTCCATAATCTTTAGTAAATTTTGAGTAAATACATTTATCCGCACTATTATGTGAGAAGCCATTTGATAACACCACTGAATCAAACTTCTCATGCCATTGTTTAGGCGCTTGTTTTAGCCCATACAAAGACTTAATTAATTTGCAAACTTTCTTTTCATTTTCGGGTAGCACATAGCCTTCCGGTTGCTCCATATAAATTTCTTCATTAAGATCTCCATTTAGAAAGGCCGTTTTAACATCCATTTGATGTATATAAAGCTTATGTATAGATGCTAGTGCTATAAGAGCTCTAATAGAAGTCATTCTTGCCACAGGTGTGTAGGTATCAAAATATTCTAGACCTTCTTGTTGTCTAAACTCCTTGGCCACTAACCTTGCTTTAAAGGTTTGTAATGAACCATCAGTATTATACTTTCTTCTAAATACCCACTTACATCCTATAGGCTTTGATCCTGGAGGCAAATCAACCAAGACCCAAGTATTATTAGATAATATTGAGTCCATTTCATTATTTATTACTTCTTTCCAAAAAGCAGAATCCCTTGAAACCATAGCCTCTTTGAACGTTTGAGGATCACCCTCTATGTTCATCACAATAGGAATCTTGTTTGTTACAAAATTCTTAGTTCCTTCTACAAAAAAAAGTGATAGCCTAAGAAGAAATAAAATCTGGACCCAAGTCCTTTTCTTTTCTTACTCTCAAGCTCTTCTTTGGTTCAATCAACTTTTTGTCGCTTAGACGTTTATTATTTTGATTATTTATTTCTTGTAAAATATCAGTATCATTTTGGGGATACTCTGAATTAGAAGTTGAATCATTGATAAATTTATTTTCAATAAATTCTACTTCTCTTGATTCAACAACTACATTAGACACTAAGTCTAATATTCTATATGCTTTAGAATTTTGAGCATATCTTATAAAAGTGTCTTTTATGCCTCTTGACCCCAATTTGGTTCTCTTTTGATCAGAAACTCGATAAAAGGCTAAACACCCACACTTTAAGATAATTTAAATTAAGTTTTCTTCCTTTCCAAATTTCATAAGGAGAAACATTTCTATGTCTTGATGGTATCCTATTATGGATATGACATGATGTCAATAATGTTTCACCCCACAAATTGTAAGGTAATTTTGCATTTACTAACATTGAATTTACCATATCCACAAAGGTACGGTTTTTCCTTTCTGCCAAACCATTTTGTTGCGGAGTATATAGAGCGGAAGATTCATGCACAATACCATGTAATTCACAAAAGTGATCAAATTCATTAGAAAAATATTCTCCACCTCGATCACTACGAAGAACTTTTATTTTCTTATCATGCATATTTTCTACTTCCATTTTATATTTCTTAAACATTTCAAAAGCTTCATCTTTATTTCTAAGAAAATACACATAAGTAAATCTAGAACAATCATCAATAAAGGTTATGAAATATCTTTTTCCTCCTCTAGTAATATTGCCATTTAGTTCACAAATATCACTATGAATTAATTCTAATAAATGTGTATTTTCTTTCAACCTTAGGAAAAGGTTTCTTAGTAATTTTGGATTGTATGCAAATATCACATTTCTTATTAAAATCCTTGTTACTAAGATCAATATAGTTATTCATTTGCATATATTCAATTGATTTGTAATTTAAGTGTGCTAATCTACTATGCCATAAATCACAAGAATCAACAACATACAAGGAAACATTCACTTTATTAATACTAAGTTTAAATATGCCTTCAGTACAATATCCTTTTCCTATGAATATATCATTCTTAAGCAAGATTACTTTATCGGATTTCATTACAACTTTGAATCCTTTCTTACACAAGAGACTAATAGAAACTAAATTTTTTCTCAAATCTGGAACATAAAATACATTTATTAAACTTAATTTCTTTCCAGATGTAAAATTTAATTCCACAGTTCCTTGACCACAAACTTTGGCTGAGTTGTCATTGCCCATCAAGACTTCTCTATTGTTCATTTCTTCATATGTTTTGAATTGGTTGCGATCATTGCAAACGTGAACAGTAGCCCCAGAATCTAACCACCACTCAAGTGATTTTCCTTATGTTGCTATGTTGACTTCTGTAACCATGCCAATATGCATGTTTTGTACTTTTTATGCAACCATAGCAATTAGATCCTTCTCTTCCACTAAGTTGGTCTTTGGTGCTTCCTTTTTTCAGAAGTCTACATTCTTTGATATAGTGTCCTTTCTTGTGACAATGATAACACTCTCTTTGTCTCTTCTTATCTTGCTTTGAATCTTTAGATAACTTTCTTTTCTTCTTATTGGAGTTGTTTTCACCAATATGATTCACTTTAGAACTTTGAGAAAGATACACAGCATCACGTTTTCGAGTTTCCTCCTCTATACGTATATGCCTTAGTAATTTCTCAATTGTGAAGTCCTCACCAAGATGTAAAAATTTCTTCCTATAACCATTCCAAGATGAAGGCAATTTTGAAATAATTGCTCCAACTTGTAATGATTCAGGGATCACCACTTGTAGATCACGAAGTCTACTTACAAGGATTTGTAATTCATGAATTTGATCCATGACAGGCATAGTATCATTCATAATAAATTCAAAATATTTCATCATAATAAACTTATATGTTCCTTGTCTTTCGATATTGTACTTTTCTTCCAAAGATTTCCAAATCTCCAATGGTGATTGAATTGACATGTAGAGATCATAGAGTCGGTCGGATAAAGTGTTGAGAATATGACCTCAACATGCAAAAGTATCTTCATCACATTTCTTCTTCAATTGAACGATCTTTTCTTTCTCTTTCGGTGTGACATTTTCAGTAGCATCGGCAATTGGTGTAGTCTTTGGGTCAATCACATATGCAAGATTGAGAATCGAAAGAAGGAATATCATCTTGTCCTTCCAACGGTTGAAGTTTGTTCCATCAAAGTGATCTAACATGACAAACTCTTGATTCATGACCTTGAACGTGGTGTTTTGATCTTGTGCCATCTTCAACAAATATCTCTCTAAAATTGTTGGGTATATTAGTATGAGAAGATGACAAAATCTTATATTTGTGTAGTGGTTTCAAGGCATGATTAGATCACTTTTTTAGAGAGATATTTGTCCCCACACTTAGTTGCTATAGGGTTGATGACAATACTCTCCCAGGATACAATGAAATCTAAGAATTTCTTAATTAGCAATAGTAAGAAATTTTCAACTCTCTTGAACAAAGAAAATCTCTTAATAGTTGATTAACATGTACACTTAGTACTTTATACCTGAAATAGTGGACAAGGACTTATTTATACATATTGCACATAACAATTATGATCAGTTACGTATACAAATAGTTGTGTCTTCTCTATTGCCAATAGATACAATATTTTGAACATACACAATTCTTAAAGAGTTGTGTCCCTTTAGCCAATAGACACAATGTTTTGAACATACACAATCCTTAAAAGGTTGTGTCCTTTCAACCAAATGGTACTAAACGGTTGGTGACCGTTTATTAATATTAATATTAACAATAATATCAATAATATTAACAACCTTCTCTCCCTGCTGTCGACCGTTCCCCTCTACTCTACAAGGCATGAAACTCCAAATCCCTCATTTACGGTGTGCGCAACCTACCCCTGTTCTCTGCTCCTCGTGCGCATTTGTACCGTCTTTGAGTCGCGTGGCTGCCCATACATCCTTCTCTCGCCGTCATCGATCGTTCCCCTCTCCTCCACTGTGAGCGAATCTGAGTTATCGCGGCCTCTCCCTATCACTGGTTTGTTCTTCCACATTGCTCTTTCTTTCTTGTTTTCATTATTGATTACTTACAAAATTTGAATCCTATTTTTCTCAATATTTGCATATGTCTTCTCCTCGACATCGCTAAGTCGTGTTCGGAGTTATTGGCATCACAGTATATGTTTTTTTTGTTCAAATTTTTCGCTCACTCTAAATCTTGATTCTGGTTCTGCTTTTAGGTTTTTCTACTAATTAAATTGATTGTTTTACTTATTCAATGAAGACTAGAAGAGAAAGCTCGATAGCAAATCTTTTTAGTATATTTCATTCAATGTCTAGACCAAGTTGTAAATTGCAGTATGAGAATAATTTTTACAAATATTTTTATAAATTTGTCAGAATCAGGTGATACCCTTTGAGTTTGGAAAGGGGAGCTTAGAAGACAGGTCATGAACCTTAGTTGTTATTGAGACTAGTAAGCTTACTCATGTTTTTAATGTTGATGATTTCACTAGTGCATTTAATTTGGAGTGGTTTGGGGCTAACAAGATAGAATCTATTGGTGTTGATGTTGTTGGTGTGCTAACATTGGCAAATGTTTGTAAGGACCATATTGGTGTGCTAACATTGGTATCGATTATTGTTACTACCAACTACCTCATCATCGTAATCATAACCATTAATCTTCCCACACTACAACAGACACTACACTCACTGAAGAGTGAGGAAGCTACACACTCTTGTGATTTGATTAATTAGGGATTGGATTTCAGAGAGAGAGAAAAGCTAAGCCAATGCCTTATTCTTCAATAATCACTCCTCAACATGACAATGATGATGATGCTTCCTCCTATTTCAAGCTGAACGAGACAACCTTCTTGGCCTCACACATGCCTAAGAAGGAGATTGCCGTCAATTGATTCCTCCAAGATCACCCTAACTACAATGGCTGTGGTGTTCTCATCGCCATCTTTGGTATTCTCTTCCTCCGCGTTGACCTTATTCTCATTCTCACTTTCTTCAACTTTTTCTGTTTAATTTTATTTTTAGTTCCTTTTTGTTCATTTCCAAATTAATTAAGTGTATAGCACTTTGTTTTACTCCACTACTACTAAGAGTTATTGAGCTTGCATGAGTAGTTAGTTGTTAATGGTAGATAGTGTTAATGATGTAGTAGTTAGCTGTGTTTGCAGCATTTGTTGAGCTATGCTATAAATGAAAGTTGAATACAGCATTGATATTGAAATAAATAAGGAGAAATAGAGTATTTTATTTCATTTAGTGCTTTTAAAAAAGGAATATTTCACTTCTTATTAGTATTTCAAATTACTAAAACTCGATATTGTTGTTGTGTTGCGTTGTGTCAATAACTCAATATACACATATATGTGATGAATGTATCATATACTTGCTTTTCGTGTTGTCTACTTCATGAGCCATGCTACAATGCACTACTAAACTTGCATTACTATTGATCTTCTTCTTTTTCCTGTTGTCTTCATGATCAGATTCATGCATCCTATTTCCTTATATTAAATGATGAATTTTCATACTAGTAATAATGTAAAGTTGTTTTGGTGGCAATCTAGTTTTCAGCTATTGGATCTATGGGATCTAGTTTTCCAGTTTTAAAATGCATTTTGGTGTGCATATTATGGTGTACTTGTATGTTCTGGGGTTATTTGTTATAGTTTCACATGATAGTGCAAGTTTGTTCAATTATTCGATCTACATGTTTACAGATTTTGGCATAGATCCGGCCGCTGCTGGATTGCAGGTTACCTCAAATGAGAAACCCAAAATTCTTGATGTCATTGATTGGTAGAAAGAAAACCTTTTGTTTTTGTTGTTGTTGTTGTTGTTGTTGTTGTTGTTGTTGTTGTTGTTGTTGTTTCTTAGCTGATAACTTTTGAGTTTATATTAGTTTTTAAAATAAAAGTATGTTGCTTTTTTGTATCTTCAGTTCTAGTAGTGGAGATGTTGATACCTCAAAAGTGGTGAAGGCTGATGCTGATGGTTGTATTTGCGGTGCATCAGGTTAGTGGTTTGGAATATTAAATACCTTTATATACAAGTTATGATGGTCTGACATTCTTCAACTAGTGAGGCTATATACCATTTTTATAGCCTTTATATGCAAGTTATGATGGTCTGACATTCTTCAAATAATGAGGCTGTATACAATTTTAATTTTTTATCACAAGATATCAATTTAAAACTTATTAACAATGCTCTTATTCATATTTTCGGAACACATTTGTTCTATTTTGTTTTAATATTAAAGATCAGAAAATACTCTTTCACATAGTTTTGGTGATTCTTTATTCTTTGTTATAACAAGAAGCCCTTTAAGTTTTCCTCCTCCAAATTCTCTGCGTTCTTTCTTTCTTCATTCTATTTTCCCTCTTTGTAACTTTGTGTGCTTTCATGTAATTGTCTTTTTCCTTTTTTTTTTGCACAACTTTTTTCTTGTTAGTCAATGAACTTAAACTGTTCAATTATTAAACTATTGTCTGAGGTTAGAATTCCATAAAAAAATGTTGAACAGGGGCATCTTTGATCATCAATACTTCATGAAAAAATCCTTCTGGTGAATGGCATATTGGTTACAAATTTGTTTATGAGATTTTTACAGAAGAAGTGACTTCTCGTTTGAAGGTAGAATCACAATCTTGAAAAATATTGAGTCTTACTTTTGGTTTCTTAACCTTGGTAAATGGATCTAATTTCCCTTTTCTTCTTATGAAATGTTCACTGGCAGAAAGAAAGAAAGAAAAAGTGGGACGAGAAAAACCAGGAGGAAATTGCTAAGGCTATAAAACAGCTTCAAGATTTTGATCAGGTTAATCCTCTTACACATGTTAGAATGGTGGAATCTGAATTTGATATGATCTACTCATACCCATCATTGGGTTTAGTAGGTATCACATTGGAGTTTAATTTTGTGCCAACATTTTTGTTCCCAGGTACATTTCTGTTTTTTATTGTTAACTAAAAGATTTTACTTTGAATGCCTAATCTATACTTCATTAGCTTTTGCCCTCAATTTTCAAGCAATTGAGAAAGTACAGCTTAATATACATGATAATTTTGTTAACTTGTGTTATGGATAAACTTATTAGTAACCTCTTTTAGAAAAGCAAAGAGATGGAGCTTATTAGATTTGGATATAACTAAGCCGAAATCACCCAAACTGAAAGACAGACAAGTAATCAAGTACGTATGCTTGAAATGTGTCTTGTTTTCTGCTATATATCTATGTATGTTAGTTCATGGTTAAGATAGATATATAAAAAGGTGAAATAGTAGTAGTAGTAGCTTTGTCTCCGTGCCCAAGGAATGTTTAGCTTACTTCACGTGGAGAAGAAAGCCACTGAAGCCATCACCATTATCCTAACCTATATACATACATCAGATGTGAAATTCTTTTTCTTTCTAATATATCTTTCTTTTCTATCACTAGCTATATAGATAATAGCTTTTATATACCTGCTGACTCTCTCTCTTCTTCCAAGTCCTTTCACCTTTATTTACTTGTTTAGCTTTTTAACCTGTTTTTTAGGCTCTTCTGCATTGTGAAACTATAGTGATTTGAAGGGAACCTGCTTACATACATTCAACTGCGAAAGAAAAAAGGCATCATTTTCATCAATCTGAATGAAAAGAGAGGGAAAAAGAAAAGAAAATGCCCATGTTCTGCTATGAATTCTTCATTCCCTTAATCTAAATGTAATTATTCAGTTTTTAAATAAGCCCATGTATGAAATTGCGGTAGTTAACCGTCTCATTTTTTTTTAAAAAAAAACTTACATAGATTTGCGGCGGTTTTAAAACGCGCAATTTTTTTTTAAAATCCACTACCCAAATAGCGGCGATTTTGATACCGCTGCAAAATCAATTATCTGATTTGCTGCGGTTGTGCCAGCGTTTCAGTAAAACCGCCGCAAAATCAAATCTCCACTCCCTAACTTGCAACGTTTGCGCGTATACTGTTTTGCGGCGGTTAAAAATCGCCGCAAATCCCTATAAAAACCGCCGCTATTCGGCGTGTCTCTTGTAGTGATCATTCACTAACATTATACAATCTCACATTTCAACAACTCTATCATGCTCTCATTCAATATGTATGTAAACATATAATCACCAACTCAACCATATTCCATACTAACATCAATATAACAACAATCTCCATCACACAACCAAATCACATCACAAATATCAAGGATACTAAGCATTGTATATTTTCATGCGTTCCAGCTTATCTTATGGTCATCTAACCTAAGTTTTCATAGAACATTATATATTAAATACACGAAACCTAAAACATACCTTGTCCGGTTTCCTCATAGTGATCAAGACAACTTATTAAAACAAACACAGCCCCAAAAACTCCAACAAAACACTAGCATTCAGCTTCTTCCAAGTTTCAATATCCACAATTTCAAACTCCAATTATTTATTCACAACCTAATACACATTCATAACACATATATACCTAATTTAATACCCAAGGCATAAATTCAATAAATTAAATAGGATTTATGGTATCTTCACCTTACCCAAGCTTCATATAAGCAAGAGTGAACATTTTTCTCAAACTAATTGGATCCTAAAACATCAAAAAGCAAAGAAATTCAATACCTCCACATAATTTTCAAAAATTGGAGGAAGGAGCGGCTGAGAAAAATAAAGTGAGTTACCTATAAAATTGTTCCGGTAGAAACGTAGAGCTCAACGCGGTGGTCACATGGCCACAAACGATGTGGCGATCGAAACTCGGATTGAAAAGTTACGGCATTTTGAAATTACCGTAAGGGTTTCGTACCCTTCTCCTCCATGGCTGCATTGAACGCTGTTTCTGTTGCATTTGGAGGAGAAAATGAGCTTTGGCTCATTTAAAGGTTGGTCCGGTTGGGCTCACGGGTCCGGTTTGAACTTGATTCGATCGGTTTGGCCTGTTCGATCCAATCGATTTGGCCCGTTTGGTCTAATTTTGGGTTGAATTTTTCGAAATTAGTGTCAAAATTCTTGTTTTAATGAGTTCTATCCTAATTTAATATAATATTCATATTTCTAATTTTCTTTATTAAAAATTAATTTATTAACTAATTATTTACTAATTTAACGGGATTTACATCCGTCACTCGCGCTGACCTCCCATGAATTTGCCCATTACTCATTAAAACTGACCGGATAAAACTACCCGTAATAGTACTTCCACTTCCCATCATAGTTTTTCAACATCAACTTACTACAGATGATCAAAGTGCTTCAATAACAATAAGAAGAAGAAAAAAACGAAGAGGAAGAAAAAAAATACA
Source organism: Arachis duranensis (assembly GCF_000817695.3). Lineage (NCBI taxonomy): Eukaryota > Viridiplantae > Streptophyta > Magnoliopsida > Fabales > Fabaceae > Arachis > Arachis duranensis. The sequence goes on along the minus strand of NC_029772.3, from coordinate 11,170,845 downwards.
ATTTGAAACATTTGGAAATGATCTAAGATTATATAATTGGAAAAGAACTAAATTAAAACAATTTAACGTGATAAAAGATAGCTACATCAGTATTCTGACAACTAAGTTTACACCGAAAAAAATTTTAAAATTTTTTATGGTGATTGAAATTCGATTTAGAGAACTAATATAATGAAATTAAAATTTTAAAGACCGAATTAAATAATTACATGAATCTCGTAACACTAAAAATTTATACATTATTTGAGAGACAAATGCATATGTTATTTGATTACTAAAAAAAAAAAAGTTACACGTTTTTTGTAATAAATTTTATTTAATAAAAAATAAGATTTATTCATTAAAAATGATGAATAAAATCGTTGATATACAAAAGTAGAAATATATATAAACAACATTTAACATCTTGAATTTTATCAAACCGTAGAGCTCATGCAATCGTCGAGAAAAGTCCCAATCTTTTGTCAAGGTCTTCCACTCACATGTTTTTCTAAATTTTAAAGTATGGTAATAAGGCACTTCTTTTTTTTAAAAAAAAAAAATCTTGTCAAGCATACTCTTTTTTTCTTAGTCAATCATCAATCATGAGGGTACGACTTCATGTTGTATAAGCTAGCTAGGCATGCTCAATTGGAGATTTTATCTTAGCTTCTAGAGGCTAAAATTGTCAGAAATTATATATATTTTTAGAAAAAGTATAGGTAATTAACAATATTTTTGAACAATGTGTGAATAATATGAATTAATAAGATTAAAAGAGTAAATTAATTTTAAATTTAATTAATAGCATTAAATTAGAGTGTAATATATTTTTATTTAATTGGTGATTGTTCATATTATTCAAGATGATTATTGTTTATCTAACCCTCTCCATATTTTTATTGGGTTGATTAAATAATAGGATTTCACATCATATATTATATTGAGTATTCACTTCTTGTACGGTTTTAGATTTACACACGCTATTGCAACAATAAGTCAATAAGGCAACAGCAATACTAAAACATATGGCATGACCAAGAAATAAAAAATAAATAAAAGAGAAGCAATGTATTTATCTATCTATCTATCTATCCCGATCTATATATATAAATTAGAAAATGGTCGTTGATTACTTCAACAATTTTGAATGTGTCATTTTTTTAGTAAAATTTAGTCATTTTTGGTTACGTAGAAAATAAGGAATTGAGAGCTACAGAACTTTACTTTCAAGTTTCAACCCTAAGAAAATTCAAAGACTCTGAGTTTCCACTTCCACCCTTAAAAACACGGCAAAAGAAACTAGTTACTTTTCCAAATGTGTAACGGATAAATTCGGATAACAATAAAAAAAAAACATTTTAACAATTCTCTAGCATGAATTTTGATTGTATGGATTTTAGATTTTGAAGTAATAATTTTAAATGTGTAATTTTTTTTCTTAGCTGATTGATATGATATATACTAATAAAAAGATATTTGATATATACACTAAAAATCAGTTAGCAAATAAAAATTATATATTTATACGATTTATATATTTTTAATTAAATAATTAAACATTTTATAATAAAATAATTAACTTAGTCATAGACGAATAATATTTTCAATAGTATGATAAAAGATTGAGATATCAAAAATATATTTTTATATAAAAAATAAAGATTGAGATAGTTTCTAGTTTGTACCCGCAAAGTATGGCACGATTGGCTCAGCACTCATTTGTCTTAACATATAGAATAAGCATCCATCCAAAAGATTGTGTTTATCCTTTGTTGATATGATCATATCTCATGCATCTTTATCAATTAATTATTTGGCTTTTACTTCTTCAACGCAAAATGGACTATACTCCCTCCGGCATATATAATAATTATCAAATAATAAAGATTTTGATATTGACATACAACTTTTTTTTCTTGTTTTTTTTTTTAATTTTTATTTATATTATGTTATTCTTTGTTTTAAAAAAAATAAAAATTAAATAATTTTCAATTTTTTTCATAAAAATTTTGATACTATGTCATAATATTCTCTCATTTTATTCACGATTCTTTTTCTCTAGCAAAAGAAATGTTACTTATATATCTATTTTTTCCTTTGATATTTAGACAAATAATGTTGAAGAGAATTATTAAGAGGTTATATCATTTCTCAATTGAAATATATGCATGTTATTTTCTTTTCCTGGGATTAAACATGTCCCACACCCTTAGCTTGTTCCGTTGCCTGAATAGACCGCAAATATATCAATGAGTAAAGTATTATTTTTGTCCCCAATGTTTGGGTAAGTCTTATTTGTGTCCCTAACATTTAAATCGTTCTATTTATATCCAACATTTATAAAAGTGATTCAATGTTATCCTACTATCAATTATACTAACAAATCAAATTATATTTTTCAATTATTCTCACTTAGATGCATTCATTCTCAATTAGGTCTCACTTGGATGTGCTCGATTTTAATATTATACCCACTATTTGTGTTTAGATTCAATTATGTCCCTAGAAAAGTGAATTATGTAAATGTTGTAGGAATTAGTTTCAACTTTTGATGAGCTATTTTTCAGAGTGGATCATCGATTCTATCCCAGACATTTGTATTCTAACTTCAAGAAGAGATTTTTAAAACTCAAACTAAAGCGTTCATGATGTGTAATTGACGGCAGGATAACATTGAATCACTTTTACAAACGTTAGGGATACAAATAAGATTTACCCCAAACGTTGAGGACAAAAACGATACTTTACTCTATATCAATTTATCCAAGTCAATAGTTACTTATTATCAACAGATAAAGTATTAATTAAACTCTTTAATATTATTTTTGGTGAAATATATATGTCGGATTAATATTACTAGACCCATTATTATTATTATTATTATTATTATTATTATTATCAAGAATTTGATCGGTTTAAGTCTATTTATAGAAGTTTTAATTAAAGGAGACATTAGTCCTTTAACGCCTTATGCCACTTTAACCAAACAACTGAATGTTAATAATCCATGATCAATGATGAATTATTATATATAAATATACACAAAAATAGATACTAACTGATTTTTGTAAATAATTATTATACAATAATCTATATAATAATAGAAGCAGCCAAATTTGAAAATAAATATACACATCATTTTCAAAACTCACCTATAAATACATTACATTATCCCACATGAAACCAACACATCACACACATCAAAATCTTCCACACCAACCCACTCACAAAAATGAGTAACACAAAAATTCCTGATTATCTTATGCTAACCCTAATATCATCATTAGCATTCACATTGCTAATTGGAACCACCATAGCTGAACAATGTGGAAAACAAGCAAATGGAGCATTGTGCCCTAACAACCTATGTTGTAGCAAATTTGGTTATTGTGGTAACACAAATGACTATTGTGGTGACGGTTGCCAAAGCCAATGCAAAGGTTCAACACCAAAAACACCACCTAGTTCCGGCGGTGGTTCCGGTGGTGGTGATGTTGGTAGGATCATAACTTCTTCTATCTTTGATCAAATGCTTAAGTACCGGAACGATCCGCGGTGTAAGGGAAACGGATTCTATTCCTATAATGCTTTCATCGCCGCCGCTCGCTCTTTCAGCGGCTTTGGTACCACCGGTGATGATGCCACCAAGAAGAAGGAGCTCGCTGCTTTTTTGGCTCAAACTTCCCATGAAACCACAGGTTATATTGTTCTTTCAAACTCTATTATTTTTATATAACCGTTTAAATTTTTAGGATAAATTATTCTGTAATATCATATCATAATTTTTATAAATAAAACTTTTAAAAAGGTTTTTAAGTATACTGATATAGTGGTGTTTTAGTAATTTTAAATTTTAATAATTGATTTTAATTATATATATATTATATATTTTTTATAATTAAAATCAACAATTAAAAATTATTAAAATACTGATATATTAGTACACTTAAAAATTTTCCAATTATATTTGATTTTATATTTCTGCTCCATGGTTATTGTTAGTATGAGAGTTCTGAGTCTGTAGGAGCTTTTGGATTTGGAATAGTGGTAAAAATTGTGACACTGGATGGAACCTATTTTCATCTTTTATAATAATAAATACTAAAAGAAATTAAATACTTTAATTTTAGTACTTTGCTTGAGTAATTTAATTTGAAACTTGTTTCTTTTAACTAAGGTCTATAAAATTAGATTTTATGAATTTAAAGAGAATTTTAGTTATAATATATATCTTAATTGTTGCTTAATTAAAAAAAACATGTTATATAATACATATGAAATAATAATGTTCCTTTGGAATTGAAATCTTTAAGATTAGATTTACATGGAGATGATGATAATAAGACACTTATTTCAATTTCAATTCTGCACATACATCAACTTCATTGCAAGAAGTCACAATCTTTTAAAAGCATATATAGAACTACATGAATTGATTGGTATCGGTAGCTAGGTGACATTAATTTAATTACTAACAAACATTTAACATAAATGAAATGAAATTAATGTATTGACTTTTNAATACCCAGGCAGATTATTGTACCCCTTCCCAACAATGGCCATGTGCTTCTGGCAAAAAATACTATGGCAGAGGACCAATTCAACTTACTCAGTAAGTACATATATATAAAACGGTAAAAATTTAAGAAAACTTTCGATATTTTAGTAATTTTTAACTATCGATCTTAATTATAAAACATATATAATATATAATTAAGATCAATAACTAAAAATTATTAAAATATCAATATATCAATATATTAAAAATTTTTCAAAATTTTATATGCAGATGTATGTTTCTATATGAAACTTATTATAGCTAAAAAAAATATAATTAAATAATTTGTATATAATTTCTGACCTTTTATATATCATTGAACAATGTATCAATATATTGTTCAATGATATCTACCCATATAATTATTAATTTCACCTATACCTAAATAATTCTCCAATTTTATTTAAGCACATTATATTGGATTAGAAAATAATTTAAAACATGTTAATATATATAAAATGAATTTAAATAATTAAACGTATACATAAATTTTATTATTAGTGAAAAATGAATGAATTAATAATATTACATAAAATTTAAACTAAGAAATTATTGTTATTATCATTTCATATGAGTTTTAATTTCGTCTATACAAATTAAAATTCAATGCCTTATAGAGTAGCTAGTGATCCAATAATGATCTGAGGTGTTCATTTGTCTAAGAATTACATAACATACTATATCATTTTTATCAAATTGTGAATCCATCAAATAATAATTCTTTTCATCAAATTTTGGTCTTGCCCTACATACATTACCCTTATATTTATGATGACGATATTTAATTAATATTTTTTTTTCAGCAACTATAATTATGGGCCAGCTGGTAAGGCTATAGGACAAGATCTTCTAAACAACCCTGATTTAGTGGCTAGAGATGCAACTATTTCATTCAAGACAGCCATATGGTTTTGGATGACAGCACAAGGAAACAAGCCATCAAGCCATGATGTCATCACCGGAAGATGGACACCATCGGCGGCGGACAAGGCGGCCCGCCGAGTCCCCGGATTTGGAGTGATCACTAACATTATCAATGGTGGACTTGAATGTGGGCACGGATCGGATTCCCGGGTCCAAGATCGGATCGGGTTTTATAAAAGGTATTGCCAAATGTTGGGAGTTAGTCCTGGAGATAACTTGGATTGCAACAATCAAAAGCCTTTTGCTTAGGGCAAATTGCTATTATTGAATGTTTTGTAATGGGTAAAAATTCAGATGCAGTTAAATTCATGTGAAGTTGATAGTTGAGAGTAGTCAAATTATTTAGTAACTTTCAACTATTAATTTCACGTAAACTTAACTGTACTTAAATTTTTACCTTTGTAATAATAAGAGAACATGTTGTAATAATAAGGGTTTATAGTGATACCCACAGGTAATAGCAAATTACTTTGCTACTATTACCTAAAGTAAATAATACAACTAAGAATAAATTTTCAGTATCTAAAGTCTAAACTGAGAAAAATTTATGGATATCCTAATTGCCTAAATAAATTGTTGATCGATTTCATTAGTTTGATTAGTCCATTCTTAACACTCTTACATAAAATCCTTTTTATATACGAGAATTTATATTTTAATCACTACTATCAAAATAAAAAGTAACAAAAGGAAAGAAAAAAATACAATTATTTAATTAAATACGTGTATAAATTATTTTTAGAGGAGTGTTACGGGACCAGCAGATTTTGTAAGTTATAACCATCAATAATGTATTTAATAGTGTGAGATTCCATCTAATAGTGGAGAATAAATTATTTTTATTTTACTGGCTAAATACTGATCAAATTTTAACAAATTTACTGCCCCTAGACTTTTCCTTATTTTTATACACAATTGGATGCGGCACCTCTTGGAACAAAGCTGGAATGCCATGCCTAACACGAAATGTACCTACATGTGCTTTGGTCTCTTTTTTCTTTTTTGTTGAATTATTATAAAATATTACTAGGTCAATTAATTGCAAGCAATAAATATTCAGAACGTATTCACAAGAATGTATCTACAAATATGTAGATGCAGGCAATGTTAGGGTGGTGGTTGATTTTTAGTGTATATATAATATTTTTGTTAATTATATATATATTTAGGTAATAAAACCAATTTATGATTTAGTAAACTCTGCCATTAAGAATTTGACTGATCTAGTTCATCAATTTATGATTTTCAAATAAAGGGAGCATTATTACCTCATTAGCCTCCCAACAAAAAATTATCTATTTTTAGAATCAAATTCAAAATACTTTATTAATGGACTAAATATATGTGTTACTTTAACTAGTATCGTACACACATGCATTAACTAATTAACGATTATAATAAAGAGTGATGTCATATATATGACTAAAAATATATTATTTTTGCCTAACATTTAGTTGATATTCTGAATTTTAAGTGATAACTTTTAAATTCTAAACTTAAAATTTTAAATTATATAATAGTATAAAAATAAAATATTGACCAAATATTAGTTAATATTAACAAAAGATATCGATTCATAATATTTTAAAGACTAATAAATTTGGGAGACAATAAAATATTTATTCAAATATTTTAAATTTATCTTATTTAATATTCACTTATTATCGTTTAAATTATTCAATGTTAAATGAAGTAAATTTGGGCTATATTTGCCCTATTTTTACCAACATTTCACTCATACAATTACAGAGAAGGAATATATTTCTTTTTCCCTTTTTCATTTTTTTTAACCACAAATTCAATTGTTTTTCTTTTTTCTTAATAAATATATATATGAAAACAGGATATTTATTTTTTTAATTGTTTCTCTCTTTTTCTTCATGCCCCATCCACCCCGGCCCCTCCCTCTAAACCCAAATTATCTCCTATTCAAACTTCCAAATGAATAATAATAAATGGAAGAAGAAAAATATTATTCCCTTTATCTTCAATTGATATTTAAACAAATATTGAGGAAAATTATTAAAAACTCTATCGTTCCTCAGTTAAAATATATGTCACTTTCTTTTTATAGGATTCAACATATATAGGGGCGGCCACACCCTTCCTTCCTATGACTCTCAACAAAATAGATCACATATATATCAAAGGAAATTTAATTATATATGAAGCCAAAATTAGCTAATTTTTTAATTAATAATATCAGTTATTTTTAATTTATTTTGTATCTTAAAATTTTTAAATTTTGAATTTTAAACTCTAACCCTTAAATTCTAACGCTAAATTCTCCAATAAATAAGAGTTAAAAAAATTTATAATAAAATAATTAATTAATATTAACTAATTAAAAGTTGATTTCTTATACTTATTTATATCTATTTATCTATGATGTACAAATATTGACATTGTAACACCCTAACTACCAAAGCTCACGCTTCTGGTTGCGCAACTCTGATAGCTCGGACATTACTACGACACTTATACTATTTAATATTAAAATATGAGACTGTTTAAAACTTTAAACCGCAATACCGCTCCTAAGAATACTTTCGTTCGACAACCTACATCCATAGATACCATATAACTTACAAAAAAAACTCATAAAGGATACATCCATATAGATACATATATTTATAAATAATATTACAAACATTATCCAATACAATTCATATCCCTCTTACAGAATATATCAAGATAAAGGCGATGGTACAATAAACCATAACTAAGACAATACGGAGCATCTCAACAACAACTAAAATAAACCCTTCGTGACTTCTGCGCCCTTATCCTGAAAGGGAAAAAAATGTAGGGGGTGAGAACATCATCCTCGAAAGGGTTCTCAGTAGAGGGTTTTTGGGAATTACTGTAATAGGATACGTGAAGATAACCGCACCAGTGATTAATAACCATCTTATGCCTCTTTCAAAAACAACGGTTTTTCGATAAAAAATAAAGTCAAAAATATTTTCTGAAAGAGGAACCGTTCAATTCTCAAAACATCAAAGCCTTTCAAAAAGGTTTATCTATACTGAACCAAAATAATCTTTCATATCTTATTCCAAACCAGAACCACAAAACCGAAATCAACCATCGGTCCATCTCATTCAACCACGGCCCTAGGCCCAAACAATCCAACCACAACCAATCCGCCACAATCCAACAGAGTTCCAGATGCAAACACAAGTAGGAAGATACAAACACAAACAAACAATTATTGCAAGTAGAACAATTAGTAGTTAATCACATAGGCAAACCAAGTATAATATGCACACCCAAACAATGTCACATAGATGCATATGATGCATGCCTGTCCCTAGTGGCTGATGATATCATCTGTCGGTTATAGAGCCAACCCGACAAGTCCTGATAGCTAACCATTGGATTGTCCCTCTGTCGTGTCTCTCCAACTCGAGTTATACTCAATATAAACTTGATCATAATCATGATCCATATCCATCACCCTCACTGGTGAATATTTATAGGGGTGAGCTCATCCGGGGCTTTCACAGTGCCCGACCACCCTAACGACATAGGGTTAAAAGAGCTTCAAGTCTCAACCTGGAGCATGTGGTGGCTAGCAACTGCTTTCTCCCAGGGAAACTCTTATCTCCGATAGTGGAAGTGCAATATCACAAATTATCAATTATTCAGCATATACATGCATTCATTCTCATCCATGGATCAACATCCATCTCAGTGATCCGGCTCACGGTTCAGTCCAGAACCAGCCAATATTCATAGCATACACAGCCATTCCAGCTCACGGTTCAATCCACAACCAGCCAATATTCATAACATACACAGCCATTTCGGCTCACAACAAAACAACACTTCCACATTCAACATCATCAATTCGTAAAATCGGCATTTAAGCCATAAATCACTTTTTCTCAAATCGTTTCACTTTGAAATCAAGTTTCAACTCTTTTCAACCTTGGCTTTTAGAAATCTCGTTTCTCAAATCATCTCAGGCTCATAAGCCACTTTTACTCAAGATAAATTCCCCTTTGAAAACAATGTCACTCTCGATATCCTCTTTTCAAAACTTCCATAACCATAGAAAGTTAAAGATTCATTTGAAACATTCAAAATCATCCATCCAACAATGGGATTTTATAACAAAATTTCTCGGCAGAGTTCCAAGTCTTTAGAGGAGAATAACATAACTCATTTCGCCAAATTAATTTTAAATTCATTAAAAACCTTGGCTTCCTGATCTGAGTAGTAAAATAGGATCTAAGCCAATCCGAGTCATGTAATCAATTACTCTTTTCAAAGCCATTTTCTTTACTTAAACAAAACCGGCTTCAATTCCATAATTAAATCTGAAGCATTTCAAACTGCTAAGAGAATCATTTTTTGTTGTGTTAAACTAGAGTTCAAAGGGTACTCTGAATCTTATTCAAAACGTCAAAATAATGAGGTTCATCAATCGAAATCCAATTCCTTTTAAAATCACGAAAACTCTTCCAATGGACACTCTTTATGTTTAATAGAGAAAAACATAAACCCGTTTTACCTTTTAAAATAGCCTCAAGGCAAAATTCTCTTTCGAATAACTTGTACCCAAAGACATACTATTCTTCTTGGAAAATAAGGAGAAATCATGATTCTCTTTTCAGTAATTCTTTCAAAGCATAGCTTCATCGCTTTTCATAATTGATCTAAGTAAAGATAATAAAAGAAGCCCTAAATTCACAATCCTCCAGGTAAATAAGAAAGGCATTAAACTCAAAGTTTCCCAAATAACATTTCAAATAAAGCCTCAGATTTTATTGAAATTTCGACAGCATTTCCCCTAAAACTTGGACTTTGCCACCCGGTTCGGGTCCCAACTAAACCGTTCCTCAATCCTTTTCAACAGTCCAGAACCCAAAAATCAATTCAAATCACGCTAAATCCAACAGTCGCCTCAGTGGCGTATCTCAAGGAAACCATTTCAAAATCAACTCAATATCAATCGATTTAACTCATTTCCAAAGCTTTAAAGAAACGGTTCAATAACAAATCATTTGTCCAAAACCAAGTCAATTAAAATAAACCAAGCTAAATTCAAAAGTGCATTCAACTTTTCACATCATTGAAATAATTGACTCAATTCAAACCAATCCTCAACGGTTTAAACTCATATTTCAAATCTTTAAAGAATCAACTTCAAAACATTACATTTCACAAAGCCGCACAACAACAAAGCCAAACCAACATCCATAATCATTCGAGTCAATCAAATAATACATAAGGCAGATACAATCACCAAATACACAATATCTCACATCAGAATCCATATGTAATAATTCCAATACACAAAACATAGTTTTTGGAAAGCGCCCCTACCTCAAAACGCAAAACCATAGCCCAAATGCCTCATCAAGTCCTTTCCGCCTCAAACCGAAACTGACGGAAACCAAAACCTCAGCTCCCAGCCACTTTTGCAATAACCATAACAACACTAATCGTAACATATAATAATCAGGACTCGATCTCACGTTATCAAAACTCATATTCATTAACCAACACGACCGAATACTAACGCGAGGCTTTTCGAAACATAATTACTTACCAAAACTAAGAAAGGACGGCTGAACCGAAACAGCGGCGGTCTCCGGGCCGGTTCAGCGACAGTCCAGCAGCCACTTCAAGCGGCAGCGGCGACAAATTCCGATCACGACAACTGAAACCAACACGCAGTGACTATAGTATTCTCGGAAATCAAAAAGGACAGAAACTACAATTAAAACCCTTACCGGCAAACTTTTCCGGCGACGGCAGCAGGGTCTCAAGTGGCAGAAGCTCAGCCCGGAGCTTCGGCAGTGATCCCGGAAGCCACATAACCACTCCCGGCGGCCAGAAACATAGAGGTGCAGCTTCCTCTCTGGCACCGACACCTGCGGCGGCCTAAACCATTTTCTGACGGCGGCAACTCCGGCGGAGGCGGTGTGTAGATCGACGGCAGACCACAGTGGCTCCTCCACTCTGCGGTTCTGCCTGCCTTCCTCCAAACCTCTACGAGAAGCACCAGCCCCAAACCAAGCTCGACGGTGGTAGTGGAGTGGCTGACCTCAACACTGGCGACGCCGGGCGGAACAGCGACGGCGACAAGGGCACGAACGGCGACGTTGGGACGACAGCCACAGAGCCCTCACCGTGATGGTCATGAAATGGGTCGCGACGGTGACGTGCCACACAGCCCCTCTCCTCGGTGGTGAACCTGGCTCACGGTCGCTCTCTCTCCCTCTGCTGGCCCTCGACGGCGACGACTCCGAGGGGAACGACGAGCAAGGACGGCGGCTCCTCATCCGACAAATCGGCGGCAGTTCCATGGTCGGCGGCGACACAGTTAGGCCGCAGTAAAAATGCGCAATGGCGGCGGCAAGTTCCTGGGCGGTGGATCGACGGTGACAAGGCCTCCCCTGCCTTCTTTCTTCCGAACCTCCCCTTCCCCTTCCCAAATCTCTCCTTTCTTTCTTTCATGGAAAACAAACGCTGCTGCTGAGTTAGGAAAAAGGAGATTTCGGCTGCAGCTGGGTGTGGGGAAAAAGGGAACCGGGTCGGGTAACGGGTCGCTGGGTTAGGGTTTCATTATTTTAAAAATTAGGGTTAGGGTGATTTGATAATTTCACATAAAATTGGGAATGATATAATAATTGAAACCCAAATTAAATTCAACACTAATTGTATATAGAAAATACTATCTGCTCATCAATTTTACAAATTATTTTCAATAAAATGTCCCAACCAAATAATTAGAAATAATATACTTAATTTCTTCATTTTTCCAAAATAGCAGTATTAATATTAAAATATTACTTATCTGATCCAAATCATATAAAATCCTTATTATTTCATAACTATCAACTTTATACTTTAAATATAGAAAACAATCCAATAATTATAAAATTGGATAATAATCATAACTCATCTCAAATCCAATAAATCAAAACTTGCCTTAATTACCTTTAATAAAATAATTTCTGAAATTAAGGCCATAAATAACCATATGATTTGAGACTTGATCATAATAAGACTTTTCAAAAGTTTTGGGTCTTACATTCTACCCACCTTATAAAAATTTTTGCCCTCGAAAATTGATACAAAACGAAAGAAATTTCATATCAGTTCACCCTTGAACACATTTAAGGAAGGAGCAAAAATATCTCAAAATATAAACATATGTACGGTTTTCAATTACTTGGATTATCGTATGCATAAGGATACAAAGGTAGGAATATGGTTGCAAAGCAAACATTATAAGATGTGCTCAAATGCAAAAGATGTTATGGTTCAAGCATGTGGTAGTAAAGCAAGGCACCGAAGGTTATAAAACAGGATGAGGTTACAACGACGTGCTCAACATCCGCACACTAATCTCATCTCAACCTCAAAGCTTCAACTCTCCAACTCCATCAAGCACTTTACAACCTCATAGTCGATTATGAGCCTAACACCTGCAAGCTTGTTTGCAAGGGACCAAACACCCACAACTCATCATAACGTTACACACCTACTGCTTCACCTTCCATATACACATATCACGTCTTAAAGAACTAACGCATCGCGTTACTACGTCTACAAGTCACACGTGATATCAAAATAATTCTCGAGTCTACTCAGAATGATACAAGATTTAGAAAGGAGAGTCAAATGTCAAGGATAGCAACAATAGATTTGAGAGAATGTATCCAATCCCAGATAACCAAGGATACTCAAGCAATGAAGTTTGCTAGACACAATTCAATTGACAACCTCAAAGATAACCCTTGAATCAAAGAAATCCAATAGGATCAACAAGGAGAAGGATCAGCACATTAGTTTGAAACAAATTCAAGCTGAGTCGAAGAAATATGAGGTTTATAGAGAAGAATCTCTCAAACCCAAGACAAAACTCATAGAACTTCAAAAGCACGATTAAAAACACTTTCGAATATATTGTTCATAAAAGAATCGAAAACTTGTAGGAATATCACTTCGCAGCTTAGAAGAAAGTTAAGTAATAAACATTCTTCAAGAGAGTAACAAAAGCATAAACGTGGCTTTGCTCTAATTCAATCTCATGTTGAAGTAGATTATGCAGAGTTTTAAAAAACAAGGTGCTCACAAGTTTGGCTAAAGGCTAAAATATTCCCTCAAATATTTTAGAAAGATAATTAGGTGCACAACTTAACCAAAAGCAATCATAAAACTCGGAAGAGAAATTAAATGCTTGTTCAAAAATCTCCAAAGTCCATATTCAAACAAGTTTGTATAAAAATCTTAGCGAGGTCGAAAGAGGAAGTTAAGCTCTATTTAGGAAAGAAAACCCGAGGTAAAAGTTTGCTATAAATTGGTAAAGGAATTAAGTGCTGCATTACAAACAAACTGGCTTCCAATAAACAAGAAAACTTTCAAAACTTCATTTAAAATAGTGCATGCCCAATTTAATCAACTTTATCAAAACTTGAACAATGGTTTAAATTGTAACCAAGAAACTAAAAAAAATAAGTTCGATTTAGAGCTTCTTCAAAGAGAATTCAATCTGCTTTATAAAATTCAAAACAAGACTCCAAAAATATACTTGAAATCACCATCTCACAATAATAGTCAAGAAGATTAGAATGTACTTGAAAAGGAGTCAAGTCATACAAGAAAGGATCTTAAATCAAAGTAGTCCAAACAAGATCCACTAGGCATAAGATGTCAAACAAGCTTTCAATTGATTCAAAAGAATACAAAAGTCATAGGAAAAGACAACCCAATCATTAGTAATTTCTCAAGGATAATCTTTGACTAAAAACTCTTGTAAAGACAATGAGAGGATAAACGATGCACTATTTTGAAACGAATCAAACTAACTCACATAAGAATGAGATTCACAAGATTGGAAAAACCAAGATCAATGGTAATGTTCACAAATTGTAAAAGATTAGTTAAAAATAAGGTCAAGTATGACATTCATAGAGATGGAAGGTTTAATAGAGAATTTAGTCCGTTCATAGGAAGAAAGCTATGAGTCCAACACTTTCAAAAGAACAACAATGGCATAAACCATATAGCATGCTAAATCAACTCAATTCAAAATAAGTTAAGTAAAGCTTATCAAACGAAACTCAACCGGGATAAAAATGAAAAATTCTTTCTTCCCAAAATTTTGAAAAATATCCAAATACATAATCAAATGAAAATGTGCATTGGAACTATAGTAAAATTACTAGAAAGTCAAATTGTAATTTTAAAGCAATTGTAGTTCTGTAAACCAGTAAAAGTACAGGCGAGATATTAGAAATAAATAGTTGTTAAACTGTATAAGAAATTTTCAAAGTTTTATATATATATAAGTATGTATCTATTCAACAATAATTTTCATAAAATCTCAAAACTGGCTATAATCACTGTCAAAGAAGAGAAAAACTGAATCAACAATTTCTCAAAGAACGGACTCGAAATCCGGAGTTAAAAGGCACATCGCATCAAGACAAGTTCAAAGCTACATCAAAGAATACGTGAATCAAGAAGAACTCAAACAGAGGAAAATAGATGCAACAAGGATTTCAAACAAGCATATGCACTTAAGATCAAACAAGAATGCATATGAATAGAGGAATAGAGTTGAAAAAATCAAACTACTTCCAAGAGGATTAGCAAACAAGAACTTCAAGTTAGGATATGAAAAAACAGGTCGACTCGACAAAATCCAAGATACACAACTGAATAGCCTCGAGAAATAGTTTCTAACGTTCCCAAAACCCGCGATTCGCTTTACTCAAACTTGTATATTATCTATGGTAACCCATTAGTACTTTCATACACATAATTCACTAGTATTAAGCCGGCCAAACTTAATACCAAGAATCATGCAATGCAAGACTATCAGCGTTAACCAATAGACCGTCATGTGTATAAAGCTCTAATTCTCGTCATTCGACAAGACCTAATACATGACAAACGCCCAGAGTATGCAATTGAAGCATAGTCGGTCCATTCGTCAGGCTCTACAGGAAGGACTGCTCTGATACCATAATATAACACCCCAAGCTCACGCTTCCAGCTGCGCAACTCTGATAGCTCGGACATTACTACGACACTTATACTATTTAATATTAAAATATGAGCCTATTTAAAACTTTAAACCGCAATACCGCTCCCAAGAATACTTTCGTTCGACAATGTATATCCATAGATACCATATAACTTACAAAAAAACTCATAAAGGATACATCCATATAGATACATATATTTATAAATAATATTACAAATATTATCCAATACAATTCCTATCCCACTTACAGAATACATCAAGATAAAGGCGAGGGTACAATAAACCATAACTAAGACAATACGGAGCATCTCAACAACAACTAAAATAAACCCTTCGTGACTTCTGCGCCCTTATCCTGAAAGGGAAAAAAATGTAGGGGGTGAGAACATCATCCTCGAAAGGGTTCTCAGTAGAGAGATTTTGGAAATTACTGTAATAGGATACGTGAAGATAACTGCACCAGTGATTAATAACCATCTTATGCCTCTTTTCAAAAATAACGGTTTTTCGATAAAAAATAAAGCCGAAAATCTTTTCTGAAAGAGGAACCGTTCAATTCTCAAAACATCAAAGCCTTTCAAAAAGGTTTATCTATACTAAACCAAAATAACCTTTCATATCTTATTCCAAACCAGAACCACAAAACCGAAATCAACCATCGGTCCATCTCATTCAACCACGGCCCTAGGCCTAAACAATCCAACCACAACCAATCCACCACAATCCAACAGAGTTCCAGATGCAAACACAAGTAGGAAGATACAAATACAAACAAACAATTATTGCAAGTAGAACAATCAGCAGTTAATCACATAGGCAAACCAAGTACAATATGCACACCCAAACAATGTCACATAGATGCATATGATGCATGTCTGTCCCTAGTGGCTGATGATATCATCTGTCGGTTATAGAGCCAACCCGACAAGTCCTGGAAGCTAACTATTGGACTGTCCCTCTGTCGTGTCTCCCCAACTCGAGTTATACTCAATATAAACTTGATCATAATCATGATCCATATCCATCACCCTCACTGGTGAATATTTCGGGGGCGAGCTCATCCGGGACTTTCACAGTGCCCGGCCACACTTACGACATAGGGTCAACAGAGTATCAAGTCTCAACCTGGAGCACGTGGTGGCTAGCCACTGCTACTACCCAGGGATATCTCCGACAGTGGAAGTGCAATATCACAAATTATCAATTTTTCAGCATATACATGCATTCATTCTCATCCATGGATCAACATCCATCTCAGCCATCCGGCTCACGGTTCAGTCCAGAACCAGCCAATATTCATAGCATACACAGCCATTCCAGCTCACGGTTCAATCCAGAACCAGCCAATATTCATAACATACAGAGCTATTTCGGCTCACAAAAAAACAACACTTCCATATTCAACATCATTAATTCGTAAAATCGGCATTTAAGCCATAAATCACTTTTTCTCAAATCGTTTCACTTTGAAATCAAGTTTCAACTCTTTTCAGCCTTGGCTTTTAGAAATCTCGTTTCTCAAATCATCTCAGGCTCATAAGCCACTTTTACTCAAGGTAAATTCCCCTTTGAAAACAATGCCACTCTCGACATCCTCTTTTCAAAACTTCCATAACCATGGAAAGTTAAAGATTCATTTGAAATATTCAAAATCATCCATCCAACAATGGGATTTTATAACAAAATTTCTCGGCAGAGTTCCAAGTCTTTAGGGGAGAATAACATAACTCATTTCGCCAAATTAATTTTAAATTCATTAAAAACCTTGGCTTCCTGATCTGAGTAGTAAAATAGGATCTAAGCCAATCCGAGTCATGTAATCAATTACTCTTTTCAAAGCCATTTTCTTTACTTAAACAAAACCGGCTTCAATTCCATAATTAAATCTGAAGCATTTCAAACTGCTAAGAGAATCATTTTTTGTTGTGTTAAACTAGAGTTCAAAGGGTACTCTGAATCTTATTCAAAACGTCAAAATAATGAGGTTCATCAATCGAAATCCAATTCCTTTTAAAATCACGAAAACTCTTCCAATGGACACTCTTTATGTTTAATAGAGAAAAACATAAACCCGTTTTACCTTTTAAAACAGCCTCAAGGCAAAATTCTCTTTCGAATAACTTGTACCCAAAGACATACTATTCTTCTTGGAAAATAAGGAGAAATCATGATTCTCTTTTCAGTAATTCTTTCAAAGCATAGCTTCATCGCTTTTCATAATTGATCTAAGTAAAGATAATAAAAGAAGCCCTAAATTCACAATCCTCCAGGTAAATAAGAAAGGCATTAAACTCAAAGTTTCCCAAATAACATTTCAAATAAAGCCTCGAATTTTATTGAAATTTCGGCAGCATCTCCCCTAAAACTTGGACTTTGCCACCCGGTTCGGGTCCCAACTAAACTGTTTCTCAATCCTTTTCAACAGTCCAGAACCCAAAAATCAATTCAAAATCACGCTAAATCCAACAGTCGCCTCAGTGGCGTATCTCAAGGAAACCATTTTAAAATCAAATCAATATCAATCGATTTAACTCATTTCCAAAGTTTTAAAGAAACAGTTCAATAACAAATCATTTGTCCAAAACCAAGTCAATTAAAATAAACCAAGCTGAATTCAAAAGTGCATTCGACTTTTCACATCATTGAAATAATTGACTCAATTCAAACCAATCCTCAATGGTTTAAACTCAGATTTCAAATCTTTAAAGAATGAACTTCAAAACATTACATTTCACAAAGCCGCACAACAACTCAGCCAAACCAACATCCATAATCATTCGAGTCAATCAAATAATACATAAGGCAGATACAATCACCAAATACACAATGTCTCACATCAGTATCCATATGTAATAATTTCAATACAGAAAACATAGTTTTTGGAAAAAAAAAGCGCCCTTACCTCAAAACGTAAAACCATAGCCCAAATGCCTCATCAAGTCCTTTCCGCCTCAAACCGAAACTGACGGGAACCAAAACCTCAGCTCCCAGCCACTTTTGCAATAACCATAGCAACACTAATCGCAACATATAATAATCAGGACTCGATCTCACGTTATCAAAACTCATATTCATTAACCAACACGACCGAATACTAACGCGAGGCTTTTCGAAACATAATTACTTACCAAAACTAAGAAAGGACGGCTGAACCGAAACAGCGGCGGTCTCCGGGCCGGTTCAGCGACAGCCCAGCAGCCACTTCAAGCGGCAGCGGCGACAAATTCTGATCACGACAACTGAAACCAACACGCAGTGACTATAGTATTCTCAAAATTCAAAAAGGACAGAAACCACAATTAAAACCCTTACCGGAAAACTTTTTCGGCGATGGCAGCAGGGTCTCAAGTGGAAAAAGCTCAGCTCGGATCTCCGGCAGTGATCCCGGAAGCCACATAACCACTCCCAGCGGCCAGAAACACAGAGGCACAGCTTCCTCTCCGGCAGCGACACCTGCGGCGGCCTAAACCATTTTCTGACAGCGGCAACTCTGGCGGAGGCGGCGTGTAGATCGACGGCAGACCACAGTGGCTCCTCCACTCTGCAGTTCTGCCTCCCTTCCTCCAAACCTCCATGAGAAGCACCAACCCCAAACCAAGCTCGACGGTGGTAGTGGAGTGGCTGACCTCAACACTGGCGACGCTGGGTGGAACAGTGACGACGACAAGGGCACGAACGGCGATGTTGGGATGACGGCCACAGAGCCCTCGCCGTGATGGTCGTGAAATGGGTCGCGACGATGATGTGCCACACAGCCCCTCTCCTCGGTGGTGAACCTGGCTCACGGTTGCTCTCTCTCCCTCTGCTGGCCCTCGACGGCGACGACTCCGAGGGAAACGACGAGCAAGGATGGCGGCTCCTCATGTGACAAATCGGCGGCAGTTCCATGGTCGGTGGCGACACAGTTAGGCCGCAGCAGAAATGCGTAGTGGCGGCGGCGAGTTCTTGGGCGGTGGATCGACGGTGACAAGGCCTCCCCTGCCTTCTTTCTTCCGGACCTCCCCCTCCTCTTCCCAAATCTCTCCTTTCTTTCTTTCATGGAAAACAAACGCTGTTGCTAAGTTAGGAAAAAGGGGATTTCGACTGCAGCTGGGTGTGGGGGAAAGGGGAACCGGGTCAGGTAACGGGTCGTTGGGTTAAGATTTCATTATTTTAAAATTAGGGTTATGGTGATTTGATAATTTCACATAAAATTGGGAATGATATAATAATTGAAACCCAAATTAAATTCAACACTAATTGTATATAGAAAATACTATCTCTTCATCAATTTTACAAATTATTTTCAATAAAATATCCCAACCAAATAATTAGAAATAATATACTTAATTTCTTCATTTTCCCAAAATAGCAGTATTAATATTCAAAATATTACTTATCTAATCCAAATCATATAAAATCCTTATTATTTCATAACTATCAACTTTATACTTTAAATATAGAAAACAATCTAATAATTATAAAATTAGATAATAATTATAACTCATCTCAAATCCAATAAATCAAAACTTGCCTTAATTACCTTTAATAAAATAATTTCTGAAATTAAGGCTATAAATAACCATATGATTTGAGACTTGATTATAATAAGACTTTTCAAAAGTTCTGGGTCTTACAGACATAGATACATGACACGACATGACACGGAATACGCGGACATATAAATTTAAATTTTTTATAAGACACAAAAATAGGATATATATATATATATAAAGTATTTTTTAGATAAATTATAATGATATTTTAATATTTTATTAATATTAAAATATCAATTATTTTTA
>NC_029772.3:11134402-11150367 GCF_000817695.3 Arachis duranensis | reverse complement strand
TAAAATTATATATATTGTATATATATAGCGGGGCGGATAGGGGCGAGTATTACCTAAATCCGACCCCGCCCCGTCCCTCCTAAAAACCAGTCCTGCTAAAAATCTAACTCGGTGCGGAACAGATAATTATCCGTCCCGAGCAGATAGAAACGATATGGGTACCTGCGGATTCGAGTGGTATTGTCATCCCTAGTTAAGAATAAGGTTGGATATGTGATGGTATTTAATATGTTCAAACATGTCGTCCAAAAAAAAATTATTTTTATTAAAACATGATTGGACACAAAAAATACGCATGTCAAACGAATATTGATAAATTTCGTATCTAAAATGACAACACACAAAAATTGTCCGTACTTCGTAGCTATTTATGCAAGTGGACAAATAGAATACTTATTGATATTCTAACTTATTTAGGTGAAAGTGAAACCTACCAATTGATAAATTTTATTATTAAGAATTTGACCAATGGAACTCAATCTATAGAGATTCAAAGAAAAAATCTTCCCACGAATTCTTTTTACCATTTTTAAGAGGCAAAAACATTTGATCATTGGATCGGACTAAAATATCTGCTAACTAGTCGTATATTAATCTCTTAAATATAGAGAGTGAAGACGCTAATATTGTTTGATTTCGTACGGTATTTTTTATTTTAGCAGGTTAAAGATTAATCTGCTATAGATTATGGATTGAAAATTTATTTAAGAATTTATTATTGGTGAATGAGTTAGTGCAAAAAATAGAATTTAAACATTCGACATTTATTTAAATAGACTAATAATAAACTAACTATTAGACTAATCCAACTTGATTTTGAAGACTGTGATATACAGTGTTGTATATTATTGTAGAAGCAGCCAAATTTGAAAATAAACATATATCAAAAATATCTCAAGCATCCTACCATAATTAACTTACCATTGCCTATATATAAATACCATCATTATCCTAATGAAACTAACACATCAAGAAACACTTCATTCTCCATCACTCTTAAAAGAAAAATGGGTTACACCAAATTGCCCTATCTTATAATAATATTAGCTTTCTTATTAGTGCTTGGTAGAACCACAAGAGCACAACAATGTGGTACACAAGCAAATGGAGCATTGTGCCAAGACAACTTATGTTGTAGCCAATATGGTTATTGTGGTAACACAAATGATTATTGTGGTAACGGTTGCCAAAGCCAATGTGGTGGTTCTAGTGGTGGTTCTAATGGTGATGTTAGTAGCATCATTACTTCCTCTACATTTGATGAAATGCTTAAGTACAGAAATGATCCACGGTGTAAGGGCAACGGATTCTACACTTATGATGCATTTCTTGCCGCCGCTGGCTCTTTCTCCGGCTTCGGCACCACCGGTGATGATGCCACCAAGAGGAGGGAGCTTGCTGCCTTTTTTGGTCAAACTTCCCATGAAACCACAGGTTAATTAATTACATAGTGATAATATTTTTAAATTATTTAATAATTTTCGATTATCATTTTCACATTAAGTCCTTTTTTTACATACAGGAATTGAATTAAAAACATACTCTAGTATGAGTTGCATTTAGAATTTATCCTAAAGAAATAAAGTGGTATGATTCTAACTTGAAGCTAATAAATATAAAATCTAAGTTTAATGCTAAGAAAGATAAAATATAAAAATTTAAATTCAAAATCTAACTTTGAATCATAAGAAAAATAAACTTATATTCTCTACCAAATCTAACTCAAGTTGGATGAAACCTTTTATTAGGTGATGTATGTAACTTTCTCAGATATATATATTTTAATTAACACAAAAAGATTTACTTTTATATACACATATACCCAAGATTAATTTTGAACGTACTATTTATATATATATAGGAGGATGGGCAAGTGCACCAGATGGTCCATATGCTTGGGGGTATTGCTTTATCAATGAAAATAACCAGGACGCAGATTATTGTACACCCTCTACACAATGGCCATGTGCTCCTGGCAAAAAATACTATGGAAGAGGACCAATTCAACTCACTCAGTAAGTAATTAACAAATATATAAGACTATAGTATGTCCAATAATGAATCTAACCACATCAAGTTAATAGCCAAATTTAAGCAGAATTTGATGAAATAGAGCGATACAATTTATTTATTTGAGTTTAATTGCTATATGTATTGATAATACAGGATTTAATTTTTATATATAGTAGTCAGTATAAAAATATTTTATTATGTCAATAAAAGTAATTATTTTTCATACTTATTGTATAAATAGTCGTAAAAATAATTAAAAAATTATGTAAAATATTTTGTTTTGTTAATGCATTAAAATTAAATTCTATATAAGTATCATTTAACTATAAATTATATTTGTATGAATTTTAGGTTATTTTAAAGTTGGGTTACTGTTATATATATATATATATATAATGTATATTAAAGGTTTAATTATTTTGTCGTTTCCTATAATTTTACTAAATTTTTAATTAATTTTTTTTATTTTTTCGATTGAGTCTTTATATGATATCAGATTTTGTAATTAAGTCTCTGTCGCCTGACAAAAATGCTAGAATTAACATAATATTCTGTTAAACGAAATAAATATATTTAATTTGACTGAATATTCTGTATAATTTTACAGACAATATTCTATTAATTTTAATTAATGTTTTTATTATAGTAGAGACTTAATTACAAAATTTAATACGTTATAAAAATCTAATTAAAAAAAATATATAGAGACTTAATTAAAAATTCGATTAAAATTATAGACAACGACAGAATAATTAAACCTATATTAAATTTGTCATGGAGTATTCTAAGTATATACCTTTATTATTGTACAGATTTGTAAATCTATCTAAAATTATTTTACAAATCTTCGGTTGTCAACATACATTATTATTGACGTGCAATTAGTTAATAACTTGTTGCAGCAATTACAATTACGGGCCAGCGGGTAATGCTATAGGATCAGATCTTCTAAACAATCCTGATCTAGTAGCAACTGATCCAGTTATTTCATTTAAGACAGCCATATGGTTTTGGATGACACCACAAGGAAATAAGCCATCATGTCATAATGTCATTACCGGAGGATGGACGCCGTCTTCTACCGATACAGCCGCCGGCCGAGTCCCTGGATATGGTGTCATCACCAACATAATCAATGGTGGGCTTGAATGCGGACACGGGCCAGATTCTCGGGTCGAAGATCGGATTGGGTTTTATAGTAGGTATTGCTCAATGTTGGGAGTTAGCACTGGGAATAATTTGGATTGCAACAATCAAAGTCCATTTTAGATAAATTGTCGTGTTTGTAATAAGCAGGAGCATCTTTTAATAAGGGACTATAGTGATACCCACTTATAATGGTAAAGCTCGTGAACAATACTATCTTTTAATCTCAACATTAAAGTTCGTTAATATATTATGCATACGCAAAAATAAAATTTGATAAATTTTATTATATATTTTTTTGTCTATAATTTCGTACATTTATTTAAATAAATAAGTGAGTTGACTTTTTGATCTGTTTAAATTGATTCTATCATAATTTTTTTTGGTTTATCTATTATGATTTTTTATTAGAATTAATAGTCAAATTTGTCTCTAAAAAATTATTCAATCTTCATTTTAGTCTCTAAAAAATAAATTTAATCAAAATAGTACTTGAATGATAACTACGTTAATAGAGTTCATCCTTCTATAATCTCAGTTGATGACATGGTTAATGTTCATAAGTGTGGCACACCTCAAAACGACATAGCTTTGATTTTTTGCCTCCAAGTGTTGAGACAATGTCATTTGATATATTCAAACGTTTCTCCGATAAACGTTTCTCCGATGACCACCACTCATAACAACCATGTCTCCTCTTTTCTCTCTAACGTCCTTTCCTGAGACACTTACCCATACTTTGAACGTCCTTGTTTACTTCACCATTCTGCAAGGCGACATCTGCACATGAGTTCACGCTACTAGAGGACAAAATTAACAATCATAAGCAAACTTTAATTCCCTAGATGTTAGAATCAATTTCAAAACCATAATTCCAATCTCGAACATATATAACTCTTCTCCTCCATGTTGACGGCGGTGACGGCTGTGGAAAAGTACTACCATGTGATAGGATTGAGTCTCCTAGAGTTGTTTCTATGCCCGTGTATTTAAATTTTTGGATTTCAGAAATAGATTTATCAATGATCAACTGGTATATCAAGTTACTTCAATATGAATTCTATCCATGATGCAGAGAAGTGATTCGGTAAAATGTCCAACAAGAATTTTTTGTCGTGAAATTCCTTAGTTTTTGGGTTTTTTAAAATGGGCCATCTTGATAGGTGTATTAGTTTGTTTTCTATAATGAAATCTGAGTTTGCACTGGAATTGAATGAGCTTATATTACTATTTGTTATCTCAGTTTGTGTTTTTGCTAATGATAGGGATGAAGGTCAGTATCTTTATTATTGTGCATTGAAGTTGGGTAAACTTGTTGAAGGAATGTATAAGGATATCCAATTGGAGAAGAAGAGTTATTTATGTTTGAGATTGGGATTAAGGTTCTAATATTGGGACTAATTTAACTTAATTTAACAAACTTATCTTGTCAACATTAACATTGTGACGTTTGAAGTGTGCCACACTGTCAGTTAATATTCTACCTTAACGAACGTTAGCTATCTTATCAACTGAAATGACAGAAGGATGAACTCTACTAATGCAATTATATTTTGGGGACTCTTTGTTTAATTTTATTTTTTGGAGACTAAAACAGAGATCGAGCGATCTTTTAGAAACAATTTTGGCTATTAATTCTTTTTATTATTGTGAGTGAATAAAGCTTCTGGTAACCCACATTAAGATCTTCTTTTTTTTGGTTTGAAGAAAAATGAGCTTGTTTTCAGGAATTTTCTTGTTTGTTTTTGTATTTGTGATCCTCAAATTTTTTGTTTTTTGTTGTAGAAGGGGCCTAAGCCCTAATGATTCTCAAAGTTAAAGGTTTCTATCTAGGCTTTCTACATTTCATTAGTTTTAGCCCAATTCAATTTCATCAACTCATGTTATGGCCCAATCAATGATAACTCTCTTGTGACTTGTGATAAAATTATTTAAAGTTTAGACCAATTTACTCAATATGCATAAAAATTAATAATGAACATACTTTTTTTCGGTCTGCTATTTTTTTCATGAAGAGGCCCAAGCCCATCTTCCTCCGGCAGCCTGTTCTCTCCCCACCTCTGCCCACGATTCCGGCGATTCCACCGGCGCCAACCTCCTAGTCGCGACGGAAGCTGCTCCTAGAATCGCTTCGTTTCGAGACACGATTTTGACTAACAAAATGATGAATAAATTGACGATGGTAAAGTGTGTTGCGTAAGTGCCACGTGTCCACTAATATGCTGTTTTACACTTTTACAGTTTACCCCTCCAACAAAGAGAGAAACCAAACTCCTCCACTGACGCCTTCTTTCTTCTTCTTCTCCTCCTTTTTCCGAGAAAATTCAGAACCAATATTTTCCCGAGAAAACTAAAATTTGATGAAGTGGTGATGAAGAAGGGATCGACGAGCTTGTGAGTTTGAATTAAGCGCAGTCCAAGGACGATGGTGAGGTCGATCCCCAATGGAACCAAACCAGAACATCTCGTTGCTGACGACGACGACCGATCCAGAAGATTTGAGAGTGATTGAGTGGGAGGATTTCGAGAGCGAGCTTGCGAGGTTGTCGAGTCTCTCTTCTGCGCTCAATGAAGCCAAGGAGAAGAAGCGTCGTCTTCATCAGAAGCTCCATGACCTCATCCAGGTAGGGTTTTAGTAAGAGCTAGGTTTATGGCTTTGCGCTTTTAGTTGATTTCCTGAGATTGTTGAATTCAATTTCTGCTGAGTGTGGTTAATGAGGAGTTAACTTAGAATAAAGAAAAATTTTAGGAAGAAGCTCTGTTTTGGTGAATTGCGGGGGAAGTGGAATCGCAATAGAATGATAGATTTTGGGAAGAAGAAAATGGTTCAATGTTGTCGTGTTAAATGCAGTTTCATTTTTGGTAATGTTAGAACTTGGAAGCAAACTGTTCATTTTTGTTCGAATTTGTTTATTCCACTAGATGCAACTTCCATTGAGGGTTATCCATGTCAGTAGATCAGAACTAGGGTTTTATTATGTACTTCAGGCACTGGTATTTGAGATTGTTCCTGATAGGCATCAATAATATAAGCATACCAATTCAGTCTTGCTTGTTAAGTTGTTTGTTTCTTGCTTTCATCTTTTGTTGCTTTCGACCATGAATACTTGTTTCAGTTGACAATAACATATAGGGATATGTTATGGTTATTTACTTTTAAATCATTGTACTTGTCCCTAATAACGGCCCGCGTATTAGCGGGTGATGATCTTTTGAGCAGGTCAATGCTGAATCATTGGGCCGTGTAAATGAACTTGAAGAAATGCGGCAGAAATTGGAATCAAAGAAATTGATGGTGGAGAATATGTCTGTGCGATCTAGGCTGGCAAAGGAGGATGCTTGCAGGCAAGAAGAGCAGCTTGGTGGTGCAGTCCAATCGCTGTTGGTGGCAGGAGGTGCTCTTTCCGTGGCTAGCAGAAATCTTCAGGTTGATCTTTTTTCATATTTTGTTATGGGTTTTGAGTACTACATACTTTTTAATAAGTGAGTTTATGTTATAATTTTTTTTCTTAGCCCCATAAAAAAATTGGGGCAGAAAGACTTTGTTATATGATGCAGTTCAGTCAACTGTATTTTTGATGACTCAGGATGTGTTTGGTTTAGCATTTGAAGCATAAAACATACGTTTAGTTTTCTTGACAACTTCACTTTTTCGGTTTGTTTATTTTTTCCCTTTTTTGTTCTCACACAGTTTCCTGGTATTATAGTAGAATCATATGTTTCTGCTGATATTGTAGCATGATAGTTAGCTCATGATGTTGTAACTATAGGAGTCAAGTCGGGCACTGTCTGAAGAAAAAGGCTATGTTTGTCTAAGAAATTCACAGAAGATGCTAAAAATGAGGCAACAACATATGGCATCTCAAATTTCAATGCTATATCCTGTGAAGATCACTGTTGGACCAGCACAAGAGCAAGTTGAGCTTGAAGCATATCCTTCAGGTAGCCTATCAGGTAATAGATTGCTCAATTTGTCTGTCTTTGTGAATGGTACTGTTAAAATATGAAATGGTTGACCTTATAAGAAGTAGAAACTATAGTTTCAAGTAAAGAATGAAACTGAGGTGATGGATGTTGCAGTCGCTATATCTCGGTTTCCTAGTGGCACTTTGGGTTCAGTTCTTCCTTAAAATTGAGCTATTGTGGTGATTGGTGAATATGATGTCTCTCATTATCTGCTTCTTCTACCAGTTGTGGGTCAACACCTTGTTTTTTTTCCTTTTTATGCTTCTGTGGTGGTTTTGTTTCATGTTAACTGATCTAAGTTATAGATCTATCTTTCCTTTTTGTTGAAATTAACAGTAGATGATTATCTTTCCTATTTGTTGAAATTACAATGGCATCTGCATAATTAATTATAGATGATTATCTTTCCTTTTTCATTGTGCAAAAGAGTATTCTTTCTTCACAGCAATACTCATTTATCATAGTATCATTGCTTGTGGACTGTATCATTGTTCCTGTGTATCGTGGTCTTAAGGGCTTGGTAAATCTTAAGGCCCTCTAGAGCTCTGTCATTGTAGCATTTTCAACTTCACTCTCTTTAGGTAAAAATCCCTTATTTACTTTGTAATTTGTGTTGATTATGTTTTGGGTTGGTTAGGCTTCTTTATATTATGACTACAACAGTTATAGAATATAGATGATGATCCAGTTATCTTGACCAGTGAATTGTATTAGAATAATTAGATAAAATTACTTCATTTCTAATCGAGTAAGTGACACATCTTCTGGATTGTTGCTAAAAGTTGCCCTTGTTTACCTAGGAACTCCTGCTGGACTTAAACCAGTTAATCAAGGGTCGTTGACAATTCAGGGCCTGCATTTGACAATGCTATCTTTTAAGAAGATGAGCTTTTTCACCGATAAGAAAGAAATTCAAAGGTCTGCTACTGCCCTAGGATATGTTGCACATGTAAGTTTGTAGCTCCCTGGTCCTTTTCAACCCTTAAATCTATCTGTTAATAGTGAGATGGTCAGTTTCCAAATAGTCAATTCATATTTTGACATTTTTTTTATATGGAAAACTTCCTGTGTTACTTAATGCAGCATTCGATTTGCAGGCTGTTTCACTTGTAGCCTCATACTTGCGAGTACCTTTGCGTTATCCGTTACGATTGGGGGGTTCTCATTCATATATCATTGACAATGCTCCTTCCATAGAGCCAACGTCATCTGAATCTACATCAAATGCAATGACTTCTGCAAACACCAAGCATGTGGAATTCCCCCTATTTTTAGAAGGTCAAGAAACAACAAGAGCGGCTTATGCTGTATTCTTGTTAAATAAGGTATACCTTTTTATTTATCTTTTGTTCTATATAGCAATTCGTAAACAAGCTATGGATTTGATTTATGATATGTTCCATTTTTACTCTTTGGCTTATAGCTCCTTACCCTTTTGGTTATTCTGAATGTAGGATTTAGAGCAGCTTTTGAATTTCATTGGTGCAAAGAGTTTGGGACCACGCCATATATTGGCTAATTTGAGGGAGCTTTTTAGGACTATCCAGTCTAAAGCTTTCATAGAGAACTTGATCTAGTATCTATTTTTTGCCATAATGAAAGTTTTCTGTAAATTGATTTTTGTAATTCTTACATGGGTGCAAATTTTTTGGTGTGCACCTTCCCATGTAGCATTATTATCAAATTGAAACGAACTTTCTACCATGGATTTGGAATTCTTTTCAATTTATACACAGCTTTTGAACATGCTGTCCTCTGAAGAACACAAGAACATACTTTAGCCAGATGTATTAAGATCATATTTGTAATTGTTGGATGGATATTCAGTAACAAGTAAGCTTTCATTAACACATTAATATTTGCAGCGTTCCAAAATCGGTGAACCCAAAAGGACAATTGTTTGCCACCTGCTTCTCACCACCCAAATAATTAACAATAATACCCATTTCTTCTCGTAAATTATCCTTTTAATCATTCTAACTATTTTCTAAACTAGTAATAAACATTGGGTAACCTCAATTATTTACGAGGTATATACTATTCCAAATATAGTTGCCAATTAGGTTTACATGTCATTATGGAGTTTAAAATGCAGCAACTAAAGAGATATTTATTAGATGAGCCTAGGAAATGGCCATCTTCATGATGAAGCTTGACTTGAGAGACACTGCTGACCTGTTAGTGTCAGACAAAACGGGTAAAGTATTTTTTTTATTTATGAAATTTTTTAAAAATACTGATATTTAAATCATTTTAATTTTACTTTTAATATTTTAAAAGGTTTAAGATTACATATTAAAATTATTAATTTATAAAGTTTTTATAAAATAAAATATAAAATTTAAGTTTTTAATATATTTTGTGCATTTATTAAAATTAAAAAATTTTTACAATCTTGGGCTAACGTCATATGTTTTAACAATGAAAATAGTCAATTTTGATTTTCTGCTTCTTCATCTTTTTTTATTTTCAATTCTGCTAGGAAATTAAGAGGGGGTTCAGCCAACTTCTACCAATTTTTTAATAGATTAGACTTTGAAACTATGATTCTGAAAATCGGATTAGACCGGCCGGTCGAACCAGTTCAACTGGGAACCGGCAGTGCAAGCGATCCGATCATCTCCTTATAACCGTTCGAAGAAAAACCAATAAAAAACCAGCAAACCGGTTGAGAACCGGCCGATTCGGATAAAACGGCGCCATTTTTAAACTTGTAAAAAAAGAAACGGATCCATTGATCTAGTGATCCCTCGTGACCTAACCCCCTCTTCCCCTAATCATTCATTCATCCATGTTCTGGAGAACTCTGAATGAAAGAAACCTTAGCCGCGTTACCCTCCGCCTAGCCCTCCATCGTGGCTGCCTAACCCAGCCCCTCAGCGTCGCCGCCTAACCCAGCTCCTCTTCGGCTCTTCATCTTCGCTGGCTTCTCGGCACGGACCCAGGTTAGTGGCTTCTCTTCTTCATCTTCACTTTGGTCTTCTTCTTCAATTTTTGTTCCATTTCTGATTTTTCTTCAAGTCTGCTTCGGTCTTGGATCAAGTCTGCTTCAATTTTTGTTCAACTCTGCTTCGGTCTTGGTTCAAGTCTTCTTCAATTTTTGAAGTTTTGTTCAAATATGTCTTGTATTTGCCGATGGTTTGAAGTTTTGTTCTGAATGTTTGAAGGTTGGTTCTGGATCTGTTGCTGTTGCTGATGGTCCTTGAAGTTTGGTTCTAAATGTTTTGTTACTCTGTTTTCTAATTGTTGTGAATGTTTGAAATTTTATTTACTTTGAAAGTTTGGTTTTGGATCTGTTACTCTAACAGTTTGAAGTTTGCTGTGAATGTTTGAAGTTTTGTTACTCTGATGGTTTTTTAATTTTTCTCTGGTTACTGATGGATCTGTTTAGTTTCTGAATGCTCGGTTCTTCTTCTTACTTTTAATTTCTGAATTTTTTGTTCAAATAATGTTGCTAATGTTCTTCTTCTTCTTCTTCCTTGCTAATGCTCTGTTTAATTTAGTGTCATCAATGTTGAGTCTGTTTCAGTGTTTTGAATGTCTGATACTCTGATTTGTGATTTCTGAATCTAAAATTAATTAAATCATTGATTTTGTGTTGTTGAAATTGTTGATTAAAATGGATTTGTTATGCTACTGTTGCCGTTTTTTAATTTTTAAGTATGATGTTTCTGAATTTTTGTTGAAATAGTTATTGATTTCAGGGTTTAGAGTGATCATTTGTTGCTGGTATTTAGGTGTGGCAAATGGGCCTAAATTCACCGGGCCGGTCTGCGTAACCCGCCAAAAAAAGCGAACCGGGCTAGAAAAATGGGACTGCCAAATAGCAAAAGCCCACCTAACTTGCACCGTTTAAACCGCGGGTTTTGGCGGGGCTTCCCCGCCGGGCTTAGTATTTTTTTAGTGAGGGGTATTTTTACAATTTTTTTGCCAAACCCTAACTTCCCCCAACTGAACTTACAAGAGAGTGAAGATAAAAATTGAGTGGTTCGATTTATGTTTATGTTACTTTGGAGACAATTTTATAATTATGTTTTAAATTATGTTTATTTTGCTTTGGAGAGAATATTTATACTTATGTTTTGGATGAAAACTTTGTTTATAATTATGTTTATTAGATATTTATAATTACAAAGATTTTAATGTTTATAAATATAAAAAACATATTTTTATACCTTTAGAAATTATAAATTTATTAATATGATTTTTGTTGTTGCTTCTTTTTTCTTTTTGGCTCTGTTAAGTTCTGTTAAGTTGGTACATTCAAACTTGTGTATTGGCCTGTTCATCTTCACTTGCAATAACAAAAAGCTTCTCATTTGATGACCTGGATGAGGAGATATTGATGCCTCACAAGACACAACCACTATCAACATATCCTTGTTAGAAGGTTTTTTTAGCACAATAGTTGAAATCATAATCATAATTACATAATATGTTTAAATAATTATCCCAAAAAAAAAAAGAAACTCACAAGAACATGTTGAGATTTTGATAATTGATAAATTTTTATGTTGATATTTAATATTTGATATTTCTTTATACTATTTAACTTGAGTTTGTATATTAATAAGTTTATATGAATTTCATTGATGACATTTAATGTAGTTTTTTAAATTTGAAAACTATTTTAATATTTGTATTATATTATAATTATATTTTAGGATATTTATTTATAATTTATTTGTTATTTTATTTTAAAACAATTTTTTCGATTAAATCATCGGTTAGACTGGTTGGACCAGTAAACCAGTGAACCAGTAATTAGAGCGGTTTGATGACCGGTCCAGTTTTCCGAACCTTGCTCGAAACTCATCTTAATAAAGATAAGTTAGTATACATGGATGTTTCTTCTGCTAAGTATCGAAATGTTTCTTTTTCATACCGAATGGATGTTCTTTTATATATTTTTTATTTTTTTTTATTGCAAATGTGAATGTCTCTATTTCTTTAAGAATTTCATATTCTTTTTTAATTTTATAGATATCTAATTATTTTTGCCAAAATATAACTGGATATTTCTTTTGTTAAGCATTAGGATATTTTTTTCCTATTAAATGAATATTTTTTTTATATTTCTGTAATTGTTCAAGGACAATTCGTGCTCCATCATTGCTTCCTTAAACAATTCCTGTAGCAAGTGCAAGTCAGAGACCGACTTTAAGGGTACCTACGTGATCTCTTTGACACGCACCTTCCCTATGGGTGAATCTTCATATTCTTCACTACCCGGGAAGGCCTTCGGTTTGGGATCTCCCATTTGGCTCAACGGGACCTTCAATTCTGCGACTGTGACAGAGCTAAAGAAGCTTACATGCATGGCATCCGAACTCTCATACACATTCCAAACACCGATGTCGTTCTTAAAATGGGTTCCTACGATCTCATCACTGAAAACTGGGCTCTCCTTCAACAAACCAATTCCCTCTTTGGATCGCAACATCAGCAACTCAATGCATTATTGCGTCATTTTTAGTCTGAGAAGTTGGAGAGTCTTAGATGAGGGCAGAGGCAGAGAGGTTCTGACGGTGAGAGAGAGAGGTCTGTGTGTGTGGTTATTAGAGGTGGGTAGATTAATGTGAGAGAGAAGAGGAAGATTTTTATAAATTTTAATTATGTTTATTTAATCAATTTTAAATTTTTTAAATTTAAAATTTAAAAAATTTAAAATTAATTATTAATATAATTTATAATTAATTAAATTGTCCATTCTTGACTTATTAGGAATTGGTTTCATATACTTTTCCTTTTATTTTTTGTTCCTTTTTATAGGACTTTCCTTTTGTTGAAAATTGATCTCCTTAGTAACATACTAGTAGAAATTGAGCAATCAATCAATGAAATTGCATTGTAGTGTTAGCTGCCAACTATGAAAATCAACAAATATCTAGTCTCTCATCATACTACATCTATAAATACTGAACCATGCATCAATCACAATACATTAAACCTCTCTTTAAAACAAAAAAAAAAAATAATGGGAAATACCAAATTACCTTATTTTATGCTAAGCCTCTTAATATTATTGCATGGTGCAAAAGCAGAACAATGTGGTAGACAAGCAAATGGAGCATTATGCCCAAACAGTTTATGTTGTAGCCAATGGGGTTGGTGTGGTACCACAGACCCTTATTGTGGTTCTGGTTGCCAAAGCCAATGCAAAGGTTCAACACCTTCAAATCCGTCACCACCACCTCCGCCACCAACACCTATTGGTGGTGGTGGTGCCGGCAGTGGCGGCGGCGATGTTGCTAATATACTTACTTCTTCTATGTTTGATCAGATGCTTAAGCACCGGAATGATCCTAGCTGTCCAGGGAAAGGATTCTATACCTATGATGCCTTCATTGCCGCCGCTCGCACTTCCGCTGGTTTTGGCACCACCGGTGACGACGCCACCCGCAAGAGGGAGATTGCTGCTTTCTTGGGTCAAACTTCTCATGAAACCACAGGTATATATGAATTTTTAGAATTATCTAAAAATAAAACTAGGTAATACTTTTAGAATAAATCATTAAATCAACTTTCCTAGCAGACATTAAAAAAATATTATTGGTTTAAATTTAACGAGTGGAGTAAATTTCTAAAAGACCTCCAAATAATAAGTTTTTAATAAATTTTTATTATAAAACAATTAAATTTGTAAAAATATCATTACAAGGTAAATTAGTCTTTTTTTTTTTTAAGCTAAGCGACGAACTTTTTTAGACTAATAAAAATTTATTTGAGACTAAAATATTATGAATATCATTCTTATTAATTTTTATTAGAGCTAAAGTTTAGCATTAATAAGATACATTTTTTTTCTGCAGAAGGTCATGAATTTGGATCCTCGTCTAAAATTAAAAAAAATTGATAAAATAATAATAAAATAATAGTTAATTCATTTTTTTATTTTAGGAGATTTTGATCCAAATGTCATAGTATATTTGATCATTAGTATTACTATATATCGATGATTGATAGATAGTGGCACTAATAATCATATATACAATGTAAAATGACTCTTAAAATAATAAAAATTTGCTAGAGACCAAAGTGTTATAACCGTCATCCTTTTAAGTTTTCAATAGACTTAGCTTAGCATTGAGAAGATACATTAACTTTCACAAAAATGCCACAATTTTGTTACCTTTTCTTAAAGCAAAACGAGTATATGAATTTATTGATGATTGATATATGGTGGGACTAATAATCATAGATACAATTAGGGATGACATCTAGAATAATAAAAATTTGTTGGATACCAAACAATCGAGTGTCATGCTTTTAAGTTTTCAATAGACTTAAAACTTAACATTATTGATATGATACATTAACTTATATAGAACTGTTACATCTTGTTATCTTTTCATTATATTAATCATTGATATATGGTAACACTAATGATCAAATATACTATCAAACACTACTTCTAGAATAATAAAAATGTGTTGGATGTCAAAGCGTCACTAGTGTTATAGTAGCGTTTGTTTTGAGGTATTAGGAGGGAGATTGGAAGACTGAAACTTAATATTATATTTATTGATCCAGAGATTGATACTAAAATTTCAATATCTATTCTTAAAATTCCAGTATTTTATTATCTCAAAAAAGTGGAGACGCAGGGGACTAAAATTTTTTAAAACGGAGACCAAAACTTTGATAATATTTTATACCTAAAATACTCCTATCTCAATTAATTAATTTCAACTTTACCTTTTGTACAAATTAAATTAGAATTTCATTCTTATTTCAGTATTTGTCTCCCACTTTACACCAAACACAATATTAAGATTTATTTTAATTTTTGACTCTTAATTTAAATCTCTCGATCTCTATCTTTCTTCCAAATGCTACGTATTAAGTTTTTAATAGATCAGACTTAAAGCTTAGCATTCATAGGATACATTAATTTTTATAGAGAAATG
This sequence comes from Arachis duranensis, assembly GCF_000817695.3. NCBI lineage: Eukaryota > Viridiplantae > Streptophyta > Magnoliopsida > Fabales > Fabaceae > Arachis > Arachis duranensis. Next base: position 11,135,332 of record NC_029772.3, on the reverse strand, counting down.
CCATAATCTAGTTATCTTTTCTTGAAGCAAACGGAGTATGTGAATTTATTAATGATCGATATACGGTGACACTAATAATCATAATAGTAATGTTAAGAAAGACAAAAAAAAAAATTAAAATTTATCTTATTTAATATTCATTAATTGTCAACAATTAATGAATATTAAATAAGATAAATTTTTATTGTTATTGACTAATTTTTTTTATTATTAAATATTTCCGTAATCCTAAATATAATTAAAGATGACTTTTAGAACAATAAAAATTTATTGAGGACTGAAATATGTAGTGTCATCCTTATAAATTTTTAATAAACTTAAAGCTTAGCATTAATAGTGTTACGGTGGGTAACCGAAGATTAATAGAATGGATGACGTTGGTTGGCCCAATTGTCTGCAGAGGGTGGCTTTCAAGTAGGTTCGCTCGCAGGAGCCTCCTTCCGACTTGTGTACGTGAATGAATGGGGGGTGGTACCTGCAAAGACACTCCGATGCCTAAGTTAGCTAGGGTGTTAGCAGGTCTAGAGAGTATTGGGCTTAGAGATACCTGAGGGGTGTCAGTGTATTTATAGTGGTGAGCCAATAACCACCGTTGGAGTAGTGCCATATCTTTAGGGTGTTAACCGTCCCATTATCTTAGGGAGGTTAAGATATGGCTTGATGAAGCGGTTGGAGAGATTTTAGGGACGGTTACTCATTTGAATGAGTGTTTATCTGCCAGCTAATCTCGTGCCCGACTTCTTTAAGACGAATCGTAGTCAACACCGACTTCTTGACACCAGGTCGGTGCGTAGTAAGGCTCAATCCTCTGGACTAAGCCTTTCTTTTGGACCTGGACCTTTATTATTGGGCCAGGGTATGAACAGTGCCCCTACTTGAGCCCAAGATCTCTTTAGGGCTTGGGTTCAAGTATTTAACTCGGGTTCGTAG
>NC_029772.3:11131050-11133676 GCF_000817695.3 Arachis duranensis | reverse complement strand
AGCCATACAAGGTCGGAGAATTTTCACCCTTTTTGACGAATCCTTCCATGACTTCAAAAATTATTTTTTCAAAGTGCAAGCTGTAGAGGGTCACCACCCCTTTTTCCTGGATGAGAATTCTTCCCCTCGCTTTCCCCTTTATTGGTTGGAGGCCTCCCCTTGTGAAAAGTATGGTCTAGACGACCTGGACGAGGTGGAGGCGGCCATTGTGGGGTTTTTCCGAGAAGTGTGGGGGAGGGCCCCATACTTGGACACTAGGAAATTCCTCCAGGGATCGCCGACCTTTGTTCAGTCGCAACTAGGTAGTATATGCATTTCTTATTTCCGACTTGCATTTGCCGACTTTAGGATTTGCCGACTTATAGTTTTTTCTATTTGTTTCTTTTGCAGACATGGCAAGGAAGAATGCTCAGGAATCTTACTAGAGAGTTCAGGAGGCTAAAGCAAAATCCCGGGCCAGGGCTGGCGGTGCCAAGGCGATCATCTCTCCTCCTCCTCCTCCTCCTCCTCCTCCTCCTCCTCAGCACGTGGGGACTCCCTCTCAGCCCATTGTGATTTCTTCTTCAACCTTGTCTCGGTCACTCCCTTCCGCCCGACTTCTTCCTGAGCCAGAGAAGAAGAAGCGCAAGACTTTAGAGTCTGGCTATTCTTTTGATGGTGGGGTTAAGGCGGATGCTCTTGCATTCGTCCGAAAGAACATCTATCCTCATATAAGTATGGATGATGTTTCTGTTCGAAACCACCTCACCATTCTGGCTGAGGAGAGTTTTAGGGCGACGGGTGTTTGTGGCAAGCTTTTGGATATCTTTGAGAAGACTCCTCTCAGCTCTTTGGGGGTAACCTCGAAGGTTGAGGAGTTGGAGGGGAGGCTTCTTTCTTACCAGGACCATGAGAGGGAGTTGAAGGAGGAGGTAGCTAAGCTGAGGGCGGAGAGAGATAGCCTTCGGGAGAAGGAGAGCAAGCTGCGGGCCTAATGCAATATGGAGGCGAGTTTGAGGAAGACAGCACAGGAGAGTTATCAGAGTTTATTTCAAGATCTTGTGTCTGTGAAGAAGGATTTGCTGAATTCTCGGAATGCGTTCGCCGAGTTGGAGGACTCTATCGCTGATGGTGCCGATGAGTCATGGAGGATTTTCCTGGAGCAAGTCAGAGTTATCGCTCCCGACTTGGATCTTTCTCCTTTACATCCTGATAAAGTTGTCATTGACGGTGCTATCGTGGATCCTCCTGTCCCCGTAATTGTTTCTGAGTCAGAATTGAAGACTCGGGGGCAGAGGATTATTGAGTCCCCTCCTCGTTCTAAGGACGCTCCGAGTTCTTCAGTTATTCCTCCGACTTCATCTTCATCTCCTGTGGGTGCTTCTCTTCCCTGTCCTGGTGGCGCTCCTCCTGATTCTCGTAGTGGTGATCCGTCTACTCCTCTGCAGAAATGATTTTTTATGGCTATATGGGGGCTCGGCTTGTGAGTCCCCCCTTTTTTAAACTTTTATATGTTGTTTGGTGACGTTTGAACAATTTCTTTCGGCCTTTTAAGGCCGTAAACAAAATATTTTCGCAAGTGCCCTTTTTGAATAAGGGTTTTTTTTTTTAATTAACATAATAAATACCCTTTTTTGGATAAGGGTTTAAGTTACCTTACGCGTGTATGCTTTTCTGATTTTTCAAAGTCCTCTTGATCTTTTTCGAAAACCTTTTCCATTGGCTCGTCTGCTTTTCCGAGCCTTTTTGTTTAAGGACTTTTTGGGAGCCTTTAAACTTTTTCCTAAGTTTTTCAATCTCTTTTTGTTATTCCTTACACCCAACCATGTTTTATTGGGTTCTCATGACTTAGGTTATTTTTGCGATGCGCTTTATTCTGCTCGGTTTTTCACTCCGACTTCTGAGTTGAAGTATTTTCAAGCTTTTCTACTCGGAGTCTTGTTTCGACTTACGAGCCGAGTTGTTTCCGAGTTGTTTACGATCGGCTTATATAACCTCTTTACGCCGACTTGTACCTCGTCGTTTTATCCTGACGACCATCTAGGTCGGTTCATGGGATTTTCACGTTTTGTCGAGCTTAAGTCGGCGCGTTTCGTAGAAAGATTTATAAAAATAAAAAGGAGTTTATAAGAGATATTATGAAAAAGATCTTTATTAATTGGGGAGGTACCTTCTTGCTACTAAGGGTTTTAATAGCCTATTTTCCCTTAGCCTCTACTATGATGCCTCATTAAAAACCCTTCTCCAGAAAAAACCCTTTAATTTTTGGGAAAAAATCATGAAGTTGGGAAAAGAGTACATCAGGGAGTAGAGTTCGCTTTTAACTGTAGTACCTTTTCATATTACAAGCATGCCACGACCTTGGTAACTCAGTGCCGTTCAGGTCGGTTACTTTATAATAACCCTTTCCTAAAACTTCGTTGACTTTGTATGGTCCCTTCCAATTTGCGGCGAGCTTTCCTTCTCCTGATTTGTTGACTCCAATGTCGTTTCTGATTAAGACCAAGTCATCCGCGGCGAATGTTCTTCGAATGACTTTTTTGTTGTATCTTGTGGTCATCCTTTGTTTCAATGCTGCTTCTCTTATTTGGGCATCTTCTCGGACCTCGGGGAGCAAGTCGAGCTCCTCTTTGTGTCCCCGTACGTT
>NC_029772.3:11129510-11130959 GCF_000817695.3 Arachis duranensis | reverse complement strand
GGAAGGGTGTTTCTCCCGTGGCGGATTGGGGGGTTGTCCTGTAAGCCCATAGCACTTGAGGGAGCTCTTCTGCCCAAGCTCCTTTTGCTTCCTGCAATCTCTTCTTTAGCCCTGCCAGTATGACTTTATTGGCTGCCTCGGCTAGCCCATTGGCTTGTGGGTGCTCCACCGAGGTGAACTGGTGTTTGATTTTCATACTGGCTACTAAGCTTCTGAAGGTAGCGTCGGTGAATTGGGTTCCATTATCTGTAGTAATGGAGTAAGGTATCCCATATCTTGTGATGATATTTTTGTAGAAGAACCTGTGACTTCTTTGAGCGGTGATGGTGGCCAATGGTTCTGCTTCTATCCACTTTGTGAAGTAATCTATTCGCACGATCAGGTATTTGACTTGTCCTGGCGCTTGGGGAAAAGGACCTAACAAATCCATTCCCCATTTTGCAAAAGGCCATGGAGAAGTGATACTAATGAGCTCTTCTGGGGGAGCCACGTGGAAATTTGCATGCATCTGACACGGTTGACATTTTTCACAAATTCCGTGGCATCTTTCTGCAAGGTCGGCCAGTATAATCCAGCTCGGATCACTTTTCTGGCTAGTGACCTTGCTCCGAGATGATTTCCGCAGATCCCACTATGTACTTCCTCCAGTACCTCGGTGGTTCTTGAGGTTGGTACACACTTTAACAATGGTGTTGATATCCCCCTTCTGTAGAGAATATTTTTCACCAAGGTGTAGTGTTGTGCTTCCCTTCGGATTTTTTTAGCTTCTTTCTCCTCCTTAGGGAGGATGTCGAATTTCATGTATTCGACTAGGGGATTCATCCACCCGAGGTTTAGACCAGTTACCTCAAGTACTTCTTGCTTGTCTTCTGTTTTTGCTACTGAGGGTTCTTGGAGGGTTTCTTGAATCAGGCTTCTGTTGTTCCCTCCTGGTTTGGTACTTGCTAACTTGGACAGGGCGTCTGCTCTGCTGTTTAAATCCTGAGTTTTGTGTTTAACCTCGGTATCTGCAAAATGCCCAAGGTACTCCAAAGTTTTTTCCAAGTACTTCTTCATATTTGGGTCCTTTGCCTGATATTCTCCACTTATCTGGGAGGTCACCACCTGTGAGTCACTGTATATCATCACCTTTGTAGCACCGACTTCTTCTGCCAACTTTAGTCCGGCGATCAAGGCTTCATATTCTGCCTGATTATTTGAAGCCGGAAATTCAAATTTTAAGGAAACCTCTATCTGGGTTCTTCTTTCATCTACCAATATTATGCCTGCGCCACTTCCCGTTTTGTTGGAGGATCCATCTACATAGAGTTCCCATGTAGTTGGTTTTTCCTCCTGATCCCCGGCATATTCTGCAACGAAGTCAGCGAAGCATTGAGCTTTGATCGCCGTCCGAGTTTCATATCTTAAGTCGAACTCGGAGAGCTCTATTGCCCATTGAACCATTCTCCC
>NC_029772.3:11128230-11129438 GCF_000817695.3 Arachis duranensis | reverse complement strand
GTACGGACTCTTATTGTGTGAGCTTGAAAGTAAGGCCGTAGCCTTCGTGAGGCTACTACTAAGGAGTAGGCAAACTTTTCTAGTTTGTGGTACCTTAGTTCTGGGCCTTGTAGAACTTTACTGATGAAGTAGACTGGATGTTGTCCGACCTCGTCTTCTTTTATCAGGGCTGATGAGACAACCTTGTTTGCTACGGATAAGTACAGGACGAGGTCTTTCCCAGGTACTGGTCGGGTTAGGATAGGAGGTTGGCTTAAAAACTTTTTGAACTCCTGGAACGCCTCCTCGCATTCAGGAGTCCATTCGAACCGGCATCCCTTTCTTAATAGAGAAAATAGTGGAAGGGATTTTAGTGCCGATCCTGCCAAAAATCTAGTGAGGGCTGCAAGTCGGCCATTGAGCTGCTGGACTTCCCTCAAACAAGTCGGACTTTTCATTTCTAGGATGGCTCTACACTTGTCGGGATTGGCTTCAATCCCTCTTTGTGTTAGCATAAACCCTAGAAATTTCCCTGCCTCTACCGCGAAGGCACACTTTGCGGGATTTAATCTCATCCCGTGCAGCCTTATGGTATCAAAGACTTGCGAGAGATCTGACAGGAGGTCGATTTCCTTCTTAGTTTTTACCAGCATGTTGTCGATGTATACTTCCATTAGGGTCCCTAGGTGAGGAGAAAACACTTTATTCATCAACCTTTGATATGTGGCTCCTGCATTCTTCAATCCGAATGGCATGACCACGTAGCAGAAGTTAGCTCTGGGTGTGATGGATGATGTTTTCTCCTGGTCTGGCTTATACATCGGGATTTGATTATATCCCGAGTAGGCGTCCATAAACGATAAGTATTGGTACCCCGAGCTGGAATCCACTAGGGTATCAATACTTGGTAGGGGATAAGGGTCCTTGGGACTTGCCTTATTTAAGTCGGTATAGTCGACACACATTCTCCATTTGTCATTCTGTTTTTTGACCAGCACTACATTGGCTAGCCATGTTGGATACTTGACTTCTCTGATGAAGCCAGCTTCCAGAAGCGCCTGTACTTGTTCTTCTACTATTAGGGCTCGTTCTGGCCCGAGCTTGCGTCTTCTTTGTTGTACAGGTCGGGACCCTGGATAAACCGAGAGCTTGTGGGACATGAGCTCGGGGTCAATCCCAGGCATGTCAGAGGCCTTCCAGGCGAAGAGGTCGGAATTATCTCTTAGGAG
>NC_029772.3:11112687-11128131 GCF_000817695.3 Arachis duranensis | reverse complement strand
CTCCCGGTTGTGGTCGCAGCTCTTCTCTGGCCCTTGCTCCACCGAGCTCTATTGTATGAACTTCTCTGTTCTTTCCTCTCAGATTTAGGCTTTCATTGTAGCATTTCCTTGCCAATTTTTGGTCTCCCCTTACCGTTGTTATCCCCGCTGAGGTCGGGAATTTCATGCAGAGGTGGGGAGTGGATACCACAGCTCCGAGCCGATTAAGGGTAGCTCTGCCGATTAAAGCATTATATGCTGACCCCACGTCAATGACTATGAAGTCTATGCTCAGAGTCTTTGATTTTTCCCCTTTTCCAAAAGTGGTGTGAAGGGGAAAAAATCCTAGTGGTTTTATTGGCGTGTCCCCTAATCCGTATAGGGTGTCGGGATAGGCTCTTAACTCTTTCTCATCTAACCCTAGCTTGTCGAAAGCAGGCTTGAAAAGAATGTCCGCCGAGCTTCCTTGGTCTACTAGGGTTCTGTGGAGATGGGCATTTACTAGGATCATAGTTATTACCACTGGATCGTCGTGTCCAGGGATTATTCCTTGCCCATCTTCTTTTGTGAATGAAATGGTAGGAAGGTCGGGTGACTCCTCCCCGACCTGGTAGACTCTTTTGAGATGTCTTTTGCGAGAGGATTTGGTAAGTCCCCCTCCCGCAAATCCTCCTGAGATCATATGGATATGCCTCTCTGGAGTCTGCGGTGGTGGGTCTCTTCTATCCATATCATCTCGCTTTCTCTTTTCATGACTGTCCGACCTTTCTATGAGATATCTATCAAGTCGACCTTCTCTAGCCAGCTTTTCTATCACATTCTTGAGGTCGTAGCAGTCGTTTGTGGAGTGACCATATATTTATGGTACTCACAGTAATCGCTGCGGCTTCCCCCTTTTTTATTTTTAATGGGTCTAGGGGGTGGCAGTCTCTCAGTGTTGCAAATCTCTCTGTATACATCTACTATGGAAACTTTCAGAGGAGTATAAGAGTGATATTTTCTTGGCCTTTCGAGACCAAGTTCTTCCTTTTTCTTGGTTTCCCTCTCCCTTTCTTTTGTTGAGGGAGGGGGCCCAGGTCGCCAACTCAGGTCTCTTAACTTGGCGTTTTCCTCCATATTGATGTACTTTTCAGCTCTTTCCTGTACATCACTTAGAGAAACGGGATATCTTTTAGATATGGACTGCGAGAAGGGACCTTCTCTAAGTCCATTGACTAATCCCATTATGACTGCCTCTGTGGGCAGGTCTTGAATCTCCAAACATGCTTTGTTGAACCTTTCCATATAGGCTCGTAAAGATTCTCCGACCTCCTGTTTTATTCCCAGGAGGCTCGGTGCATGTTTCACTTTGTCTTTCTGGATTGAGAACCTCATCAAAAACTTCCTTGAGAGGTCTTCAAAGCTAGTAACCGACCTCGGAGAGAGGCTATCGAACCACTTCATCGCTGCTTTCGATAGAGTGGTCGGGAAGGCTTTGCATCGCGTAGCGTCGGAAGCATCAGCTAGGTACATCCGACTTTTGAAGTTGCTCAGGTGATGCTTTGGATCCGTGGTTCCGTCGTAGAGCTCCATATCAGGGCTTTTGAAGTTCCTCAGAACTTTAGCCCTCATTATGTCTTCGCTAAAGGGATCCTCCCCACCTAAGGGTGGCTCTTCTTGTTCGTCACGGGAGTTGCGGCTTTTGAGGGAGGATTCCAACTTTAAGAGTTTTCTTTCTAACTCTTTTCATCGTTCCATCTCCTCTTTTAGGCTCTTTTCAGTTTCCTTTTGCCACTCTCGCTCCTGCTCTAACTGCTCCAGGCGGCTGTGGACTAGTCCCATGAGTTCGGTTACATGGAGTGGTCCTTCTTTTTCTGACTCGCGCCCTTCTGAGGAGTTTACCTTTGGGTTTTTTACTCCGGAGGTGCCTTCCCTGTGTTGGTTATCGATTTCCTGGTGGAGGGTGAAATCCACATCGTTATTGCCTGTGTCCAGATTCTCTTGTTCAGAATCTATCTCCACATGGCCTTCTTCGTGGGATCTGTCCGCCATCGATGGATGATCTCTCGGGTCCCCGGCAACGGCACCAATGTTACGGTGGGTAACAGGAGATTAATAGAATGGATGACGTTGGTTGGCCCAATTGTCTGCAGAGGGTGGCTTTCGAGTAGGTTCGCTCGCAGGAGCCTCCTTCCGACTTGTGTACGTGAGTGAATGGGGGGTGGTACCTGCAAAGACACTCCGATGCCTAAGTTAGCAAGGGTGTTAGCAGGTCTAGAGAGTATTGGGCTTAGAGATACCTGAGGGGTGTCAGTGTATTTATAATGGTGAGCCAATAACCACAGTTGGAGTAGTGCCATATCTTTAGGGTGTTAACCGTCCCATTATCTTAGGGAGGTTAAGATATGGCTTGATGAAGCGGTTTGAGAGATTTTAGGGGCGGTTACTCATTTGAATGAGTGTTTATCTGCCAGCTAATCTCGTGCCCGAATTCTTTAAGACGAATCGTAGTCAACACCGACTTCTTGACACCAGGTCGGTGCGTAGTAAGGCTCAATCCTCTGGACTAAGCCTTTCTTTTGGACCTGGGCTTTTATTATTGGGTCAGGGTATGAACAAATAGATACCTCGACTTTTATAGAAATAACACGATCTTGTTACCTTTTCTTGAAGCAAGAAGCAATATATGTATTTATTAATGGTTGATAGATGGTGGCACTAATATTCACACATACTAGCTTGTTTTGACATTTCTATATATAGGAGGGTGGCCAAGTGCACCTGATGGGCCATATGCATGGGGATATTGCTTTCTTAGCGAAGTTGGCGCCACAGCAGATTATTGTGTTGCCTCCGACGAGTGGCCTTGTTCTCCCGGTAAAAAATATTATGGAAGAGGACCAATCCAAATCTCTTAGTAAGTCATCAATTCAAATATAATTCCTATAGAATAAACACAGGGGTGGATCTCCAGTACTTCAGGTGAACAATGATACAATGCATTGTTTGCCTATCCCATTCACTCTTTATAACCATGAAAACGAGTGAGATTAAAGGGTCCGAGCAAAACTTAGCATTATAACATTGAGTCCTTTTTCCACTATGAGAAATTTCCATGGATCCTTTCCATGCCATTTTCTGATGAGCAGGATCCTCTTTTAGAGGCAAGCTCAGAGCATACTTTTATGGCACTGGATTGAGGAAGAAGGAAATAACACTAGCTAAGCTTTCAGAGAGAGAATGAGAATTTTAGAACATTTTGTAAGATAGGAAAAGTGGATATATTACAATGTTCATTCAAGTCCGATTACAACTGGGGATGAGCACCTCATTTTATAGAGGTCTCTGGATAGAACAGATATCTTACGAAATCTAAACAAACCTATCTTACAATGCCAACTGGAGGATAAGGATAAGCCTTATCTCCTAACTTTTCTGAGACATGTGACAACTTTTCTGAGACATGTGACGAAAGTCACTTTATTCTAGCACACTTAATAATTATACATAGTGGGGCCATTGCTTTAATAAAGGGACGGTTTGAAATAGTCTTCTGGAAGGGTCCCATCTCCATCTGAGAATGATGAATCAGAAGCTGGATTGGTAGTCCCTAGGTAGAGAAATGGGTCTTCAGTGTTTCCTTCATCTTGCAGATATGGGTCATATGGGTCTGATTTTGGGCCTTCATCATCATCAGCTATTCCTGCATCAACTCTGGTTGGGCTTGGTGGTAAAGTATACACCCTTCCACCTAGATCTTCAGAATTCAGATCTTCTTCAGAATTTTTGTTTGGGACATGTGTAGACGTGCTGGGTTGGTCTCTTGGTGCATAAAAAGAGTACTGTCCAAATTGATTGATTATTCCTGAAGTTATGAATCTGGACTGAAACTCCTGGAGGGTTATTGGTGGGACCTCTGATTGAAACGGGAGTCCCTCAATTACATCTCTCTCTCCAAATAGTCCAGGCTGCCAAAGTTTGCAAAGGTATTTAGCCAAGGCATTTAGGACTGTCTTTTCATCTGTAGGCCATATGGTAGAATACCCAACAATATCAACTTTGTTCATGGTATGTGCATTCACAGTATGTGCTTTACATTCTGTGAAATAATCTCTCTGAAGGGTGACAAAGCAACAGAATTTCCGCTTTGTCCTGGAGGGTTTATCCCATAATTGGTGTTGCTCAATCATGTTATATAACATTCCTCTCCATGCCTCAAGTGGCGCATACATAGCGAATAACCGGACTAGATGAGACTGGGCTTCAGTGCGGTTACACAGGATGTGATATACAGGGAAGAGTGGTATGATGATAGCACATGGATAAAGAGAAGACAGAGCCCAGATATACCACATCATTTCTTCTGGTATAGGTCCTTGGATAATTGGTATGGTGCAAGAAGGGGTATCCATGTCGAAGTACTTTGGATTTGGACAGATTTGGGTTATAATAAGGAGCTGGTGTAGCCAGTAAAACAAAGTTTGCCTGGCTAGACAGGCTATCTGAAATCCTGTCTGGGGTTTTGCTTTGAAGGGAAAAGGACCAATTTTTCTTCTGTATGGGTTATTGTGTAGTGGACAATCAGGGAATAGAATGGTGTATGAAGGATTGTGGGTACTCATGGTGCAAATGTAATGGATTGGCTTGGGAGGTGGTTCTATTGGCTTGGGAGGTGGTTCTTTGGTTGGCCTGGAAAGGAAATCAGCAAGTGTGTTTTGGTGGCCTTTTATATGTCTCACCTCAAATTTATAGCGGGAGAACCAATCTTTCCATCGCAAGAGTTGAGAGTCTGGCAAGATTTTTTTCTTGATCTCCAGCATTGATGGGAAAGAGGTGTTATCCATTTCCACAGTAAAATGATAAGAACTGAGGTGGAAATTGAATTTTTCTATCCCTCTTTTGACAGCAATAATCTCTTTGTAAGTGGCATGGTAATGTTTTTCAGATTCTTTGAACTTCCCGCTAGCATGTGCACAATAGTGTCTAGTCCCATCAATTTCTTCAAGCAGCACAGCTCCCCAGAATTCATCACTAGCATCTGTCTGCAATATTCTTTTTTCTGTGCTGGGAATCTTTAAAGGAGGGGGGTCCTGTGCTATCTTCTTCAGGGTTTTGACAGCTGTGGTTTGTTCTGGTCCCCAAGGTGGGGGCTTCTTTTGCAAGAGTTTTGACAGCTGGCTGGTATGTTTAGTCACATCTAGGATAAAGTCTCTGATGTAGTTGATGATTCCCAAGAATTGTTGGACTTGTTTGACTGTCATGTTCTCATCAGGGAAGTTGATTAGCCTTTTGGCAATGTGTTCCCCTGGTTGAAAAAACCCATCTTCAAAAATCATTCCAAGAAATTCAATTCTTTTCTTGGCAATAGAGCTCTTTTTTGCTGATAGCATGATTCCCCGATCTTTGATGATTTGAGTGAATTGGGCCAGAAGTGCCTTGTGGGCTTCATTGTCTTTTGAGAACAGTAATATATCACCAATATAAATAAGTGTGGAGTGTAATATGGGCTCAAAGATTTTTGTCATGGCTTTTTGGAAAAGAGACGGGGCTACTTTGAGTCCAAATGGCATTACTGTCCATTGATATTGGGCTTCAGGGATACAGAATGCTGTCTTGTATCTATCTTCAGGGTGGAGCCCAATTTGCCAAAAACCCGCTTTTAGATCGAACTTGCTGAATATTTTTGCTCCACTTAACCTTTGTGTAGTAACTGAGATTTTTGGTAAGGGAAACTTGTCATCTTGTAAGAAGACATTAAGTGGCTTATAATCAATAACAAGCCTCTTCTTCCCCCTGTTCTGCTCAGCCCTTTTTTTCAATATAGAATGCTTGACATGCCCAATTGGATTTGGTTGGTTCAATGAGTCCTTGGACAAGGAGAGCTGCACATTCAGCTCTTGCCAGTTTTAGATCTTCAGGGTTCATTCCTGAATGCGTGGCTTTTGTTGGATTGATGTCTTCATTCTTCTTGAAAGGGAGACGGACATAGAATTCTGGATTTTTCCACAAAGGTGCAGGGTGGTTGAATTGGTCATGACTGTCGCAGCAAGCACTGATGAGTAGTTGCTGGATCTCCCTGTATTCTTCTGGAGCTTCTTGAATTTCAAGAATGCTTTGCATCCCTAAAAAAAGGCAAAAACTGCCCTTTATAAGTTAAGCCGGTGGGTTTGATATGCATTCCATGGGTTCTGAAGAATGCATCAAATCCAAAAAAACATCTTTGTCTGGGAGGTAGCTTCCCAATACTCTGAGCCAAGTGATCTGGCCTGCAAATATCTCCAATCCAATGGGCTGTTTAGAGATAAGATTGATGGTGAAGATTTCACTGTTGGCTGCTGTGAATGTCTTCGAAATAGGTGCCCACATTTCCTTTGGCAAAACATGTGGCCTTAAGACAGTGGCGCAAGATCCAGTATCTAGCAATGCAACAGCCTTTGTGGGTTTGTCATAGATGGATGTCTTGACTTTTAGATCAAAATGGGGACGAGGAGTGCCATCAATCTGCTTCATTCCTAAGGATCCAAGATATCCAAGTTCTTCTTCTGGGAAATTTGATCCTTTAGGAATCTTTGTAGTAATGGAGGCCATGGGTGGTGCTAAGGAGGATATAGAAAAGATTGACCTTTTTGGTGGAAAGTCTTCTTCTGAATCAGAGTCTTGGAAAACATATTCAGTTTCCCCGTCTTTAACTTCTTGTTCTTCAAGTACTGATTCAAGGTCTTCTCCATCTTCAATGGAAGCTGCATCCATTAAGGATTGAAGCATCTTTATCTCCTTTTTTGTCTTGTGGGGACATGACTTAGCAAAATGTCCTTGCTTTCCACAGATGAAACATCTGTTTGACTTAGTCTGAGGTTTTCTTCTCTTGAAATAACGGTACTTTTGCTTCCTCCTTCCCCTTCTAAAAGTCCTTTGGTGGAATGCCTTGGTAGGCGATCGCCAATGGGTCTTTTTCTTGGTCTTACATTCACATGTGCTTGGCTCCTTGCATTTGATCTTCAAATAGGATTTGCTGCATGCTCCTTTGAGTTTGCTCGAATTCTTGCTGAGCTGTTTGAACATTTGCTGCTGTTCGCACAATTTGTCAAGAGCGGCTAGAGCCAATTGGTATATTTCTCCAATGGTAGTGGTAGCCACTTCTTTGCGAAGAGCCATCATCATTCGGTGTAGCTCTGGCTGGAGTTCATCTGGCAAGGATGCGATAAAGACTTGTTTAAGTGGCGGATTATTATTTCCTCCAAGAGGATAATATTTAGCAACCATTTTCTTGTAGTGTTTCTCCAAGTCCTTTCTGTTGAGTGAACAACATTTCATTTCAAAGTATTCTTGAGAATTCCTCTTCTGAATGATTGTGATGTCTCCCAAGAATTCTTGGTGTATTATTCCTAGGAACTGTGAAGAGGTACCATTGATGAGTTGGAGTCTTTCATACTCAGACAGGTTATTCACCCATTCTCGGAGGTTGCCAGTCATCCGATTTATGAAGTCTGCAAGGACTTGGCTGCTTGTAAGGTTTGGATTGGCCATGGTGGTTTCAATCCAAGCACTGAATTCATTTAACCTTTCTCTGTACCTTGCTGGTTGAATATCATCAAAGGTGAACCATTTGTTAGAAGTTTTAACCTCAAAGGATCCTGTCTGTGTACGGCTAGATGAAGCTGTTGGTTCATCTCTTTCAGAAGTTATTCCCTCCTCTTCTTCTTCTTCTACAGGATTAACCATGGCTATTGCTGAAAGATCTGCTTTGTAGTCTTCTTCAGACCAATCATCTGTCTCTTCACTGGTTTCAGTAGTCTCCTCTTCAGATTCTTCATTAATTTCTGTGCTATGTGCTTGATTGTCCAAAGAGATCATATTAATTGATCGTCCTGGAGCAGGCGATCCTTCTTTGATGCCCTTATCTTTTGTAGGAACATTTTCTTCTCGGAAAAAATTTCCTGGCTTCCAAGGAGGATGAGGCTTGGGTTGATGAGAGGATTGAGACTGTGATGAATAACTTCGTCCTTGGGGAGAGATGGATTTTTTAGTGTTTGCTTGTCTGGCTAAATGATAAGTGGATTTGAAAATGGAGTCATAATCTGGAGTTTCTGGTGGTGAATATGTTGGGGGAAACAAAACAGGTGAATATGAAGGATATGGTTTAGGATACATGGATAAAGGGTCTATAGCCAGTGCTTGAGGTACAATTGCTTTACTTTTGTCCATCTCAATTTGGCGAAGTTGAGCTTTGACTTGCTCTAGCTCTCTATTTTTCTTATGGAATTCTGGACCAAAGTACCTACTGCCAATATAGGTCTTGAGTTCTTGGTCAAGTTGAAAAGCTTGCCTAGATAGCCGATCTTTGAGATCAGCAACCTGTTCTGCCATGGAGCTTATTTGTGCTGAAAGATCTTCAGTTTTTTCCACAAGAGTGCCGAGGGTGTGATCAATTCGGAGTAAGACCTTATTTTGGCTGACTGCATTGTCTGTATGCCAGTTAAGTACTTCCTCTTGAGGGGTTGTTGCCTGATGCCCATGTGGAGTAATTCCTTGAGGAATCACATAAGGTCTTCTGGTGATTTTCTTTTCATCAGTCTGGGTCACTAAAGGTGGGAATTCCTCTTCATAGGGCCTGAGAGTGGCAATGCATGGGACATTATTGACTGATTGATAGAGATGATCCATAGAACCTTTTCTGGATAATCTTGTCTTTTTCAGCATTGGCTTCCTTTTGGTCATTGGGGCTGTTTCAGCGTCATCAGGAGGCTCAGGTCTTTTGAAGGAGCAGGGTGATGGAAATGACTTCTTCTTCTTTTTCTTGTTCCTCCGTCTTTTCTCATATTCTTCCTCATCAGTGTCACTCCATTGGTTAACACAATCACAATCAGAATCGCACATAGAGGGATCAACATCCCATATAAAGTGACCATTTATATGAGAAACATAAACAGGTTTTCCGTTCTCATAAAAATGCACTGGTGGATCATGTTGGTTGTGAGTTGTTTGCACCTGAACAGGAGAGATCATGTTAATTCTTCTGAAAGATGATCCTCGTAGAGAGGTTTGCTTGGTTATTCTGGGTCTCTGAAAGACAGTGGTTACCGTCCCATCACTGTTGTGAGTAATAGTTGGTGGTGTTGTAGTGTGAACATCAACCTGTTCTTTCGGGAAAGCTCTCTCATAATCAGTAATCCATTCCAATGGAATGATAGAAGAAAGTTCATCAGTGGTAATTATTCTTGGAGTGTTTATGATTGCTGGTCCTCTTGCATTATCTGTGAACATGAATAATGCTTCTCCTGTAGTATTTGGGAGATTGAGATCAAGAGCATGATCTTGAACTCTATAGAGAACTTGATGATGCAGGGTGGCTTGTTCAGCATTTGAGTCTTGAATTACTCCAACCAGCTGTATCTGGATCTTTAGTCTTTGACATATCATGGGATCTGAGAGTCTCAGCTTCTTAGGAAAACAAGAAAAACATTTTTTTGGGTCCATATTTAACACAAGTTTGTAATGAAGAAGTTACCATTATGTTTTAATTGTGTACATTAGCCAATCAAACTTATTTGATTTAAACCAACTTGGATTGGTCGAGTGGCGGATCTTCTCCCATGAAGAGTGAGAATTAGCCTAACTGCTCCTAGATGTAAATGAGTGTAGCCCTGGTTCAAGTAACTTTGGATAAGTTCTGGAGGAATCTCCAAAGTTATGTACTGTTCGGCAGTAGTGGCTTTTAGACCACACTGTTGCAGGTGGGAAGACTGGATGACTTCTTTAGGAGGAGGAGAAGGGTTTTTGTGGATTAGATGGCGGATGGAGGTGAGAGTTGATTTCTTTTGCCTTTGGTAGAAAGAATATGAACTTATGAGAGGATATTCAGTGGCCGGGGTTCGGGAGTCTTCTGGAACATGAGTAAATTGATCACTAAATCAATTTAGTTTAAAATAAAATCTATTTTATCATGAATCGGTCAAAAATTAAAAAAAAAATTGGTAAAAAAATCGATTAATAGATCAATTGAACCAGTATAATTTTTTAATAATTAATTAATTTAAAATAATAAATAACAAAAAAATTAATTTTTAAATTACGCATTTTAATATATAATTTTATTATATCTGACTCAATTTTAGTTGAATTTTATTTAAATTTTTGAATGATTAAACTTTTGAATTATTAAATTAAATTTTTTTAATTCTATCAATTTGGTTTGTAGGACCTTTTAATATGAAACAAGCTAAATTTTTTTATATAATTAAGAAGGTTAAAGTAAATATTTGATAGAGAAATTAAAGAAAAGAGTATTTTTCTCAACTCCTCAAAATTTTAGGGTTTGACTTTTTTATGTAGCATGAATTGATTGAATAATGTTGATATTTTCTTACAGCAATTACAACTATGGTCCAGCGGGTAAAGCTATAGGAGTTGATCTTCTTAACAATCCTGATCTTGTAGCCACAAATCCAACCGTGTCATTCCAAACAGCATTATGGTTTTGGATGACACCGCAAGGGAGTAAACCATCCTGTCATGATGTCATCACCGGAAAATGGACGCCGTCTGATGCTGACAAGTCGGCCGGCCGAGTTTCCCGTTTTGGTGTGATCACTAACATAATCAATGGTGGAATTGAATGCGGACACGGGTCGGATTCTCGGGTCCAAGATCGGATCGGTTTCTATCAAAGGTATTGTCAGATGTTGGGAGTGAGCCCTGGAGACAACTTGGATTGTGGCAACCAACGGTCATTTGCTTAGGCAAATTGCAATAGGCTAAGGGATGTTATAAAATAGGTAGAAGTTCAGCTGATGCAGTCAACTTTATGTAAAGTTGAAAATTAAGAGTCGTTAGATGAAAATTTAATTAAATTAGTTAAATTATTTAATCGTTCTCGGCTATCAACTTTAGAAGTTGACTGTATTTGAATTTTCACCTAGAAAATAAAAGAATTATTATAGTAATCCTAATAAGTGTAAGAACAAACTAAGTTTCTTGCTAAAGAAGAAATATACCTTATGGTTATAATAATATAATTTTTCTTTTTTTTTTCTTCTTAGTTTTTTCCCATCTTTTTAATTTGAATATGGACGGAAAATGAGATGTTAGACTCGCATATAGGGAGGAGAGGTGCTTCACCTCATTGTGGGATCAGAAGAACTAGAACACGGACCCTGCGAGTTGTGTTTTTGAAAACGGATGGTCCGAATTGTGTGTTGCTCAACAAATTTAGCCAAAACAAGCAAAACGGAGGATCTGAGTTACGTGTTTCAGATATTAAATTCCATCAGCTGCAAATCGGACCATGCGATTTGAAAAGAAAAATTTTATTTTTAAAGAACTCGCATGATCCTAGTTATTCTACTTTTAACTCAGAAAAATCTGTCCCACATAACTCCACATTTAAAAATAACACACCCAAACCTTTTCATATCTATAAAATTGAGCCTTTTTTTTCCCACCTCCAGCCCCATTTACCACTAAATTAATTAGTGGAAACAATTTTGTGCTAATAACCTAGTCAAGTCAACTGTGATAAATATCTCATATATAATAAAATATGGAAAACAAAGAAAAAGAATTATCCAAAGTAGATGGTGCATTTACTTTGAAAGCAATTGGTCATTCATCAGTGTCAGTGGTCCGGAATTATTGCAAGTCCATATTGAAGTTTTTTAAAAAGATATATTTAATTATTACCCAAAAAAAAAATACAAAACTTACCTTTCGATGGATATATTTAATTATTAGTAAAAATTGATCAAGCCTATTTAAATTTGATCCTAATTAGTCACCCAAAAAAAAAAATTGACCGCAATTTATGTGTGTGTGTTTTTTTTCTCGTCTCTAATTCTAAATATATGTTATTTGGTTTTAGTATATTTTTATCTAGTAAATTTTATGGTGATAATTGTTATAGTGAATATAGTGACTATGAAAACATTGCAGTTAAAATTAAGGTACACTTTTTTATTATTTAGAAATACTTTTTAATTTAATCACATTTTTTTTTATTTTTAAAAAATAATGTTGTCAAATAGTAAAAAAAAAAATCCAATTTTAGCTACAATGTTTAAATATTGTAAAAGTTTCATATTTACTATAATTATCTTAATGATAGCTATCATATAATTCAGCTTTGTATAAATGTCTTATTACAACCAATTATCTACTTAATATATTAAAACTGGGTTTTCTTCCAACTACTAAAGGTGACGTGTCGATCTCTTATGCCTCCATTTTCCCTCCAAAACGAATAAAATTTTTTTCTATTTTAAATTATTTTATTGTAATTATATTGTAATTAATACTAAATGAATAATATATAATTATACTAATTTAGCAACATATCTTCACTATAATTATATAAAATCAATATTTAATGCACTATTAAACTACTTATCAATTATCAATTAAAAATATTGTTTTACTAAAGTCTATATATAATGTTTTTCTGTGGTATATGAATCTAAATTTGAGAGTCAATTCATAATTTTATATTTAGTGTTTTTTTTTTACTACTTCATAGAATAAGAATGTATTCTTCGTTTTTTATTGAAGTTGATCCTTTTAAGTACAATTTATAATTTTTTATAATATCATATACTCATTCTATTATATTATTCTTTTGATAATTTTTTATTTGTTGTTACTCTAAGTTATTCTTATCGTCTAATGTTCCAGTTCGATTTTTTTTGCCACAATCATTTACAATGCATCACATCCATGAAATACCTCATCGAGTTGTCTTCACTTATTCGGGTTCCAACTACATGGATGTAAGCGTTCAAAGAAGAGGCAATAGTCTCTACTTTACCGAAGGATGGTTGGATCTACTCACCTATTATGACCAACCCAATGGAATGTGGTTAAAGTTAGATTTCTTAGGAGGAGCTCGATTTTTGATTGAGGAATTGCATCCGCGAAACTTTATAGGGCAAGTTCAAGTTCCATCCCCTCCATGCTTTTTACATCTGCCCGAAAATCTTCGAAGTGGAGCACATAATGAAATTGAATTCCCTCATTTTCAGTTCAGTTTTGCTAAATTCGTGATAAATGCAGATATGCAATTTCAATGATTGGTAATATATTTAAATTTTCTTAGTTTAAACTGTTAATTATTAGAATAACTTTTTAACATATTTTAATTTTTTCAGAAATTACTAGCTTTCTTTTGCATGCATGCAATGCCATTGAGGGGAATAAGAGTTAGTTTGGTTTCTCGGTGTGATAATTCTATATCTTGCCACATTGCATGGATAGCGGACGATGAAGCTTATCTAACAAGAAGATGGTCTAATTTTGCACGAATTCTAAATATTGAAACTTACGATGTTATTTCAGTTGGTTGTCGTTATAAGAATGATTCTATACTATACGTGACTAAGGACTAGAATAGGTTCAATATTGTTTAGTTAATTTGGTTTTACTATTAGTATTTGATTAAATTAAAATTTTAAATTATTGCCTCAATTTATATATTACGATTATTTTTTGTGAATTTTGCTATTTTTAAATAATTTAATAAAATGAAGTAGTGTCAGATATTATTAAGTTTATTTTTATCCTTTATTTCTTTATTTGTATTTTCATTATATTTAACAAAAAATGAACCTACACATATATTAAATCGTTGACCTAAAGACAATTTATTTGTCAATAAAAACAGATTTTATTTATAATTGAAATAAAATTTTTTTGCCAATAATCGGTGGATAAAATTGAAATTACACCCGTGTCATATAATTATAATTAATTAATTGGTATAAAATGAAATTATACATGTGCCATCAGTAATAATCTAAATAATTATATCTTAACAAAATATAATTTGAAATAATTTATAAACAATTATCTTAACAAAAATAATTATTTAATAATTGATTTAAAAATCAATGCAAAAAATAATTATTAATAATAGTATTATTAACTGGGTAAATAATATAATTTCAAATTATTACTTGAAATATAAATAATATATGAAAATCTATTGAATAAATCAATGATTTTGCACCTTAATAATTTGATAATTATTATTTAATTAACCAGTTAATTGAATTAGTAATAACAATTTTCAATTTCAAATTTTGTATATTAAGTAGTTATTAAAAATTGGGTAATAATGATTTACACAGAAAAATCATTGATAAATTCAATTAACCATATAGAAGATAATATACTAACAGTTTTAGTATATTATTTATGACAAGCGAAATTATTTTCTTAAATTTTTTATTAAAATTGAAATTAGTAATAGTTTAAAAAAAGTTTATTAATAAAATTACTAATAGTCACATTTTTATACACAGGATATATGTTTCTATATATTATTTAAAACAAGATAAAAAACATAAGTATAATCTAATTATAGCAAGAATTTTTATCAAAGTAATTGACTAATAAATAATTTGAATATAATTGACTAATAATAATAATAATATTATATAGACATAAAATTAATTAGTTAACAAATTAAATTTAGCTTATGGATTTTTATTTTCTACTCAAATTTTTAATCATTAATGATTTTATTTTTTATATTTACAATAAATTTTGACTATAAAAAGAAAAAAATTAGTATTGATTGTTTCCTATTTTATTTATTTACAATCATAATTAAATTTGATATAATTAAAGTAAGTCTCTATAATTATCTACTTAATATACTAAAACTGGGTTTTCTCCCAGCTAATAAGAGTGACGTGTCACTTTTTCGTGAGTCCGTTTTTCCTCCAAAACGAATAAAATTTTTCATCTATTCTAAATTATTTATTATAATTATATTATTATATTATATTTAATATTTAATGAATAATATATAATTATACTAATTTAAGAACATATCTTCATTATAATTATATCAAATCAATATTTAATGCACTATTAAACTACTTATCAATTATAATGCGTAATTACTGTACATAATAAAAAATTGCCTTAATAATAAGTAATTTACATATTTATTTTTGTTTTACTAAAGTCTATAAATAGTGTTTTTCTGTGGTACATGAATCTAAATTTGAGAGTCAGCTCATAATTTTATATTTAGTATTTTTTTACTACTTCATAGAATAAGAATGTATTCTTCGTTTTTTATTGAAGTTGATTCTTTTAAGGTACAATTTATAATTTTTTATAATATTTTTCATATACTCATTCTATTATATTATTCTTTTAATAATTTATTAATTGTTGTTATTCTAAGTTGTTCTTATCGTCTAATGTTCCAATTCAATTGTCTTTTACCACAATCGTTTACAATGCATCACATCTATAAAATACCTCATCGAGTTGTCTTCACTGATTCTGGGTTTTCCCCCGACTAATGAAAGTGATGTATCACTTTCTCGTGAACCTATTTTCCCTCCAAAATGAATGCATTTAATGAATAATGCATACTTATACTAATTTAAAAATATCTTTATTTTAATTATATAAAATCAATATTTAATTTATTATTAAACTACTTATCAATTATTAATTAAAAATATTTTTTTTTATTTTAAT
>NC_029772.3:11093636-11112248 GCF_000817695.3 Arachis duranensis | reverse complement strand
CTTAACATAAAAATGTATTATTTTTAATAATATCATAATTTTATATTTTTTAATTATTCTAAATGAATATTTTATCAAATACTAATTAAAGCTATTCTTCCATTTGCTTTTACTAATATATTTTCTAACAATTATATAAAATTAAAATCGTATTAATGAGTTTAATATTAAAGTTAATTTGGCTTTTTATTATTTAGAGTATTTTTCAATCAATAATTTTATACTCTTTACTTTTTTTTTAGTTTCATTTTGAATTTTAATTTAGTACTCAAAGGTAGTGAAATTCTATTGATACTGAAATAAAGTTACAAAAGGGTCCATAGGATAGAATAAGTAAAATAATATGATACCCATATTGCAACATTCAAATGAAACAACTTAGGATCTAAAATGTTTATCTTTCTCTTTTTCACTGTCTATTATATTATCTATCCTATCATCATATAAAAATCGAATTTTTACCTTTAATGATAGAATCAACGTAGCATGCTTCTGCTTTATTTTGTTTAACTCATTAAAGTCAATTCATTATGATGAATTAATTATATCAACTAATTGATTTGAATAGATATTTAAGTATCACACAATTTAAAATTATGTATATTAATTATTTGATTTAATTTTTATGATATATAAATTTAAGGAATAAATTAAAATAAGATAATTTATTAAATACAACAAATATAAATTAATTTAGTTAAAAATTTACTATTTTCTAATCTTCTATACATAAAAATGACAAAATAAAATTATAAAAATAATCTTTTTATCACTTTTGCTATTTTAATTTTATTTTCTTTGTTTTTTATGTATAATTTTATTTTATATTAACTTTTTTTATTTAATAATAAAATATACTCATATTAGTTCTATCATATAATAATATATTTTTCTCTTATATTAATAAAAAAATTTCAATAGTTATTAACTACATCTAATAGAATGACTGAGAAGTGAGAACTACGAGAAGTTAAACCCAGGTTCAAAATGCTAAAACAAAGAAAAGAAAACAGTGAATATATGATTAGAGAAAAATGTATAATAATGACAAAATATACTAAAATTGGATTTTTTCTCCAATTAATAAAAGTGAGGTGTCAATTCTTCATAAATTTATTTTTTCTCTAAAATAAAATCACTATTTTCTTTTCTAAATTTATTTTAAAAAAATATATTTATTATAATTATATTACAATTAATATTTAATGAATAATGTATGATTATACTAATTTAGAAAAATATTTTTATTATAATTATATAAAATCAATATTTAATACATTATCAACTAATAAAAGTGAGATGTCAATTCCTCATGAATTTATTTTCCTTCCGAAATGAAAGCACTATTATCTCTTCTAAATTTATTTTAGAAAAATATCTTTATTATAATTATATTACAATATTACAATTATATTACAAGTAGCATTTAATGAATAATGCAAATTATAATAATTTAGAAAAATAAAATAAAGTTCAGTAATTTATCTTTCGACTACACACGTATATAGAATAACTTTTAAGAAGGAATCACATATAATAAATACGGTCGATGATTGTAAAACTGTATACTAACATTGATATAATATTATTTCAGGTATATATTTTGCGGATATCAAAAAAAAGTGTTGAGTTATTTTTTAGTGGGTTTAAATTATTTATTGTTTATTAGAGAATTTTGTACATTAGAATTCTCTAATAATTTATTATTTATTTTGAGCTGATTTTGATATGTTCTTACTTAAAATTACTGCACGATGAATGTGGTATATAGAGAAGTTTTTGAGAGCCTATAATAAAAAGGTAATAACAAAATGTCTTACTAAATCTATTTATTTATTAAAATTTATTACTATCACTTAAAATAATTTAGAAATTCTAGGAACTAACAGATGAATTCTTATTGTTCATTAATAGTTTGAGAATATTAAAATTATCATAAAAATTCGTATAATTTTATTCTCTTGACAAACAATTTTATAATTACGTTAATCATATAATTTTATATACAAACATTGATACAATGTTATTTCATGTATATATTTTGCAGGTATCAAAGGATAGCATTGAATTGTTATTCAGTAGGTTTAAATTATTTATTATTTATTACAAAACTTTCTGCATTAGGATTCTCTATCAATTTGTTCTTCATTTTGAGCTGATTTTAATATTTTTTTTACTTCACAGTATACCAATATATAAAACTTTGTTGGTAGATTTAAGTACTACTAGATTATTTATGGTCATATTGAGTATATATACCTGATTTATTGAAAAAAGTAGATTAAATAACTATTTTATAGTTAATACAATTAACACTATATTAAGAAAAGAAAAATAACGCATACAAGTTATTTTTTATTAATTAAATTATTATAATTAAAATAAAATTTAACATAACAACTTAAAATTATAATTTCAATTTTATCACGTGCATGGCACGGGTGATTAAACTTGTTAAACATTATTATAAGGTTTTTTTTAGATAGTTCAGTACAAATTCAATTCAAACAGAAAAAAACAAACCAAATTGAGAAAACATTCTAACTACGACATTATTGTCATCAAGAATAGTATATCCCAAGTCTATGATAATCAGAACCTCATCAAAATAAAATATACACAACTACAACGATACAAGTATATTTCGGTGATATTTTTAGAGATTGATACCATTAATAAAGATGTTGACGTGGTAACTATAAATAATCTGTTTTATTTTTTATATACTACTAGAAATTGGGCAACCAATGAGAGTGCATTGTAGTGTTAGCCGCCAACTTTGAAAATCAACAAATATCTAGTCTCTCATCATACTTCATCTATAAATATCCTCAACTTAGTACTAAACCATGCATCACGCACAATACATAAAACCTCTCTTAAAAGAAAAATAATGGGAAACACCAAATTACCTTATTTTATGCTAAGCCTCTTAATATTATTGCATGGTGCAAAAGCAGAACAATGTGGTAAACAAGCAAATGGAGCATTATGCCCAAACAGTTTATGTTGTAGCCAATTTGGTTGGTGTGGTACCACAGACCCTTATTGTTTAGCTGGTTGCCAAAGCCAATGCAAAGGTTCAACACCAACACCTTCAACTCCGACACCAACACCTAGTGGTGGTGGCAGCGGCGGCGATGTTGCAAACATAATTACTTCTTCCATGTTTGATCAAATGCTTAAGTACCGGAATGATCCAAGGTGTAAGGGGAATGGATTCTACTCCTATGATGCCTTCATTACCGCCGCTCGCTCTTTCGGTGGTTTTGGCACCACCGGTGATGATGCCACCCGCAAGAGGGAGATTGCTGCTTTCTTGGCTCAGACTTCTCATGAAACCACAGGTATATATAGCCCAAGAACTTCAACTGTGAATTTTTGGAAATCATTTTATCCAAACATAAAATTAGGTTATATTTTTAGAATGGTGAACATTTAAGTGCAGTTGATAACTGAGAACTATTAGATAAAAATTTTAGTTAAATCATTTAAATCATTTAATAGTTTTCAGCTATTAGCCTCACGGAGCCTGCACTCTGAGTTTTTACCTTTTAGAATAAGGTCATAAAAGCAACTTTCTAACTGACACTAAGAATATATTATTGGCTTTAATTTAACTATTGGATTAGTAATTTAAATTGGTCTTTATTACTTTAGAAGTTTTTCGAGAATTACTCACTTCGAATTAATTGATTTCTTTGTTGTTTTCAGTAAAAAATTTTAATGTGTTACATAAGTAAAATTTTAACAAATTTTTTTATAATACAAACATACAATTATACCACATAAAAAAATCATCATACAATGACTAATCTCTTTTAAAATGATAGAACGAAGTAAAAGTAAATCTAAAAAATTGTTAAGTAATAAAAATTTATTGAGAACTAAAATATTTAATTTAAAATTCGTCATTTGAATGTTTACTCTGACCAATGTCAGGCATGGAAGTTTTCAGTAGACTTAAAAGCTTAGCATGGATAAGATACATCAATTTTTAACAGAAATGTCACAATCTGGTTACCTTTTCTTGAAGCAAAGGTGGCATTAATAATGATACATACAATAATGTTTATAGGAGGGTGGTCAAGTGCACCTGATGGGCCATATGCGTGGGGTTATTGCTTTCTCAGTGAAATTGGCGCCACAGCAGATTACTGTGTTGCCTCCCAACAGTGGCCTTGCTCTCCCGGTAAAAAATATTATGGCAGAGGACCAATCCAAATCTCTTAGTAAGTCCCCAATTCAAATATAAATATGTATCATTCCTATATATATACTTAGTATGTATGAATGAATTGAAACACTTCAATTGCTACACCCTTTATGTATTATACTAGAATGCATCTTAACATTTTTATGTAACATGAATTGATGGGATAATGTTAATATTTATATTTTTTTTTTTATAGCAATTACAACTATGGTCCAGCCGGTAAAACTATAGGAATTGATCTATTGAACAATCCTGATCTTGTAACTACAAATCCAACTGTGTCATTCAAAACAGCCATATGGTTTTGGATGACACCACAAGGAAATAAGCCATCAAGTCACGATGTCATCACCGGAAGGTGGACGCCGTCTAATGCTGACAGGTCGGCCGGCCGAGTCCCCGGTTATGGTGTGGTCACTAACATTATCAATGGTGGAATTGAATGTGGACACGGGTCGGATTCTCGGGTCCAAGATCGGATCGGTTTCTATCAAAGGTATTGCCAAATGTTGGGAGTGAGCCCTGGAGACAACTTGGATTGTGGCAACCAAAAGTCATTTGCTTAGGCAAATTACTTGCTCATGATTTTCAATAAGGAGTATGTTGTAATAAGGGGATTATTATAGTGATCCTAAGTGTAACAACAATGCAAGTTTCTTGCTAAAGAAGAAATAAATTGATGGTTATAATAACATAATTAAATAATTTATTGTGTGTTTATATTATTTATGTTTTACGAAACAGAAATCATCGATTGCGACAAGAATTAGCATTAACAATGTCTCTAAGTTTGTATTTTTCCTCTTGATATTCCTCAATCTAACAAGTTATTGGTTAATTTATTACAAATTTATATTCTATTTAAGAATTTATTGACGACGAATAATAGAACTGAAAGAAAATGTATGGGAGTACTCTTATATATGGAGTAAACCACTAGCACAATTGTTAGAAGCTTGAATCATTCTACATTATTCTGTCCTTAATAAAATAAAAAATAAAATAAAAAGTTGTTGGAAAAATTGGGAAAAGAAACACATCTTCCTCTATTCCTAGTCTTTCCCCCCAGTTACCACTAAATTAGTGGAAACAATTTTATGCTAATTATGTAGCCAAGTGAAGTCAACTGTGATAAATATCTGGTATATATATTCCACAAAGAAAAGATGCATGGTGCATTTACTTGGAAAGCAATTGGTCATCAGCGTTAGTGGCTTGGAATTGTTGAAGTTCCACAAACATATATAATAGATCATCCTTTCTATTCGTTCCTTATATATATATATATATATACACAAAGTAGTGATTGACGCATGCATATATAATAAGAAGTGCAAGTCTATTGAAGCTTGTTAATCAGAAATTCTTTTTGGCATCACTGCATAATAATAATAATAATAAAATTTCCCAAAAAAAGGTACAAAACTTACCTTTTGATGGATATATTTATTTAGTAGTAAAAGTTTATCAAGTCTATTTAAATTTTACCCACTTTATGTGTATAGTGAATATAGTGGTTATGAAAACATCGTAGTTAAAATTAAGGTACGCTTTTTTATTATTTAGTAATATCTTTTAATTCAATCACATTTTCTATTTTATTTTGAAGTTAAAAAATATTGTCAAATAGAAAAAAAAAATCTAATTTTAGCTACAATTTTTAAATATTGTGAAAGTTTTATATTTACTATAATGATCTCAGATAGCTACCATAAAATTCAATTTGTATAAATGTCTTATTACAATTAATTATTAAACATAATCATAAGATTTTTTTAGATAATTCAATACAAATTCGATCCAAACAGAGAAAAATAAATCAAAATGAAAAGATATTCTTCTAGATCATTTTTGATATTATCATCAAGAATAGTATATTCTAAGTATATGATATTCAGAATCTCAAAATAAAACATAAACAAGTATAAAATTAAAATATTTGATATATATTTTTGGAGGTTTAGAATTTAGGGAGAGGAACATCAAAAAAATTTATACACACTAAAGAAAGAGTTAAGTTAGAATATTTTTTATTTTTTATTTTTTATATCTTACCAAACGATGGTGAGAGTGTCTACTTCTTCAACTTCATTTATATATGTCCTAATTACTCCTAACACAATAATATTCTCATATGATAAAGCCACCACCACCGGCATTAACAACACAATCTTTAATTTGTTTAACAAGTTGCAATGTTTTTACACATCGAAAGACAAGGTATGAAGACCGTATGAAACATCTCACATACATGACAAATTAAAAAAGGTTCTTCATTATTTCGTCACCTT
Organism: Arachis duranensis; assembly: GCF_000817695.3. NCBI lineage: Eukaryota > Viridiplantae > Streptophyta > Magnoliopsida > Fabales > Fabaceae > Arachis > Arachis duranensis. The sequence goes on along the minus strand of NC_029772.3, from coordinate 11,105,741 downwards.
GTTGTTGGTATGGTAATTGAGAAGAAGTTATGTCATTTTCACACAAGATAGATTAGAATTGATGCTAGTGTTTCAGAGCGACAAGTCTAAACTTAAATGAAGTTGACTAATTAAATTATCCTTAAATTTTTGTTTTACTTACACATGCTCTAATCATTGGAGACAAGTAGACAACAAAAATCCTGTCTTATACGAATGTATATATTGTATTATTGTACCTTTTTACGGAAGCCTACATCACATGGAATGCAAAAAGATTATGATTATTTAATTTATAGAGTTTAATTTTAATGCACTGAGAGTTATATAATCATATTTGAGAATTATATAATCATATTCGTTCTTTTGAATAATCATTTAAGTGGTCAATATGAAAAATAATTATTTTTACTGATATGACATTATATAATTAAATATATGTACTTTATTATGATATACAATGCATCAAAATTAATTAAGTTCTTATTTATAACCTGAATGCAATGTACCTACCTACATTATATTATATTAGAGTAATGTATATAATGTTTGTGTATAAAATAAGAAGTAGTAGTAATCATTATTTCTTGTTCTTTTAGTATGTTTATGCACACTCTAAGGAGTCTCAACATAATTTAAGGAATCTTATTTATTTGGAATCACTCAGATAAAGACATTTAAAATATCTTTTTTTAAAGATATTTTTTAGTAATTTAAAATTTAACACATATAATCGATTAAATCATGTTATTTTTATCAAAATTAAGTTAGACAAATTAATTTGACAAAAAAAAATAATATATCAAATCTTGAACCGATCTAAATTAATATTATTTTTTTATAAAAACTCTAAATCCTAACCCTATGATCAAAGAAAAGTAACGAACTAGAATTTAGAATTCTCAAAATTAATATATATAATAGAAGTATTTTAGTCATTTTTTATAATAAGAATATTATAGTCATTTTTTATAAAAAAAATAATATTAATTTAAATCAGCAGCTCAAGATTTAATTCACCATTTTTTTGGTCAAATTAATTTGTCTGGTCTAATTTTGACAAAAATAACACCGTTTAATCGATTATATGTGTTAAATTTTAATTACTAAAAGATATTTAAAAAAAAAGACGTTTTAAAATAACACCGTTTAATTAATGATTATTTAAATTTAAATTTTTAAAAGATACAGAATTAATGAAAATTAATTACTTCTTCTTACTCTAATTTACCTTTTACTATTTATTGCGTAAATTCTAAATTCTCTTTCTAAAAAAAAACGTCCAAACTCTAAAAAAAATACCAAAATATAAGATAAAGAATTATCTAAATCTTAAGAAAAAGAACATACAAAACATAAGAAAAAGAAACATCCAAAACTAATAAAAAGAATCATTCAAATTCTAAAAAAAAAAACGTACAAAATATAAGGAAAAAAAACATCCAAAATTAATAAAAAGAATCCTCCAAATCCTAATGAGTTACAGGAAAACCTCATCATTAGACACTCAAATAACAACAATACCATTACAGAAACATCCAATCAAATGGAGAAAAAAAATATCTACTTAGTATACAAAAAAAAAATATTCACACGAGACTAACCAAATACAATTCACTTGCATGGGAAAAAAACGAAACAAAAGAAGAATTAATTATTGCACTGTTTTTTGGGAAGCACTTGTACCACAATCAATCGCAGCACCGCTAATAACATTAACGACCGAGAGTAACCGACAAAGGAGCGCCGTGAGAATGCCTTGGATGAAGAAGGTTGGTGCTTGCTGTTTGGATGAGAGCAAAAGATTTACCGAGGGTTGACGAGAGGGAGAGTGATTGAAGACTAGGAAGGTATCTCGTGATTCTCGTTGAGAGTGAAGGAACGTATCCCTTTAAACTTGATTTTGGCGTTAAACCCCATTAATAACAAATATTTTAAATTATAAATGAATAAAATTAAATAAAATAATTATAAATAATTGAGTTGTTTCATTTTTGGCTGATTAGGAGTTGGTTCCATATACTTTTCCAAACAAAAAAATTTTGCTATTTAACAATTAACATTGCTATGGATACATTACAACATGAGCTATTTGTGTATTTCACCTAAATTTTATAAAAATAAAAAATTATTGTGTATAAGTATAATATCTGAAAGGTACCAGGTCTCATAGTGAATTCAGAGAAAGAAAAGAAAGAAGAATAGGGCTAAAAGCTTGTGGGTATTGATGCTTGAGCGAAAAATTGTCTCAGTACACATGAGTATTGGTATTTATAGACACAGCTGAACCTTCTAGCAACTAACTTGATCTATGACAGTTGGCAACTAACTATAACTAACTGAATAACTGAGCACTGGCCTAGAAGCTTTTGCTGAGTCAACAGGGGCCCACTAATTCTAACAGAAAAATTGAATCACAGCCTACTAGTCTAACAAAACTAACTGAACAATGCTAACAACATCTCTAAACAACAAAGCAAGCTCTTTACTCAACCTCTAACATCATCTCTAATTTCCTTCTCTTGGAGCTTCTGTCAACCTCTAACATCATCTCTAATTTCTTTTTCTTGCAGCTTTCATTTGCCTGACAACATCATCTCTGGCTTCCACTTTCTGAGGAACACTTGCAACTTGTTGTTGGTCACTGACATTGAGCTTGCTTCTAAAGTGTAGGAAGGCTTCAGATGAAACAGCCCTTGTGAATACATTAGCTATTTGCATAGCTCCTGGGATATGACTCACCCTGATTTCTTTTCCATTAACATGATCTCTAACAAAATGGAGATTTATTTCAAAATATTTAGATTTGGAATGCAAAATGGGATTTGCTGCTAATAACAGCACTTAAATTGACACAGTACAACATTGGTGCCTCAGGAATAGGGAGTTTTAACTCAACCATCAAGTTCCTTATCCAAATCAACTCTGCTACTGTATCTGCCATGTTTCTGTACTCAGCCTCAGTGCTTGATCTGGCCACGGCTGTCAGTTTCTTCGAAAACCAGGAAACCAAGTTAGAGCCAAGAAATATACAGTATCCACTAGTTGATTTTCGATCTTCTGGATCACCAGCCCAGTCAGAGTCACTGTAGGCAGTGATCTTCATAGCAGTGTCTTTCTTTATATGGAGACTGTGACTTGCAGTTTCATTTAAATACCTCAGCACATGTTTCACCATCTTTCAGTGTGAATCTCGAGGAGATTGAACAAATTGAGCAAGTTTATTGATAGCATAGCAGATTTCAGGCCTGGTAATAGTCAAGTACTGCAGATAGAGGCTTGGGTCATTAAAGCTTGACCCACCAAGAGCTGTGTTTGGGTTGTAGAGGGAAGAGACGTGTGACAGCCTTTGCATCCTACCATGCCAGCCTTCTTCATCAATTCTTCAATTTATTTTTGCTGTGTGAATACTAGACCTGCAGCTTTAGTTTTGGTGACTTGAATTCCAAGAAAGTAATGCAAACCCCCAAGTCTTTTAGAGCAAACTTCGAATTTAGCTGCTGAATGACTTCCTTGATCAAATTGGCTGACTCAACTATTACAATTATGTCATCTACATACACAAGAACATAAGTTTTTAAATTGTTGCTGTCATGAATAAACACTGCTATGTCTGACTTGGTTGCTGTAAAACCAAGATCTTTTAACCCACATGCCAGCTTATGGTATCACTCCCTAAGAATCTGCTTAAGTCCGTAGAGAGCTTTAGTTAACTTGCACACCAATGAGGGATCCTCTTGCTCATACCCTTGGGACTGTCTCATGTACACTTCTTCAATGAGGTCCCCATGTAAGAAGGCATTGTTCACGTCTAATTGCCTAATTGTCCAGGATATTGACAAGGCAACTAAGAGCAGCAGTCTTATGGATGTAGGCTTGACTACTGGGCTGTAGGTTTCTATAAAGTCAGAGCCTGGCTTTTGGGCAAAGCCTTGAGCAACCAACCTGGCCTTGTACTTCTGCAAAGAGTCGTCTGCATTATACTTGATTCGAAAAACCCACTTGCTTCCTACTGCATCTTTATTAGGAGAAAGTTTCACCAGCTTCCATGTATTATTTTTTATCAAAGCCTCATATTCTGTGTCCATTGTTGCCTTCCATTCAGGGACCTTAAGTGCTTGCTAAACATTTCTTGGTTCTACACTTTCCAAGAAGAGCTTAGGCTTAACTATTCTAGCTTTGCCTCTAGTTACCATTGTGTGAAGGTTCTGGGTAGGTACTGGTTGTACAGGTTGAGGGTCAGTGATAGGTAGGACAATTTCAATGTCATTGATGGGGATAGAAATTAGGGCTGAGGAGGGTGCTGTAGGGGCTTGTTGAGTGACTTGAGGATTACTTGACTGCAGGGTATTGATATTGTTACTTGTTGCAGGCACTTGTTGGCTATTTGAAGGGTTGGAGCTGGTTTGAGGCTGATTATTGACAGGGTTAAAATTTGGGAGTTTAGGGATTGTTGGAGTTGAATTTTGAAGTTTTGAGACTGCTGGTTGATTGTTTTTGAAAAATTGTTTATAAGGAAACTGTTCTTCAAAAAACACTACATTTGGTGAGATAATAACCTTTCCCTGCTGGGTGAGACACTTGTACCCTGTGTGAAGTTTCATAGCCAATGAATGTACATGGAGAAGATCTGAACTCCAGTTTGTACTTATTGTAAGACCTTTGGTGTGGAAAACACAAGCAGCCAAACACTTTAGATTTTCATATGAGGGTGGCTTTCCAAATAGCTTCTCAGCTGGGGGTAAACCATTCAGAACAGGTGTTGGTAGTATATTGATGAGCTTGACGGCAGTAGTGAACGTTTCCCCCCAGAAATTTATAGGCAATGATGCTGCTGCCAGTAGAGTGAGTCCCATTTCTACCATATGCCTATGCTTCCTTTCAGCTGAGCTGTTTTGTTGGTGAACATGAGGACAAGAGAACCTATGCACCACTCCTTTATCCTGCAAACTTTTCGATAGGCTAATATACTCAGCAGCATTATCACTTTATATTAACTTTAGTTTAGTGTTAAGTTGCAATTCAACCATTTGTTGAAAATTATTAAACATTGTTTTTAACTGAGCTCTAGTCTTGATTAGGTACAGCCAGGTAAACTTTGAAAAGACATCAATAAAATTCACAAAATACCAATTTTCATTTCTATCTGGAAGGGGAGCAGGCCCCCAAATATCCAAATACATGAGCTGCAAAGGATGTGTGTACATTGTTTTGAAGAGGGAAAAGACAATAGGTGTAATTTCCTATACAACAAGCTGAGCAACTTATCTTTTTGGGTGAAACAGGGATTTTGCAGGTTTTTAATGCTTTTGAGAGTACATTATGATTTGGATGGCCTAATCTAGCATGCCAAAGTAAAGATTCATCCTTATTTCTTACTGCAGAGACATAAGCAGTTGGTGTTTGTGTGTTGTGAAGATTAGCAAACTTATAAAGGCCTCTCTCTATTGTGCCTTGAAGCACAATCTCCTTTGTGTCTTTAGTCTTTATACATCACCTATCATCATGAAATTCAAAGAAGATCTTGTTGTCACAGCATAATTGGTGGACACTCATCAAGTTCTTAGTAATTTCAGGAACACAGCAATTTCCTCATATGCAATAACCTAGAGCTCAGATTCGTTTTAAAACAAGAATTTTCAGCAAATGAGATTTGCAAACCTATTCCATTGCCGATCACAACTTGCTCTTTGCCACAGTATTCTTCTTTCTCCATCAGATTTTGTTCCTCATGAGTCATGTGGTGTGTAGCACCTAAATCTGGATACCAGTTTGGGTCCTGGACTATTGCTGGTGTTGTTAGCATGTTGCAAAAGTTAGCTTTAGGCTGAGCAAGCTGATTTGAGCTGCTGTGATTGTATCCTTCTCTTCCATAACTTTCTTCTTCATACCGGTCCTCACTATACCCGTACCAATAGGTTCTTGCAGTGTGGACAAACTTGTTGCACAAGTGACATTGTAGTCTGTCATTTTCATATCCTCTAGTACTATATACGATCTGCCTCCTCTGCTAAATTGACCTCTTCCATTTGTGAATTGTGCCTCATATGCTGAATCTTGTGCTGGCCTTCCTTCACCAGAAAAATTTCTACCTCCTCTAAACATTCTGCCTCCTCTTCTTCTGAATCCACCTCTGAAGCCTCATCTTCTTGCTTGTGGATGCTGGTTATAGTTTTTAAACTGTGATATATTTTCTTGCATAAACGCTTTAGGCTTTCTGAATTTTGCAAGCATGCTTTCATGAGCTAGTAGTAGTGCTTCCAACTCAGCAACAGTTATGCTTTTTGACCTGGCAAGTACTGAAGTGTAAATTGATGGTACTCTTTTGTTAAGCCATTGAAGATTGCGCTTACATGATCACTTTCTTTCTACAGAGGCCAATGCATCAATTGTGCCTTTGATCATCAGTATATACTCGGTTACAGATCCTCCAATTTGGAGAGTGCTGAGTTTGTTCTTCAGCTACATCAACTTAGCTTTGATTTGTGAGAAAAAGTGATCTTCCAACCTTTTTCACACCTGTTGTGTATACTTGCATCCTACCATTCTGGTGGTGAAAGACTTGCTCATAGAGGCTAACAACCATGATTTTAGAAGTGCATCTTGTCGTTTTCACTGCTGATATTCTGGATTTGCAGTTGTATTTCTTCCATCTTCTGAAGTCACGAACTATAGAGGAACTCCTTGTCTTGTAATGTGGCTCAGCATATCGTTTCCTTCTATTGTCAAAATTGCTTGATCCTTTCATTGTAAGAAGTTCTCCTCATCTAGTTTCATTGAAATTGGAGTTGTTGTGAATCCTTGAGCCATGACTGTTCTTGGATTTTGGATTGTGGTGTGTAAAGCTGTGAAGCTGAAGGCTCTGATACCATGAAAGGTACCTGGCCTCAAAGTGAATTCGGAGAAAGGGAAGAAAGAAGAATGGGGCTGAAAGTATGTATGTATTGATGCTTGAGTGAAAAACTGTCTCAGTACACATGAATAGTATTAGCATTTATAGACACTGTTGAACCTTCTAGCAACTAACTTGATCTATGACAGCTATAGCAACTAACTAAATAACTGAACACTGGCCTAGAAGCTTTTGCTAAGTCAGCAAAAACCCACTAATTCTAACAAAAAAACTGAATCACAGCATACTAGTCTAATCAACTAATTGAACAATGCTAACAACATCTCTAAGCAATAGAGCAAGTAACAGAACAAGCTCTTTGCTCAACCTCTAACAATATCATCACTTAATATAATGTAATTGATCATAATTACTTATTTTGATGCACCTTACTTATCCTATCTAACATTATTCTTTAAAGATAAATTACTAAAAAATATTTTTTATATTTAAAACGAGATTCAAACTCCTAATTTCTTAATTAAGAAATAAATCAGGTGATGATGAATTTTTAGGTTACACCCACATAATTAACATTATTATTTTGTGCATGTTGGAAGCTTGACCGAATATATAACCCTATATGTAGCCCTATACACCAAATCAAAACCTAGATTTTGAATCCATTATTCCATGCTAGATTCTGCCTCATTTTGTCTTTTTCTTCATTTTACTTATTCACCTCTCTCTTTCATGTACAATGAACTACTTACAAGATTGATATTAAAAACTAGAGAATCAAGCAATGCCAGCGCTTTTGGATTTCATCAAAATGTACACTGCTAATGATTGTGGAGACAATAAGAAAGCATGCCTATAGTACATGTCTGCACTCTCATATATGCTCTCAATAATTGGTATTTAATTTAAATACACAATACATAGATTTTTATTTTAAAATAGAAGTGGAAGTGGTGAAATGCAGGTTTACCAGGGTATATGATTTATTTAATTTAATTATATATATATAATTAAGAATTTAATTAAAAACTTATTTTTTTCAATCGGTATCAGATCTTGAAATAATATTTTTATCTTAATTAAATTTTAATTTTAAAATTTAAGTTCTAAATCTTAAATCTTAAATTCTCAAAAAAAAAAAAATAGAGTTCATAAATAGCAATAGAACTATATGTTACTATGTATATGTTGGCAACTATAATGGATTTGAAACTAAAGAAAATATTTAGGTATAATTGGTAGTTGTTGGCCAGAATGATAGGTACTAATTAATTAATAATATTTTTAAAAGACATATGCATACAATAAATTAAATCAATTTCTTGGCACATGAAGCACCCATGTGTTGGCCGGTTTCTTCTTCTAAGGTTTTTATATATAAAACGTTGTCCATTCAAACCAAAGTTGTTCATTTAAGCATTAATAGAATTCCAGCCACTACCGTAGAGTAACAAAATGTGTTCTTATTCTTTCATAGCAACTTCAGATCAAGTTCACTACCATGTTAGATCCATTAGCTTGCCTTCTAGATTACACCCTTTATCCAATGACATCGAAATCGAGCTCAAGAATTTCGAATTATTAGCATCTTCCATGAATAATGCAGATTTATTAACAAGGCTTGTGCATTTGTACAATTGTGTGAATGAACAAATCATTGTTTCTTCACTCTCCCAAAAGGTTCTTCTCCATGATCAAGATCAAGAAAAGTACTTAGATAAAGTACTTGATATGTCACTTGTTTTTCTTGATGTTTGTGGATCGGCAAGAGAATTGTTGCAACTCGCGAAAGAACACGCGCAAGAGCTTCAATCCGCGATGCGTCGCGGAAAGGGTCAAGATTGTTCCAGCATTAAGAGTCAGATTTGTGATTACTTTTGTTTCAAGAAAAGGGCAAAGAGAGAAATCTCTAAGATCCTTAAATCATTGAAGAAAATGGAAAATAATCATGGCTTTGTTAATAGTAAGACACATTGTTTATCAAGTGTGTCTAAAGTTCTAAGAGAACTAAGCATTGTAACCATTTTGGTGTTGAGAAGAGTACTAATTTTTATGTGTCCACAGGTGTTGAAGAAAAAGAATAATGTTGGTGAGTGGTTATTATTGTTCTCTAGAAAAAAGAGGGTCATCAATAGTAATGAAATTGATGTGTTTCCATGCACAATAATAGTTAAGAAAACCAATGGTTTTGTTAAGGATGATTTAGAAATAGTTAAGAGAAGATTAGAGGGAGTAGATAAGTGTGTTAGAGAGTTAGAGGCAGGACTAGATTGCCTCTTTAGGTGCTTAATTAGACATAGAGTGTCACTTCTTAATCTTCTTACTCCCTAAAAATTTAATATAAATTTTGTACATTTTTATTAGCATAACTTCATAATGTGATTTATGTAATATTGATATGAATCTAAATCCCACCATCATCTTTTCTTAATTTTAATGGTATGAAATTCATTAACGATGGACATATAAAAACATCAAACAAATCTTTTTTTTTTCTTTCACAATATTGTTGTTATGAATTCTATATTTCACTTTCTGAACTTAACCTATGATTCAAATCAAGTTGTTACTTTACTTATCGTCTTAAATAAGTATTAGAATTTAAATATCGTTTTATATATACGACAATCTATTAACTAGTGATAAACTTTTAAAATAAAGCTAAAATTTACTATACACTAATTTTTAACCTGTCAAATTACGAATATTGTAGATGAAAAAAAAAACCTACAAATACGATGACCAATTAAAGATTGACAAGTTTGCTTGGATTTTTTAGTTTATCAAAAGTGTGATATAGTATTGTCTAAATTAGGTTTTGCGGTTGATTTTAAAAACAAAGTATAGTTGGATAAATTACATCCATTGCAAAAGACATATAAAAAATTACTAATTACTCCCATAATCATCTCTATTCCTTTTGGCATTACTATTATAGAGGGGTAGTACGGTTTTCATATATAATCATTTTAAGTTATACACTCTTGCATACAAAATTACAAACGTGTGATCAAGTCTAGCAGGTATTATCATAACAAAAATTTTTGGGAATAATAATTTTTAGTAATTTTGGTTAGTAGTTAGTCAGTATATATTTAAATTATCTTTAATAAATAATTTTTTAATTTATATACGAAATATTAACCTAAAATAATAATATTTACTCGTTACCTAACATTATTGTTATCAAAATATCCTTAAAAAAAATTAAAGATCTATATATACACACATGCAATAATATAATATGCAACGATTATATTAGAAGGCCAACTTGCTAAGCCATTCGCTGCCACTTTTTGTCTCTTAACTATTTTTTTTATGAGGTGGCAGCATATATATAAGACAATACCCTATTTGTTGGAGCACATGGAAATTAAATGACAATTTTGATTTATTATTATTATTATTATTATTATTATTATTATTATTGTTATTATTATTATTATTATTAATTATTTGAGATTCTGATAAGATCAGTTAACACTTATGCTTTTCCAATCATCTAAAATTTGGTCCGGACATGCATGCATGAACATGACTACACATTTCGCAAAGTACACAAGGACAAATGAACAAAAAATGTAATAATTCAACTAATAAATTAAAATTATAAAATTTAATTCAGACAACTATATATACAAATAAAATATATATCTATCTTATATATGATCGAATTTGTAGTTGTTAATTCAATTAATTGAAGGTACAGCAGGGAACAATGCAGATTGCTTTTATTCTAAGTTCCTAACTCCGAATATTGTGCTTAGGTACATTGCTCTAAACATAATTTTGTTTAAGATGTAGATGCATGCCCAATAAAAATAAAACACACGAAAACAAAGAATAAGAATCTTACTTTTAATTAAAACGTGATTCTTATGCACACCCGCTTTATGCTTTCAAAATAAATCTCTTTCGGTCTTTCCACTACTTTTTAATAGGACATAGCTTAATTAATAATTGTGATGTTTTAATTTTGATAACATTTTAATTTCCAATGTTAGAAAGACAAAAACATTATTGTTGATGATGAAACTACTTTTGAATACTGTTTTTCGCTGTTAAGAATCCGTTCAAGGTATAGTTTGTCGTAAAAGAGGATATGTCATCCTATCTTCTCTAATGATAAAGTATATGTTGGATTTCAAAAAATACGATAGATATCTGCAAAGAATACTCTAATATTAAAGTCAGTAATAACTCAGAAAAAAAAAAGTGAGAGTAATTTAAATAAGTATTAAATTTTCACGAGTTCTAACGTTTATCTTACATAGATTTATTTATGGAGAAATGACTATTTTTTTCGTTATAGCACGAGGATCCTATCCACTATTTGGTCGTGCCAATGTTGAATCTGAATATAATATTTTTTTCAGTTGTGTATGATATTTCTCGTTCCAACAAACTAAAGACTAATCTATCACGGAGGATCAGAGCTCAATTTAAGAGTTTACTACTAGTTAATAGGTTACTACATATACAAAACGAAATTTAAACCCCGATACTTATTTAAACAAACTAATAAACTAACCACTAAAATAACTCTTCTCCTACAGTATTTTAAAAAACATGTTAATGTGTCATCTTAACTAGGCCTGCGATTCTTTACTTCCAAATTTGAAATCTATTTCCCTTGTGGGCCTTTTCTCATTTATATTTTGGTATACGGGCCTTCCTTATTGGGTTTACTAATAAAAGTATCCTCATATTAAATAATGAATGGCCCTTAAAAAATGCGGTCCATTAAAATATTCTGCTTATGTGATGAATCAAATAAAAAGCAAAATGAGCGACCAAAAATACAAAAAAATGATAAAATTAATTAAAAACTGAAAGACTACTTGACCATCAAAGTTGAGATGGCCGAGTTGGTCTAAGGCGCCAGATTAAGGTTCTGGTCCGAAAGGGCGTGGGTTCAAATCCCACTCTCAACATTTATTTTATGTAGTTACAAATAGCCAAGAACTAATGGCAATTGGCGATGATTTATTTATTCTTTATAGTGTTATTCTCGTGTAGCATATTCAATGTAAGGGGGAAAAGAAAAACACATTTCTTTCGAGAGTTATAAACTAACACACCAAAAGACTAGTTATCTACATTTTGCTATCATATTTCCAACATAATATCTAATGTTGTAATAATAATAAAAATATAGATTATATACACAATTAGGTGAATGACTTAGCAACACAGCGTAGCCACATGCCACAAACCTACTGAATCAAATCTTTCACAAAATATCAACTAGTTATTTTTGCAAACACGCGTCA
>NC_029772.3:11070766-11093594 GCF_000817695.3 Arachis duranensis | reverse complement strand
TTTATACAAAGCATTCTTAGTAACTTAGTATCATATTTAACGGTAACATATACATACATAAACATTATATATTAGTATTAATACATGCCACTCGTGCACATATTAATTTAATCTTTGTTTAAATATAATTGACCCTTGGTTCTCGGGATTCTAAGTAGCTTATCTATAACTCAAATAATTGTGGATCTCAACCTATGCAAATAATATTTCTTTAATAATCCATGTTTGCGGTTGAAGCTCCTTCAATTTGAGACAAATCAAACAAAGGAAATTAAGGGCACCCCATTCTATAATGAATTTAATTTTTGTGTATTTTCGGTATAAAATAGTTTTATACATATATTTAATTACATAATATTACATTAGTAAAAATAATTACCTTTTATATTGATCGTGTGAATAATTATACAAAAAACGAATGTAATTATATAACTGTATGAAATACTTTACACTGTCAGTGCATCAAAATTAAACTATTTTATAATTTGAAATGAATAGGGTAATGTGGCAACATAGGAGGCAAGCTTAGGGGATGAGTAATGAGTTGTGTTTACCAACACACGGAAAAGAAGCCAAGTATACAACCTAAGGTTCAAAAACATTAATTTAACACTTGCTATGAGTTGTAATTTGTAACTATATACCCTTGTGGCCTATCTATGATTGTGTTACATCACCTATAATAGAGCACAATGTTGGGAAAGATGTGACAAATAGACCAAAATTGTAGGGAGACCCATGCGGGTATCACATGCTCCCCACTTAGATTAAATTGGGTGATATTTAATTTTGCTATAGCTAACTTTTTCTTTTTCAAAAAAAAAAACTTTTAATTACTTATATGATGAGATATGATATTTACTATTTGAACACTTAGGAAAATGGCATTTATTAATTTTAAATTTTATTAAATAGTTAAAAGGATTGTATATGTTGGTGTGTAAATGAATAAAGATTTTCCTTTTAGTGTTGGCAAATTGTGAAAATTTAAGTGTTAAAATTTCTGTTTTTTTTTTAATTAATTGTTATTTAATTTAACCTTATGGGAGTTGAATGGGAAATGGATAATGTTTAATACCTATATAAATAAGAAGACTCAAGGATTGGTAATAGCACACCAAAGTTGAGCTTCCATTACTAGTTTGCCATCAAGATCTCATCCAAGCACTATTAGAGTTGATGAAGAACTCAACAAGATCAAGACATGGGAAGCAACATCAACATCAACATCTAAGTCAATTGCCATTGGTTTTTCCTTGCTTCAAGATTTGTACCTCTCATTGGATGCATTTCTCAACATGGCATCAACACAACATGTGATTTCTCAAAACCAAGGTGGTGATGAGAAATATTTTGAAGAGGTCTTGGATGGTTCAATGAGGGTTTTGGACATTTGTGGCATCACAAGGGACATTATGCTACAAATTAAGGAGAATGTTCAATCCCTTCATTCTTCTCTAAGAAGACGAAAAGGAGACTCAAGTGTTGAGAAAAGTGTGCTTGAGTACAATTTATTCACCAAGAAGATGAAGAAGAATGCCAAGAAGGTAATCACAAATTTGAAGCATATGGATAGCAAATTTGGGGTGTCACCAATTTTGAATCTTGGTGACCACTTTGGTGCTGTGGTTAGGGTTCTTAGGGAAGTGATACTAATGAACTTGTTTGTGTTCCAATTACTATTGTCTTTCTTCAACATGTCAAAGTCAAAGTCAAAGTCAAAGTCAACCAAATGGTTGATGGTGGCAAAACTTGTGCACAAAGGGGTCATAGCTTGTGAAGATAACTCAGAAAATGTCAATGAGTTGCAATGTGTGGAAGCATCTCTAAGTACCCTTTTAATTGAAGGGATTAATAATGGTGAGAAGATGCATATAGCACATGAAAAGTTGGAGGCTTTGGAGAATGTTCTAGAAAGCCTTGATAATAATTTGGATAGCACATTTAGGAACTTGATTAAGACTAGAGCCTCCCTTTTGAATATGATCTCTCAATAGAGTTTTCTTATTAGTTAGCAATGTAATTTTGTCTCTAAATCCTATTAGACATCCAAGTTTTAGGGATATGCTGAGGATTTGAAATTTTCTTACCTTAGTTTTTTGTAAATTTGTATAATTCAAAGGTTAGAAATCGAATTTTCTTACCTTAGTTTTTTTGTAAATTTGTATAACTCAAAGGTTAGAAATCGAATGCAAAGAAGAAGCTTATTGTTATATTCTATGTTGTGGTTTCAAAATGCCATATACTTAATTTTATTATTTTTTTCATATACATCTAATAAAATATTTTTTACACCAAAATTAACTATTAAAATTAATTATTAATATATATTTATGTATAAATACGTTTATAATTTAATTTATCTTCGATATATATTTATATTTCAACATGTATTATGGCTGATTTTAGTACACGTAGCATAATTGTACATTTAATTTTCTAAAACCATTTAGTACATGATGTTCAATGGTAATAAGCACAAGCTAATAATTAATTTTAAATTTTAAGCTTTTCAAAAGTGGCTATTAAAATAGAAAAAGTCTAAGTAATTAGCATGTTTTTAGTCTGTAATAAACAATTTTATTTTGTCACTAAAAGAAAAAATATATATATTCATTAATTAATTTTCTTATTTTTTATATTGGTTATAAAATTATTAGTCATGTAATTTGATTAATTGTAAATTAACACTTCTTAGACATACTTTCTTTTCATTTTTTTATTTACAAGGGTGCATTCATGTGTGATTATTAGTATACCAAACTTTTTAAATAGTTGCCTTAGTTTTGATTTACATTAACTAATCAAATCTTGTATTTATGTTCACCTTCTAATTATTTATGAACATTTTGTTAGGAGTCATCAATCATAATAGGATTCATTTTATTTATTCGTTTACCTATTTTTATTTTTTAATTGTTTATAGTATCTCCTAGTTCGACAAGTCAATAAATAATTTATCATAAATTTAAATTTTATTTAAGAATTTGTTATTGATCAATAATTTATTCCATATATAAAACAAAATTCAAACTTCTGATACTTTTTCAAACGAATGAATCCATCAATTCGGATTGGTTATTTTTATTTTTTAATTTAGTTGGTTGCAAAAATGACAAATTTATAGTTCTGCCTTCAAGACATAGTCATCAAAAGTGATGCAAAGGAGTATGGTCTGAACTACACGTGTTGACATGTGATTGAACTATGCCATGACCTTGAATATCAAGAAAGATAAAGGTTTTAAAAACTTAAATATGACTAAATATAAATATATATGATGACAAAAAGATAAAGGCTTAATTATGTATATTGTTCCACCGTTCGGTGCAAGAAAAGAATTCCTTGATTAATGGGAACTTCACATGTCTTTTTTCATGTGTATAATTTCAACAATGTAACACTCCTACTTTTCTTTATAGAAAAGCATATTGTATATATGGGCATATGGCTTATATTTCTGTCCATAAGAAATGAAAGAAGAAAAATACTTTATCAACAAATGCTAAATGCGTTCATGTATGCGTTCATGTATGTTCCTAGGTTATTTAATTTGTTTTGCAAGTTAAATGCGTTTATGTTCCTACTTCCTAGGTTTTGTTCAGTAAGTCAAAGTATTATATGTATCTTTAATAATCATGTTATTAGTTACTTGTATAAAAAATTAGCTATTAATTATTATATAAAATACATTATAATGAGCTATTAATTATTATATAAAAATACATTATAATTCATTTTTAATGACAAATTTTTAGTGGTAATAATATATGTCTTAATTTATGTTTTTGCGACAATTATATATTTGTCGTTATTATTATATATTATAACAACAATTATATATTTTTTGCAACCGCTAAAAATATTTTTGTCAATAATTATATAATTATTGTTAAAACCTTTTAGCAACAAGACATAAGACAGTTATTGTCTAATTACCTATAAATATATTAGCAGCTATTGTTATTAAAAACAAAATAAATAAATACTAAAAATAATTTTTTTAGTAATAATATATATTTTGTCCCTATAATTTTTTTCCATCATACTACTAGAAAAATATTTAATTATTTTAATAAATTTAATTATTTAAATAACTAATTATATAATTAAAAAATGTATAAATTAATACATACATATATAAATATAGATAATAATTAATTTAATAGCTGATTATTAATATACATACAATATTTTTCTTTGATATAATGCATCTTAGTAGTTCATGGATATACTCATAGAGGTTTCAATTTCTCTAGAATTATTTTAAAATTATAATTTGATGTGTTTCAAAGCAGGCCTGCCTCCTGATTAAATAATGCTTTATATATGGCATCCCTATATAGTATATATATTTTAGAAGTCATGCTATTTCTTTAGGAAACACAGAGAATAATATGGTATTAATATGACAAATCATATATATGTATGTGTCAGTCTTCTTTCTTTGGTAAAATAACCACGCCCCTTGTGATGAAATAATTTATCAATATTATTCCACATAAATACTATTCAATTAAATAGAAAATAGGTATGATAGATATTATACCAATCATATATATAAATTTCATTTTTATAATCTATTTTTTAGGCCGGCAGAGTTTGGACTTTGGACCATTCAAGATTGGTAGCTATCTTTCTTAATTATTTTTAAAGAATGAATTGTGATATACTCATGATATTAAATTTTTGTGGTGTAACACAATTTATATTAAAAATATTGGTTAGGAGTTTAGATAAAAGAGAATATTTGGTTAGGAATTGGTTTTATTCATTCACACACGGCGAGATCTATTGTAAAGGATCTCATGCAAAGAAAAACATTAATATTAAAAAGTAATTCTCTAAAAACAAAAATTATATGATACATACTATTCGTGCAATAATATAAAAAAATTAATAATTTGTGTTCACTATATATATATTAACTCCATTCATGAACAAAAACCACAGGTACCATAAATTGTTGCTTAGATTCATTGAAGTTATACGACTAAAACCCCAAAGTGGTCCTTGAGATTGGGCGAGTTACTCATACTTGTCCTTGACTTTCAAAATTCCCTAACAGTATCCCTGACATTCAGCTCCGGGACCCATAGTTGCCCTTCAACCCTTTCCGACGCCAAGTCAGCAAACGGAGGGATGATCTGGCACCTCCAATGCCACGCCGGAGCCAACAACGGCTAGCTGATGTGGCAAATCTGAATTTTGTACCCAATCTGGTCCCTAGTCCCATTAAAACCCTAAAAGCTAAGATCATCCTCTTCATCGCCTGAGCTTCAAACTGTTGCTGCTGATTCCTTCTCAGATCATCCTCTTCATCGCCTCCAGCTCCAGGTAATAACACATACAGATCATATGCCTTCCATTTCAATCTGCCATTTCTCTGTTTCCTGATTGCTAGTTGCTGCTACCATAATACGAATGTAACTTGGCTAAATTTCAGTTTCCTCTAAAACTGTAATCACTCAATACTCAAAACTATAAGCTGCCGCTGCTTTTGTCAGTTTGCAATTGTTTGATGTAGCATTGCATTGTGTTACTTACTGTAGACATGTGCTACAAATGCAAATGAAAAAGGTGACAAGGCTTCCTTGATTCCTCACTCCAGACGGCCTACACTCCCCTCTCTGCAAATACCCCCATGGTCATTAGATGCCGCATTATCTTCTTTCGCAAAGACGGATGGTCCTTCCACATCCACCTACTTCAAGGACACTCTCTCTTAATGGTAAAGGTTCATTCTCTCCATTGTCAAAGGTTGCCCACTCATTACCGGTTACTCCAATCGCATCTTTGGGTCAAGAAAGTGTACATGGCAGACATCTGGGATGTGCTTCTAACTTAAATGTATGTCTCTTTTCTTCAATCAAGGCAACTGTTTTCATACAACGCTTGCTAAAATTTTTTACATTTTGTATGTTAAAGTGGTATATGATTTTAAACTACACTATTTAGTCCAAGATGTCTTGAAACTTGCATATATTGAAGAATAGATTGTTTATCAAACTTGCCTTCAGTTCATTGGCTATCGAATTACTGTCAGAATTTGGAACTCCAAACTTGATAGCAAGTTTTGCAATAAGACTCTTCTCCCACAACTTTAGGATAGCAGAAGCTAAGCCAAGTCTTCTGTTCCTTCCTTGATAGTTCATATTAAACACACAAAATGATTTAATTGACTTTATGCACAAAGGGATAACCATGAAAGTTATTCTGAATATACCAAGGACAAAATGGACTGGCAAAAGGTTTAGCAAGCTTCCTGAAGTATGTTAATCCTTAATCAGTCTCCCTGTCATGCAATAATTCACTGCAATTCACTTCTTGAATACAACAAAGTAATTGTAAAATACTAAAATGTGCTGATGGCTGATGCTAGTTTCCTTTTTCATTATCTTATTACTTTTATATTATCAATGAGCAAATAATAAAGAAGAGCAGGAATAAGATACCACAATAAGAAATTCATGTGAATTTCCCAATCAGACAATAATAATAAGCTGCTTATAAAAGAAATCTTACTCCAAGGGATCTGAGTGTATGTGTTTAGTTAACTTTGCAAAATGAACGAGATAATTAATCAAGATTAAAGGGATAATACAAGACACCAAATTTCAAAGAAAAGGGTAGTAATTTGAGACTCATAAACGTATTGTAAAGTTTAGTTGACTTATATGAAGAGTAGACGTGTAGATTAAACTGGAAGGCATATGATCTGTATGTGTTATTACCTGGAGCTGGAGGCGATGAAGAGGATGATCTGAGAAGGAATCAGCAGCAGCAGTTTGAAGCTCAGGCGATGAAGAGGATGATCTTAGCTTTTAGGGTTTTAATGAGACCAGGGACCAGATTGGGTACAAAATTCAGATTTGCCACATCAGCTAGCCGTTGCTGGCTCCAGCGTGGCATTGGAGGTGCCAGATCATCCCTCTGTTTGCTGACTTGGCGCCGGAAAGGGTTGAAGGGCAACTATGGGTCCCGGAGCTGAATGTCAGGGATACTGTTAGGAAATTTTGAAAGTCAAGGACAAGTATGAGTAACTCGCCCAATCTCATGGACCACTTTGAGGTTTTAGTCGAAGTTATACAGATACAAAGGCATGGACAAAGGAATTGGTGTTTTTAAATGTCTCCTTTCTTGTTCTATAAAACACGGAGGGAAAAAAATTGTAAGGTACACCTTCCCCATATGTAACAACAAAAATTGAGGTATTTCAATTTTATTTTATATATATTGGGGTGATGCTTGCTTCTATAGTTCTATTGCTGGTGGAAGACGTGACAAGTGACAACATAACCCACGTCACAGGAAAAAAAAATAACCAAACACTGCCTAATACCTACATATGTCACATGTTTAATAAATTATATATCAAATATTAGATATGTTTAATTTTTAACATTTTTATTTTTTATTTTATAATATGTGTGTGTGTGTGTGGTTTTAATTTTGGTCCAATTTTTAATTGATTTTGACCTTTTATTTTTTGTTATTGATAATTTTTTGTCTTTATCATCTAAATTTAATAGTACAAAGTTGCAATATATAGAGATCTACTAAAAAAAGTTTAAAAATTGTCCACCAAAAAAAAAAGTTTAAAAATTTGCAACTACAAAAGATGATAAAGTTTTTTTTTATATTTATAATGATAAAGGCTGAAAAAAGAAGAAAATAATAAATATATTTAAGAGGAAAAATTAAAAGAATTAAGATTAAAACGGCCTACATTTTAGAAAGAATAAAAAATATATATTTAGATCAAAATTAAATGAGCATCAATTGCCAGAAAGATACCCTTGGCTTTCTCTCCTTTCCCCACTTGAGATGTCTATAGGTATAAATAGGAGAGGATTATTATTATTATAGCATTGTGTCCATCACAAAATTTGGTTACCCTTTATCATGAAAAGGGCAACCATGGCTACCTTTAAACATTCTAGCAAATATGGTGTTAGATCTATTAGTTTACCAACTAGATCACATCCAAGCACAATTCAAGTAGAAGAAGAGCTCAACAAGCTTAAATCATGGGATTCATCATCATCATCATCATCTTTGTCAAAGGTTGAAACAATTTGCTATGGTCTATTAGGCCTTGGTAAATTGTATAAGTGCATAGAAGATCTCTTGAAATTGCCATTGACCCAACAAGCATTAGGTCAACATAGAGATGAGAAATGGGTCAATGAGTTCTTGGATTGCCCCTTAAGGTTCCTTGATCTATTGGGAAAAACAAGGGATTCCATCATGTTGATGAAATCAAGTGTTGAAGATCTTCAATCTTCGCTTAGGAGGAGAAAGATTGGAAATCTTGACATTGAAGGATACATCTCTTCATATTGGAGCCTTAGAAGAAACATTAGAAAAGAATGCACAAAAAGTTTGCTTTTTTTGAAGCAAATTGATGATGGGCCATTTCCTCCTCCTCTTTTGGATCTTGATGATAACCATCTTTGTGCATTGGTAAGAGTTCTTAGAGAATCAAGTTTGATCACAAGCTCAATTTTCCAATCACTTTTTGTGTTCCTTTCTTCATCAATCTTGAAATCAAAGCCTACTAAATGGGCATTTGTGTCAAGATTGGTGCATAAGGGTGTTCTTATTTCTTGCAACAACAATCAACAAGAGAATGTTAATGCTCTTGAAAAAGTGGATCTATCACTTTGCAACTTGGAACTTACTATTATGGAGAATTTGAACAAAGAAGAAGTGGGTTTGAGGATTCAATCTACAAATAGAAGCCTTGAAGCTTTGGTATTAGGAATTCAAGGGATTGAAGAAGGGTTAGAGTGCTTGTTTAAGCATTTGATTAATACTAGGGTGTCTTTTCTTAATATAATTTCTCCTTGAGCATAATATATTTTTAATTTTAGGCATGTATAGTATATAGTTATGCATATTTGGAGGTTTGCTTGAACATATTATTATATTTTTCCAGATGTATAGATACATATGTAGTTGTTAGGTGCCATTAATGATGAAGCGATATTGTACACTCTGCTTGTTAATCAAAGTTTTGTTCACTCAAATATTGTGATCTTTCCTATCCCTTTTTTCCATGTATGTAAACCAAATAATAATAATAATTTGAAAAAGAAATTTACAAGTGCTTTTCACTTTACTTTATAAAGCGCCTTTCACTTTACTTGAATATTTTGGCTAATGAATCTTTAATAATACATTTGGTAAAAGTGTCTTAAACTAATAACAATGTACTACACGTAACAGAGTGTGTCATATTCTGACCTGCCACAAAGTTTATGGGCTATAATAAATTAAATTAAAGAAAAACGGGCAATAGGTCATTGGCTATTTTATTTTGGCAAAAAATATGTAATGATTAAAATTAAATATTCATAGATTTCTTATGTGTTTCATTCTTTTAATAATAAAAAATTATAATTATTTAATTTTAATTAAAGACTTATTATATCTTCAAACAAAAAATGATTAAAGATCTATTTTATATTTTCTCTAATAAAAATGCTGTAGAAAACTATGATTTATATGAGTCATGGGCATTACCCAAAGTTGGTGAGGTAGCGATACTGGTCACTTAACCATAGTTCACAGACTTATTATTATTATTATTATTATTATTATTATTATTATTATTATTATTATTATTATTATTAATTGATCAATTAATAATTATCAGTAGTCTGGTAACTCGTGTTGAATAATTTACAAAAACATATTGGAATGAAAGTGATGAGAGTTAATATCAGAATGTGATAGCAGAATATCATATTTATTGTGTGTAACTGTGTATCATCTCTTAACTGTAAACAGATAATTTCAACTACGTCTAAAGCCTAACTGGCAAGAACATGAATCTGATACAAAAATTATAAATATGTGATTTAATAAGTTGGTGCCGGATGCAGTATGGATCTTTATTTTTTAACGGTACAAGAGTATGCTATATATTATTATTTTATTTTTTGTTCTTTGTATCACACATGGTATTCCCCACAAAATCTACTGTATACAATGACAATTTAGAGATATTTGATATATAACTTATAATCTTAACTAATTTTAAATTTGTTATTGTTATAAGTATTTATTAAATAAAAATATGAAATAATAAAGCAAATAGGATTTGTGGGTGGTTAAATTTATTTTTTTTGTTTTATACGGTATCCTCAAGTCGAGTAGATTCGTCGCGAATCAGAGCTTTATTTAAGAATTTGCTATTTGTCAATGAGTTACTGTGTGCACAAGGCGGAGTTCAAACTTTCGACATTTATTTAAGTGAACTAGTGAACTAACTAATAAACTATCCCAACTTGATTCTGTGGTTAATTATTTTTTTCCTATGGTATCCTCTTATCCAGTAGATCAAAAATTAATATGTCTTCTGATCTAAATTTTATTTAAAATTTGTTACTGACAAATAAATTGTTAGATGGACATGATTAATTCGTGGTTTGTTAATTTGGATTCCATAGATAGTATATTTGGGCCTTAGGCTTTGTACTAACCTGTCGAGAATCATCAGCTATTAAGTTACTGCCCAAGAAATATTTTGGATCAAGCTCAGCCCAAATATAATTAATATTAAATATCTTTTATATCGTGGTAAATAAATATTTTTTATATTCATATAATTTATTATTGATACATATTTTTTTCAATCAAATTCTTAAATTAACACATACAAGAATAAATAGTTGTAAAATAATGAAAGAGAATAATTATTACTATAAAGTAATTTTGTGATTTACTATTTAAACAATTCTAATATATTTTACTTTTAAATTATTTTTTTTCATTCACATAAATATTTATCTAAGCAACAATTATAGATTATCATATTTGATGGTGAAGTACAAGCTTAGTAGAATTAAGTCTCAGTTTAATATTTGTGAGATTGACAACTTCCACATTTGTTTATAAACACTTTGTAACAAGCAAAATGTCATCACAAATACTCAATTAAAGAATACAAAAATTTCATATTATTTTTTTAGTGACTAAATTTCATATTATTTTAAAGTACCAAATCACGTACTCTTTTACTTGTTTGATTTATAGAAGAGATTTGTGTGTGTAAAGCTTAATAGAGAAGATGAATTAATAAAAAAAAGCGATGTAATGTTTACAGACTTTATTTAGTATCAAAATACGTATAACGTGATTTGACTATGTCTAACATAACAAAAGTTAGGTCACAAGTTTTGAGTTTGAACGACAAAAAAATACACAAAAGACATGGTGTATTATAGCCATTAATATCTCAGAGATTAAATCAATATAATTTCTAGATCTTAGAAGGAGCTTAACTCAAGCTTAATCAACAAGGTTCACGAATCCCTAAATAGAAAACGTGGCACATAGATAGAGACTCATTGAGTGATTCCACAAATTTACACGGTGGGTAGCATCAGCATAGGATTCCATCCTACATAGAAACTAGCCAGTAACACAATCATCAATAATCCAATCCATTCTTTCCGTATTCCCATAACGGCTACATTTTCCCACAAAAACAAACAAACAATTTCACATATTTTCTCTTTATTAATTTAACATAAGTTTCTATCTTTAAAAATTTTGATCGCATAAAAAAATAAAAAAGACTATTTCAGCGTACCGTTACATTTCTCATTGCTCACTTCCTTCTCCTTAAACCTCCAAAGCATAGCTCGCATTGAGTCTTGAGCAGTTACCATGACGACTACTGGGATAACAGGTGCAGCCTCACGCGCCAAAAGGGCCATGAAGCTCACGCTCGCCCTCCTTGGCTTAGGCTTCAACACCTCCAAATGCAAGACGGCGGCCAAGATGGCAGTCGCCAGAATCAAGCTCCTCCGTAACAAGCGGGAGGTTGTCGTCAGGCAGATGAGGCGCGACATTGCCATGCTCCTCCACTCCGGTCAAGATGCCACTGCTAGCATTAGAGTACATTCAATTCTTGCTTCCTCTGTTTTTTTTTAAATTTTAGATAGCGATTAGGTTTTAGTGCAATTGTTATGTGATTAGAGAAATTAATTATATTCAGTAATTGTGTGACTCTTACCATGAGAAATTTAAGATTTAGTGAAAATTTTTCAATCTTGAAGATGCTTTGATCCATAATTAGACAGTAACTAGCTTAGATACTTTGATTTGATTCATTTCCAACGATACACAGTTATTAACAGTTAGCATCTAGCTGCCACTTATGGATTGCATTACTTATTAATGAATGTAGTTTTGATGTTTCTTGTTGAATTTGCATTCTCAGATGGCATTATTTAAGTTAGGGTTCTAATGTCGTTGTTGTGAATTTGTAGGTTGAGCATGTGATGAGAGAGCAAAATATTTTGGCTGCAAATGAGTTCATTGAGCTCTTCTGTGAATTAGTAGTTTCCAGACTCTCAATCATTTCAAAGCAAAGGTGAAGAATATATATGAGTACCTTTTTTTATTATCTTCTTAATAGTATTAACCTACTTGAATGTCGAAATCGTAATGCCAATTCGGAATTATTTTCAGGGACTGTCCAGCAGATTTGAAAGAAGGAATTGCTAGTTTAATATTTGCAGCCCCAAGGTGCTCCGAAATTCCGGAACTTGTCTCACTCAAGAATATCTTTGAGAAGAAATACGGTAAGGATTTCGTATCGACAGCTACTGATCTTAGACCTAGCTGTGGCGTAAATCGTCAGGTAGAACTTTACTTGCTGCATTCATCTGTATTCTTCGGATAACTTATATATATTAATTCATTACTGACCTTTGTGCTTTTGAATTGCTGTATCTTTTAGTTAATCGACAAGCTCTCAGTGCGAACACCTCCCGGCGAATTAAAGTTGAAAGTATTAAAGGAAATAGCTAAAGAGCATCAAGTAGAATGGGATACTGCAGAGTCTGAAAAGGAACTTCTAAAGCCTCCAGAAGAGCTCATAGTAATAAGCTCTGTCTCTTGATTTTTCATTTGTCTGAGTTATGTTTATCAAATCAAATTTTCATCGCCAATTTGACTACTTTTTGTGTCTATAGGAAGGGCCAAAAACTTTTGTTAGTGCAAGCAGCTTTCCAGCAGTCATAACTACAACAAATGTGTCATCTGAATCAAACAAGCCAATTACTAGGTGAAAACCGAACTATATCCTGCCATTTATATTTATAAGATCATTTTTTTTATCATATTGTTTTCTAATAAGATTTTCTGCTATGTTTTCTAATAGTGGTGAAAAAGGCAGTGGTGACATGCATTTTGAGGATTCTAAGGCTGCTGCTGAGGCAGCTGCTGAATCAGCTAAGAAAGCAATTGCCGCGGCCGAAGTTGCTGCTTACATGGCTATGAAAGACCATAACAATGAAGCTCCTCAACCATATGTTTACAATAACAAGTTGGATAACTCAAATAACATTGTTCATCAATCAACAATTGAGGAGAAAATGTATAGGTCAAGGAGCTTACCGAGGTCTGAACAGAAGAAAGATGAAGATTATTCATCGCCTACTGAAATGTATGGTGGTGGAAATGATTATAGGAGGCACAGCTACCATCCAACTTCTGCACGACATTCAGATATTAAGTTTGATGAATCCGACTGTGATGAAGAGATTGAAGTGGAAGAACCTCCTTCAACTCTGCCACCTAAGAGGCCGCCACCATCTGTTCCTTCATCTTTCCTTAAACAGGAAAGCAGTGTCCGTGTCCATCCTAAATTGCCAGATTACGATGAACTTGCGGCTCGCTTTGATGCACTGAAATTCAAGAAGTCACAGTCCTAAACCAAAAAACCTTGAGAGCAATCTAGCTTTTTATTAATTATTTTTGTATACATAATGATATATTTTGTCTTACAGAAAGAGATACTGAGAAGTGAGAATGTCATATAGACATATAGTACTTTGTATGTTTAGTTCTACTACCTTTTGTCATACTTGTTTCTAATAAAAAAAAAATATGTTTAACCAAATAATACTCGGATATGCTTTTCTAACTTGCGTTGTGACAACCAAAGAAAAAGAAAATGGTAATGTGTGCCAAAAGAGAAAAATAACGTAACAAAGAAGTTAAACCATAAGAGTACAGGTACCCAAATGGAAATTCTAAATGTTCCACAATATAAACATTATTTTTCTCTTGTCTCTCATGTCTCTAGTATTAGCATTTTGCTACAATACTTTGTGCTGATAGAGTTCTGCAGACGAATTTGTCAAACTAATGCAATAAACAATAATGATAGAGACAACAAGAAAGATACATTACAAAAATAATAATATTTTTTTTTAATTCTATTTATCTTTGGAATGGATCAAACAAACATATAATATTGTATAAAGAACATGCTCTATAAAAAAACGTCATCCTCTAGTTTATTCAAAACCAAATCATCATATTATCAATACTTAATTAAAACAATTTTTTATTATTTTCTTTTTCATAAAATTATAAAAAATAAAAATATTATAAATACATAAATCAATTAATGGATTGCATGCATATTTGTCCTTTTCTTGTGTAATATAAATTGGAAGTTTAGTGACCAACCGAAGCAGATTCAATGTTATTCCAGTCATAATTATTAAGTCTGTGAGCTAAGATGCATATATGCATGAGATTATTGATGATGAGTATGAGTACGTTAGTTATATTCATGGTCATGGACCTAAGCATGAATCATGTCCTTACTTCGTTACGAATCCAAATTATATTTAAAGATTTATCGTTAATTAATAAATTACTGTACACATAAAATAGAATTAGAATCCTCAGACAACTATTTAAATAAACGAGCTAACTAACGACTAGCCTAAATTAATTGATTTTATTGTCAGCTAACATTACTTTTAATTTAACTATGCACGCCATCAGGTCACCACCATGCTTCATATATAGGCCATAAAAAAATTGATTATAATGTTATAAAGCCTTTTGATTATTTTAGTTGCTGATGACTTCATGTTTATAAATATATTCTTGGTTGATATATTAAAAATAATTATTTATTTTAATTGTATTCAAATAAAATATTCTGCAGAATATTGAATCAATAAATTTTTAGTGTTTGTGAATGTTAAGTGTGAATTACAGAATATTCACAGCATATGCCTTACTTACTTTAAAATATATATTAATTTATATATAAATATATTAATGACTAATTTTAATATATAAATAATATAATACCAATAGTAAAAATAACAAGAAAACTAAATTACTAAACACAGTTTTTTTTGAAATCTATTCTTGGGTTGCACAAAGTACTAAACTAAAGTACTAAACAGAAACAAAGGATGACGTCACTTCTTTTTCTTCTTCTATTTCCTGTGTTTTTTGTTAAGGATAAACTAAATATCTATCCACCAAAAAAAAAAACTAAATATCTTTTTTTTATTATAAAAATATATAAATTTATTTGATTTTTATTAAAGATTAAATTAATTTAATAAAATTATTCAAAATATTTAATAAAATTATCCAACAGATGAATTACTCATTTTAAATAATTTTATTATCAAACTAATTCAATTTTTAATAATTGTCGAATTAGTTTAATAGTTTTTACTTGTTTTATAATTACTATGGTGCTTGCTGGATTTGTTATTATATCACATAAAGGATGTTAAAAAATATCTAGGAGGAATCTTATGTGAATATAACCTTCAAGAAATGGTTTGCCGCAACCATCATTCCTTGTTTAAAATGTTACACAAATAATTATACTTGATTAGGTGAATTATATGGTAAATATGTAAGTTTACAGATCTTTTTTTTTATGGAATGACAGAGAATTAAAAAAAGTAGGATCCACACTTTGAATAATAATAAAATAATAAAAAATAACTATAAAAGGAATTTATTTTTTCTTTATATCACTTTAATCTATACAACAAAATGAATTTCAAAAAATATTTTTTTTCTACCTTTAGTATATATAATAATTATCAAGGCTAGTTATTTATCTAAAATTTCTTTTCTTTACTTTATTAAATTTTGCTTAGAAACTAGCCAGCTTGCCTCTTCTTTCTGATAACCACTTTTATTAGTTTATTTGTAAAATTATTATTTTTGTTTTAGCCACTAATATCCAACGATATCATCGTTAGGAGTTTTAATCCAAGTCAAGAAAAAACAATGACGGCATTTATCTCTTGGATTATTTTTGCAGAGCACAAACCAACAAAAAGGGAAAGAAGTTTATCTATATCATCGGAGTTAGTAAATTTTATGCAGGTTTGCATTCGATAAAAGTGCTAATGTCAAACAAAAATTTAATTAAATTAGATTCGTATCTCATGTATTATATGTGTTTAGTATTTGAGATAATACAATATAAATATATTTTAGCTAGCATAATTTTTATTATATTTGCATTAAAAAATCTTGTGAAACCAGTCCTTTTTAATATTTTTTATTATTATTTGATCAGTATAAATATTAAATTATTTTTAATAAATAAATTTTACTAATTATATGTGTAACTCTAAAAAATATGAAAACAAACTATATTGATTCGTATGTATAAAATTTGAGTAAATATAAACGTAAACTATATACTTTTTATGTACAGAACTCTTGTATTATTCTTTGCATTATTAGTAATTAAATTATTTAAATTCATGAATGAACCGAATGAATGAATAAACTTAACAATAACACAAAAAATTGAAGCACCAACCAAATGGATTACTTTGGAATATTTACGGCTAGAAATGTTCGCACTAAAAGCCAGTGGTGACATAACTTGCATGTTTGTCAAAATCTAGTTATTATATTTCGGAGCCGAATTACCAAACCTATCCATTAATTAATTTACAATCACATAAACATATCATAAAGCATATATATACATATACATTTTCAAAATTAAAGTTTTATATATATGGCGATCATGAGAAGAATAATGAAGAATATGTTAATTATTATTTTCCTAGCTGCTGAAGGCATGGTTGTTGGGTCGAGATTATTATTCAATGTGGTGGGGTATAGAGATCCAGCAGTGCCTGCAGTTTACATATTTGGGGACTCAACTTTTGATGTTGGTACCAACAATTTCTTGAATGATACAAAGTCAAAGGCTGATATGCCATTTTATGGGATTGATTATTCTCCTTCTCAATCCAAGCCTACTGGAAGGTTTAGCAATGGTTATAACACTGCTGATTGCATTGGTAAACTTATTATTATTAGTAATTAAGAATAATCATGCTACTTATTATTATCATTATTTAATTTGTTTGAATAACATTTGTGTATTAACACTGATTAAAAATAATTTTATGATTATTCAAGCTAAATTATATTACATATATACTCTTTAATTTGCGTTATACTTACATTTTAATTTACTTTCGTATTTAAAACTACAAAGTAAAATCACAACAGTTCAAAAGCTGCAACATTTTTTGAATGTTTATTAAATATTAACTCTTCATATTGTGGGGGTTATAAGCCGTCAAAGAAAGACCAGGGAACAACAGCTGCATGCATATGTATATAATTGCCATCATGCATCCATGTTTTAGTTGTAGTGATTATTCAAATCCGATGAAACCAATAATATTGAGTTAGATAATTTAATGGATAATCTAACGCAATATACTGAATTAGTACGATTATACCAGCGGTTATTAGAAATCGCTACAAAAACTAATCCTCACATCCTAAAGGACCAGATTAATAAACCATTGCTGGTCAATTTTTTATACAATTTCTAAATAAATCGCTGTTATTTGGCATTTTTTTGTAGTGCAATTCAAGCATTAATATTTTAATGCATGATATGATATATAGATGGATCGTAATAATATACATGTTATTCTAATAATTAATTAATCTATAATAGTGTTTGTTTTCTGGGTCATGGTCAGTGCAATTACTAGGATTCAAGGAGAGTCCACCGCCATTTCTGTATCTTGTAGAAAATGATACAGAAGATTTCAACACCCAAATCCTTAAGGGAGTCAATTTTGCTGGAGGAGGAGCAGGGATTCTCCACCACACTGGAAAAAAACGCTTTGTATATCTCTCTCTATCTCCCTCCGTTTAACTTAGACAATTTAATTCCTTAATAGGTTGCATTAGGTAAGTAGTTAAAAAGTTTAATATTTTATCAATGTGTCATGTTAAATAAAATATGACATGCTATATGAAGTACTATACACACATTATTTAACAAGATATTCTTTTCTCAAGTTCATTTACACTTCAAACACGACTTAGATATAATGTTAATATATATAGTTCACTAATATTGGTTATTTGAACATGAAAAAATATAGGTAGATAATGAAAATATTAAACAATGTGAACAATAAATATATCGAATGTTTATTTTACTAGGTATACGGATGATTATTTTAATATTAAAATTTAGATGATTAATTTAGAGATGTAGTATGTTTTTATTTTATTAGTCGTTATTCATATTGTTCAAGATGGCTATTGTTTACCTAGTACTCTCCTTTGAACATTGGTAGTTTAATAAATAATAAAAAATAAATCTTAATTGGTTGATTAACATGTAATACGATTTTGATATCAGTATTTCCTTAATGACTAAACATACATTTTTTGTCAATTAAAAAATAATTTAAATACACAATTAATTAGTAATGTATTTTTACACAGATGCTAAGAGTATTTGGTGTATGAATAATGTTTTTCGAAAACTAAAACATGAGTATATGGATGGAAACATGCAGGGGAGGGTTATATCCATGGAAGAACAAATTGAACAATTCTCAAGAGTTGGCGACAATATGACACGGTATCTAAATGAAAGTGCCGCAAAAGGTATAATCAACAAATCTCTAATCCTTATAAGTGTGGGAAGCAATGACATAAATGAATTCTTGATGTTCAATGTAAGCAACTCCAGCAGCCTCATCCAACAACTGCAACAATTCTTGCCGGACTTGATCGCTAGCTACCAAGCTCATCTCACGGTCTTCTTCTTTCATTCCCATTACATACTTTCCTTTTTTATTTATTTATTTACTTTTTTATTAAAAATAAATAAATTTTTATTCATGAAAGACATTAAACGGCATATAATAAGTAGTAGAGACACGTTAGATTTAGCTCTAAAAGTGAAAAATAAATATTCTTACTATGCTGAATTATAGACTAAAAGTGAATATATATTTCGATTACAAAGAATCTTAGATAACAAAAGTGAAGACAAATATATGTCTCGTTAATTAATTTATAGATTCATATAGTACATATTATAATATAGTGAAATATCTTTTCCTCTTTTTTGAACTATTTTGAATCTATTCTGATGGTTTCAGTGGCTAAGAGAAGGGGGGTTGAATCTTAGCCCCCTTTTTCTGACGTTAGCACTTGCTGACCTTTAGAGGAGACTTTTCTGTTTTTGCTCGTCACTAGACACGAGCAACTTTGTTTTGTCTCGTCCCTTGCCACGAGAATTTTTGTTTTGTCTCGTCACTTGGCACGAGATAATTCTGGCTTTTGCTCCTGTGTAGTAGAAAATAGAAATGGAGTAGAAAGAGAAGAAGATTGCACCCAGATATATCCTGGTTCGGCTGCTAAGTGCAGTGCAGCCTACATCCAGTCTCCATCACAAACATGATGGAATTTCACTATACTCAATCTGATTACAACTTGTAAAGTGCTAACCCAACTTACAAGGGGATTCCCACAGAATCATGATACACAACATAGATGAACAAAGGAACGCTAAGACATCTATGGCTTTTTCTTTTAATTTTGCACTCTCTGCCTTTTTCCGCTCTATGGCTTTTTTATACAAACCTCACTTGTTTGCCTTTTTCCATGAGACTCAAGACATGACAAAATTAAACAGAAAAATTACAAAACAGAGAACATTGAAGGAGAAGAGAAAACTGTTAGCTCAGGTAGCTCTGAGAACTCTGTGCCTTGCACACTCAAATTTTCTCCTTGCTTCAAACAGTGGTTGTTCCCCCTTTTTAAAGAAGAGGAAAGCCTCCACACTTGAAGCCAAAACCGAACCAACTTTCTTCCTCCTTCAACAAACCGGTTCGGCCACACAGAGAGAGAAGAGATAACCATGCATTAACCAACATGCAATTACCTCTAGTCCTTTCTTGATCATCACCCTTCATCAATCCGGGCTCTCCATCCTTGGCTTCCTCTCCAAGATGGATTTCTGGCCCTTGATGCCTCATGATGATGATGACTTCATCTGCTTCAATCTCTGCCTTCAACCATCACTTCGCCACTCTAACTACTCCCTGTGGTGGTTGAGCAGAATCAAAGACAAGCCATGCTTCAAGAATCTCCTCTAGCTGGCCGAATCTTCTTCTTCCTTTTTGAGCATGAAAGGCTCAAGATAGCTTCACCAAATCTAACCACATTTGGTAAGCATCTTAGCCACAGCTCACTTTTATTTTAGTGTGTTTTCTTGTCATCATTAGCTTGATGGTCTTGATGCATGCAACTCTTTCTTTTTCTTTGTTGATGATCACGGCGTCCATGGTTTACTGGACAAAGACCAAAGAGAGAAGAAGAAAGAGATGAGTGAGAATGTGAAATTAAAGTAAAAGCAATTAAATGACATATAGCATATTGATGGCTAGCTTTTACTTCCCATGCTTTGAGTGGAGTGTTGCATTGGTCATAATGATTCCCATCAAATCAAAGTCAAGTTCTCTCTCATGTTTCCAATGCTAGCTTATTTAAATTTGAAATCCATTCTTAGCAAGCAATGGAATCCGTTGGAGAGTATGAAGCTTTATTTCTTTGCTTCATGGATTCGGTCAAGCATGAGGAACTCTCCTTTCAAATAGAATTGGGCTTGGTTGCAATGATAATTAAATCAGGCCCAAGAATAACATTTGCTTTCCTGATAAATCTTGGATCAAGCATAGAACACACAAGAAAGCATCTGTTTGGGCTTGCATCAATAATATTTATTCTGGCCCATTAATATAAAATTTCAGCCTCATAATATAAAGCATGCAACAAGGCTTAATTATTGGGCTTAAGTCAGAAACTCATTTCTCGGCCCATCATAAAATCTGCACAACAAAATTATTAATTAAGCATATATGAATTAGGATTAAATTAATAATTTTGTATTTAAATATTTCAATAATGTTTGTTCATCATCAAAATTAAATAAGAGTTTTCCAAACTCATCATATTCTCGATATGAATTTTTTTCAGCTAATTTGATCTTAAAAGATAGAGTCTTTATGGGGTCAAAGCTCATCCTTAAAGCTTAGGGCTAATTAAATTGACACCTCTACTTTTCATTACTTCGAAGGATTGGTAGTAGTGGTGTCCCTAGTATATACAAAATTTATCTAAGATAATAAAGTATTTATATTTTCATATATTTTTTTATTAGTTTAAATTATTTAAAAAAATAATTTTATAATATAATATTAAAATTTTTTTGACTTAAAAATTTAGAGTAATTCAATTGTTGTTAAATAAAAAGAAAAAGACAATCTAAAAAAAACTTATACAAATTTAACAAAAAATTTTGTACGAAAAGTGTATTAAAAATATAATCATTCATGTGTTTTTTTTATTAGTTTAAGTTTTTAAAATAAGCGGTATTGTAAAAGAATGTATCAAGACTATAACAAAAATCATTTTTAATGGTAAATTTTTAGTGACAATAACATAATGGCCACTATATGTCTTATTTGGTAATTATATATTTGTCATTATTACTATATGTTACAATGACAATGGTATATTTTTTACTATCATTAAAAAGGTCTTTCACACAATTATACAATTACTATTAAAACTTTTTAACAACAAAATATAAAATAAGTAATGTCTAATTGTTGATAAATATATTAATAGCTATTTTTACTGTAGCTAAAAATAAAATAAATAACTACAAATTAAAAAAATGATTTTTATAGTAGTTTAGTTTCTCCCTCTCTCACATATTTTTAAATAGGAATGACTAATACTATCAACAGTTCTATTTATTTTAATATTTAATAATTATTTAACAATATTTTTAGAATGGTTGTGGTGAAGATTTTATTTTGTTATTCTCTTTTAATTATTTTTCCTTCATAGATCACTATCAATATTAATAACTAAAATTATAAATTATTTATACGAATGAACTAACTTTTAATCAATTCGGATTAATTGTGCTAGCCTTATTTCCAATAATAATAATATTAAGGAGAAGTATAGGATACTAATATATTATCTGGGGTTAAGTATGATTTTGGTCCTTAACGTAGGAGCTAAAAATTTTTTTCGTTCCTCGCCTTTTTTTTGTTCCAAAATGGTCCCCAAAATTTTAGTTTGTTTTAAAACCGTCCTTCGGACCAAAATGCCCCTATCCCTTCTTCCCCAAAATTCTCCCTTCTTCCCCAAAATTATGCAAAGCACCAGCACCATCACAACCACCACCACCCACCACCTACCACCTACCACCACCACCACCACCACCACCATTATCAGAACTCAGAATCAGAACAACAACAACAACAACCACCACCACCACCACCACCACCACTACCATCATCATCATCATTATAATTCAGAATCAGAACAACCACCACCACTGCACCCCCCATCCACTGCCACTCCATCACCAGCATCCATCACACCAAAACATCAAAAAATCCAGAAAAATCAACATCAGAAAATCAGAAAAATCAAAACATCAGAAAATCAACATCATCATCGTCATCCTCATCAAAACCCAGAATTTAGAAAATCCAGAAAAATCAAACAACAATGTTACTCAGAATCAGAAAATTATCATCATCATCAAGAACCCAGAATCAACATGAAGAAGAAGAAGAAGAAGTGGCGGGCGGCGGACAACGGCTCGGCGGTGGTGTCGGCGGGAAGAAGAAGAAAAAGAAGAAGAAGAAGAGGCGGACAG
>NC_029772.3:11005024-11070716 GCF_000817695.3 Arachis duranensis | reverse complement strand
TATCCCCTCCTTTCTTTCTTTTTTTTCTTTTTTTATTTATTTATTTTATATTTATTTTATTTTATAATTTTTTTAATAAAGGGTAATTTGGTAAATAAAAAAATATAATTGGTAAAAATGACGATTTTAAAACAAACTGAAACTTTAGGGACCATTTTAGAGCGAAAAAAAGGCGAGGGACGAAATAAATTTTCATCCCCTACGTTGGGGACCAAAATCATACTTAACTCTATTATCTGCCAACTTATTGTCAACAATAATTAATTATTATATTTTAAACACATGTATAAAAAGGTACATCCAGAAAATATATTTATAAAGACACTTCCATTAGATACGATCATAAAAAAGATATTTTTATTAGATACATCCATAAAAACACTTCCATAAAATATCGTTATAAACAAGAGTCGACAGAAATTGACAAAAATACTGTTGGTAATATAGCAGGATTGTAATAATAATATTAATAATAATAATATCTAACAATTATTGTCCTTTGATCATTACAGAATTTAATAAACCTGGGAGGCAGAAAATTTGGCATACTAGGTCTTGCTCCTCTTGGTTCTGTCCCAGATGTGCGTGGAAGTTATGGTGGTAACTCTTCGAATGAAATCAATGCTGTTGCTCAACTCTTCAACTATGGATTGTATTATATGCTGCTAGATTTGAACTCATCAAAGTTTCCTGAATTTAATTTCTCCTTTGGAAACACATATTCAATTACCACTGAAATGATCAACAATCCTGCATCACTTGGTAAACATGCATCTGACTCTAGCTAATTCAATTACCTTTGTTTCAAGGGTTTTATGTGTCAGGAAATTTGCTAAGATTATTGTTATAATGGAAATTAAAGTTTCAAAGTTTATTATCTACCTATTTCAAAAAATTGTAAATAATCACAAATTAAAAAAGAAAGTAATAAATGAATTTTGAATAATGTTTATAATGTATAAATACAGTAAATTCCACTTAAATAAATTTACATATATATATATGTATAACTAATTTTTATTCAATTATCACAATTAAATTAAGAGTGTTATTGGAAAAAGGACAATAATTATCTTAAGATATTAACTTTTTAATTTTTGAATAATTATTTTAATTTAAAATACAGAGCATATGGAAATCTTAAATGTTTAAGGATGCATTTTCATTTATATATAATGCTAGCAAAATTCTTTTCTGAAAATAATATAAATTTCTATTAATACTAGACTTATTTTCTTTAATTAAGTATAATCATGGAAGGGTTATAACTTTTATGGTAAGTTGTTCATCATGATAGATTGCACAAAATAAAACAAGTTGAGTTCATTTCTTGGCAAAAATTAATAAAAATTTTGTGGCAAAATCACTTTTCCTAAAAATTTAAGTTTATTCAAAAACATATGTAAATGCTTATATCTCTAAGAGATTTGATTATATTTAATGAAGGTCTGTAGCAACTGCTTGCTGCGGAAATCAAACTCTCACCGGTGGAATCCCATGTAGCCCAAATGCGACAGTATGCGAATTCCGCCACAAATTCTTGTTTTGGGATAGGCACCATCCAACTGAATATGGCTCTCAGCTTGCTGCCAATGATCTTTTCAATGGCGGATCTGAATTTGTGTCACCCTTCAATTTAAGTACATTGGTTCAAACTTCATGATTCTCATAAGTCATATCTCCTACATGCTTTAATAGGATTTTCAATAAATGAAAAATAACAATCAAAGATATGACGAGTAGAAAAAAAAATAACAATAAAATATATGAGGGGTAGAAAATTAGAATAATGTAATATGTATCCTAAAGACTCAATTTATTTTCTTTAATTTGTTTCTTTTGGGGTTATTCTTTTTATTATTTCTCTTTTTCCTCCTAGCTATTTCAGAATCAAAGTTGATCTAATTATCGAGAAAAAGAAAAAAATTGGTGGAAAGTCTTTGACAAACTATGAAACACTTGTTTGATATAGAGTTATATAATTTCAATGCAATATTTTAATCCATCTTGATCTGTGTGGTTGTTATTCGAAATTCGGAAAATATGTATTTGGACTTTTTTGAATTTTCTAAAACTTTTTTTGGACCTTGAATTTCAATTTAATAATTTTTTTATGCAACCTAAGTTAGGGTTGGCAATTAAGCACAAGGCTTGCAACCTAAATTCATATCTATTCAATTTGCTTATCTTTCTCGAATAAAACCGGATAATAGATTTAGAGATAACATATGTGACAAATAGTAAAGGTTTAAGGTAATGCATAGATAATGATTTATAAGTTGCTCTAATCTAACATATATATAGGTATCTCTTAAATAGTATAAATCAATTTAGTTCCTAATTTTTTAATATAATAAATTACGTTCACTACCATCTTTATAAATGTGACCCTTATTAGTTTTTGAACAAATTTCTGCCTCAATTATTTGTGTAGTTCTTATATAGGCAGTAAAATGAATATTATCAACTAATTGAAGTAAATACTTTTTAATTATAGTCAATATAATGACAGAAATGAAGTCATGTGACTTAATTGGTATTTATTAATTTTTTTTATTAAGTCTTATGAACCAATTGAAAATACTATATACCTAAGTAAAAATTGCTCACATCCAGTAGTAGTCGTTACAGTACCAATGCAAGGATTTAATATGACTATGCTAATATGAGAATGTTTAGAGTGAGGTGAAAATTCAGGTGGAATCGACTTTACGTGAAATTGATATCTGAGAGTCGTTAAATAAAAATTTAGTCAAATCAGTCAAATTATCTATCTAACGACTCTCAGGCAAGGTAGCAAAAATCGCGTCTTTAATCGTAGAAACGGACGATTCTACGTTCTTGTAAGTGTTTTGCGTGTCCGTTTCTACTTCCGTTCCTGATAAAACTCAGAAACATAGAATTGCCGTGGAAGATCGTGGGATCGTAAAATCGTCTTCGTCTCCCCCGCGTCAAAAGCAAGACAATTTGGAAGATGAATAATAGTGGGTTTGGAATGACCCGCTTGGTCCAACCCGGATCTAACCAAAAAACCCTTCAATTTTTTCACCGTCTTAATTCAATCTTTTCAATTTCAGTTTTAATTTAAAATACTGTAACCTCCTGTCACTCTCCTACTCTTCCTGACTGGCTGACTCCCACTTCCTTAACCTATCGCATTCCAGTTCTGCACTTTTATAGTTTTTATTTTGGGACTCTGCACTTCTGCGGTTTTGTCATTGTTGCCTTCTCCACGACAAATTAGCATCTTCAACTCTGCTTTGTGCATGTAAGATCCTCGACTCCTTCTCATACTTCTTGATTTTAATTTCTTTACCATCATTATATTCAACAAATTAGCAAATAAATTATAGTTGGCTCGTTGCCAATATGATATGAATCATATGATACACTTATAAATATTGGAAATTTGGGAATCGGGATTAGGACATCAGGATTTAGGTGCATATGCTTTACCTGTTATTGTTATTCACAATTCACAAAAATCAAAGAGTGATATATTTCTATTGCTACAGGATAAAGCCTAAATGCTTACATTACATAATAACATAGTTAATTATATATTCATTTATATACTTTACTTATGAATGTTTAAACTTTATTTTAAGTTTTAACTATATGCTCTATTTAATTTCAATACTTCAATTTAGTTGTTATTGGATATGAATAAGAATTGTGGTATCAATTTTATTTGTTCTTTATTTTTAATTATGAAAAATACTTTTGCTAATATCACTTTGTGGATATGTGAGAAAAATTGCAGCTGTTGGCCTGTTGCTTCTCAAAGTTAATAAATTCAGTGAAGTATCTCAAGTTTTTAAGTCTCAAATTTAAAGACTCTGAGGTAAGCTTCTCAAATAATTAAAATAGAGTTTAAGCTTGCTACTACAAATCAAATAAAGAATATAATTTACTCTCAATTGTGAACTTGTTGACATCAAATTAGAGTTTCTTATACCAACTATATTATTAGATAGTAGATAATAGAACAAAGTTATTGATTAAAATAAAGATCATTTATGTTAGTATTTAGATAATAGTGGCATGTATGTTTATTTGTTCAATTGACTAGCATTAGTAGATATATATGATTTTGTATATAAGTTTGTTCTAGAAGAAAATTTATAATTTCATCTTGTTAAAGATTGTTAACTATTTACTGAAACTAGTGACAATATCCGATATTTATATAGGCCTTTGTGTAATTGTGTATTAATATTTAGCATATTTAGTTCTTGTGCTGTAATTGGTAATTAGTTGCTCCAATTGATGTGTTTGAGAGTATAAATAAAAATTTATGTTACAGGGAACACGTTCATATCTTTGGTAATGTTCAATATGATTTTTTTTTTTTTTAATGCTAGCTAGTTAAGCACGGATGAAACAAATATTTTGGGGTTCATATTCATGATCTATTCAAGAAGTGGCTATGAAATTTTCTTGATAAGTTATCTTTGGTTATGATGTTTCATAAATACTGAAATTTATTGGACCATATAAGGCTTTGTGTAGAGAATTTGATATATAGTGCACCATTTTCTTTTGAAAATTATGTGAATTTATTGCATTTTTTATAGTAATATTTAAATATTCTCACTTGATAATGCATTCATTAGTTTGCTGTATATCAAATTGTTCAAATTTTATTAATGTATTGTATTATTTGTTTATTACTACTATATTTGGGGCTTTAAACCCCTCCCTCGAAAAAAAATTAATACTATATTATCACTTCAAAAGTCATAGTTTAGTCTTAAGGAATTAATTGTTTTGTTCTATTTATTTAGGTTTGAAATGGCTTCAAATGCGAATAATGGTGAAAATAATACTGGGGCTAAAATTATTGGTGGTGGTGCATCTGAGAAGATCGCTAAAAATACTCTAGAAAATAGGAGTGACAAAGCTTGGAAGCATGGAATTTCTATTGATGAAGATGCCAAGAAAATAAAATGTAAGTATTGTGATAAGGTTGTGACAGGAGGAGTGTATAGGTTGAAATATCATTTGGCAGGAACAAAAAAATATGTTGAACCTTGTATGAGTGTTTCTGATGAGGTTAAAAAGGAGATGTTTGATATTGTTGTTGGTTTGCAAAAAAAAAATTGGTTAAGAAGACAAGAGACTTTGAGAGAATGATACAAAGTAAAGATGAAGGAGTAGAAGAAGAAGGGGATGCTTTAGTTGGTGAGAAAAAAAAAGGGAAAAGAAATAGAGATATCAGCAAGTCTCTTTAAGAAAAGGGGTGTGAACACTCAAACAACAATCAACTCTATTTTTAAAAAGGGTCTAAGGGAAGAGGCGTGTGATGAAATTGCTTCGTTCATCTACAATAATGATATTCCCTTTAATGTTGCAAGATCTGAATAATAGCATAGCATGTTTGAGAAGGTTGCCCGCCATGGATTAGGATTCAAGCCACCCTCTTATGATGAGTTAAGAGAAAAATTATTGAAGAAGAAGGTAGAGTCAACCAAACTAATATTAGAACATAAAGCTGAATGGAAAAAAGTGGATGCACTATTATAACAGATGGTTGGATAGATGAAAGAAGGAGAACTATTCTCAACTTCCTTGTGAATAGTCCTAAAGAAACTATTTTCTTGAAATCGATTAATGCTTCTGATATATGCAAAACAGCTGAAAAGATATTCAAGATGATTGATGAAGTTGTAGAGGAAGTGGGGGAAGAGAATGTGGTTCAAATTGTAACTGATAATGCAGCTAACTACAAAAAGGCAGGATAAATGTTAATGGAAAAGAGAAAGAATCTTTATTGGACTCCTTGTGCCGCTCCTTGCATTGATTTGATGCTTGAAGATTTTGAGAAGAAGCTAGCTCTTCACAAAGACACCATTGCTAAAGGAAGAAGACTTACCACTTACATATATTCTAGGACTTCTCTAATTTTTCTTTTGCAACAATACACCAAAGGAAGAGATTTGGTGAGATCAGGTATGACACGATTTGCTACTTCCTACCTTACTTTGGGTAGTCTTAATGAGAAAAAGAATCTAATAATTAGAATGTTCATCTCAGATGAGTGGAAGACAAGCAAGTGTTCAAAGACAAGGGATGAAAAAAAAACATTGAAAATATTGTTTTGGATAAAACATTTTGGAAAAACATTATCCATTACTTGAGAGGTGTTTATCCTCTTCTTCACGTGCTCCGTATAGTGGATTCAGAGAAAAACCCAGCTATAAAATACATGTATTCTGAAATTGATCGTGTTAAAGAAAAGATTAAAAATGTTTTTCAAAGTGTTGAAGCAAGATAATAAAACTAGTAATAAGTAAACATTTTTCTTTCAGTATTACCATTTAATTATTTACTAATTAGGTAATTGTCTAATTCATTATTTTCATGTTCTTTTTAGTTATAAGCCTTTGTAGAATATTATTGATGAAAGATGGAACAAGCAACTCTTTAAGCATTTGCATGCTGTAGGCTATTATTTGAATCCACAAATTTAATATAGTCCTAATTTTAAGGTTGAGTATGATGTTAAGAAAAGACTTTATGATTGTTTGGATATACTTGTAGTAGATCCTGCACTCATTATAATTATTGATAGTCAACTTGAAGATTTCAAGAGTAAGGCTAAATTTTTTAGTACAGATGTAGTCAAGAATGCTCTCAAAACCAAAACACCTTCACAATGGTGGGATTCTTATGGGGATGAACATCCAGAACTTCAAAAGTTTACTATCCGTGTCTTGAGCTTGACTTGTAGTTCATCGGGATGTGAGTGTAATTGGAGTGCTTTTGAGATGATAAACTTTTAATTTGATACTAGTTTAGGGATTTATTTTCTAAATTATAGAATTAGTTAATTATTCAATTCTATTACTTTCTAATTAGTATATGTATTTATTTTAAATAAATGTTAATAAATTTTGATATTATTAGGTTCACACGAAAAGGAGAAATCGTTTGAAAATAAGTACAATGAATGACGTTGTTTTTGTGATGACCAATTTAAGATTGGCAAGGAAAAAACCATCAAGAAATACTGCTGACTATAGTCTTGAAGACTTGAATTTAGATGAAGAATGGATTGTGAAAGATGAAAATATAATGAAAAATTTGGAAGAGTTTGACACACAAAATGATGTAAACTTAGCCCCTCAGAAAGATGGAGGTAAAGATGAGAATCCTTTGATTGATTTGGAAATTCCTCTTCTTTATGATGATGCTTTCAATGAGCTTCTCAACTTTCCTCCTAATGAAAATCAAAATGTTGGAGAACATAATGATTATGACGTTAATAAATTGTTCTAGTTTTTATATTTTTTAGGATGATGTTATGTTATCTTCTTTATATTTGTGATGTTGCACATTAAACTTGTGACTAGTTTATATTTTTATTTTTAAACTTTACAAATGTTACATTTTGTTA
This sequence comes from Arachis duranensis, assembly GCF_000817695.3. NCBI lineage: Eukaryota > Viridiplantae > Streptophyta > Magnoliopsida > Fabales > Fabaceae > Arachis > Arachis duranensis. The sequence goes on along the minus strand of NC_029772.3, from coordinate 11,063,317 downwards.
TATATTTATGTTACTTTAGTTTTATTTTATCATCATGTTATTATTTATGATTTTTTTGTCAAATTTAAATTTTTGTTTTTATTTAAATTACTTAATTTTATCATATTATATTGCTCTAATAATTAATATTAATAAATTTATATATTTAATAAAATCTTACGTTATGTTTTATGATTTTACGTTCTACGATTTTTAATTATCTTTTCAATTTTATGTAAAATCTCGATTTTCGTTACCTTGCTCTCAGATATCAATTTCACGTAAAGTCGATTGCACTTGAGTTTTCACCTTAAAATAATCTTGATCTGAAGATCATAATAACTAATTAAGCACTGTTATTAAATAGTTTGACATGTGTAATTAAACTGTTTGATAACATGTACATGTTCACATTTCATAAATAATTTTTACATGAAAATTGAAAAATTATATGGAACCAACTAATAATCAGCTAGGAATGGGATAACATAATTAATTATAATTAGTTTTATTAATTTATAATTTAATTTGTTTGTTAAATTATTGTTGATCACGTTTAAAACATGAGGGAAGATACGCTAATGTTAGGAGAGAATCACGGAACAGATGCTTTGATCATTTATTAGTTGGTTCCATATAATTAATTATGTTTTATTAATGCGTAACACATGAAACATAGAAATCATATCCAAAACCATCCAATTTACAAGAAAAAGAAACATCCGTATGCCTATCAGTAGCAACATTCGGTTAAAGTCACCGGTACCTCTAATTTACCAATTGGCTGATTCTTGACTTATATAGAGTTGGTTCCTAGTATTGTTGATGAAAATTTATTCTAACCATCTTCACGTGACATGTGAATAATTAGAGATAATGGTGTAAAACCGTTGCCAAATCGATTACAGTGTGAAGTTATTGTATTAAAAATGCAACCGTAAAAATCGTTTTTTAAAAATTGTTCTCTAAAAAGTTACTAACCTAATACTTATTACGGATTAAATTAGTTTGACTAAAATATTGAAAATGTTTGTTAAAATTATCAAACAAACGATTTATTTTAAATAATTTTATTGAATCAACAAACTTTTAATAGGTGCTAAATTGATTTATTTTTTAAATTAAAATTGTTAATTCTTAAACAAAGAAGAAGATGAATATTAATATGGAAAAACAATGCAAGAAATATAAGGCGCCAATGGCCACCCTGTGATGTCGTAAACAAGAAGAAGATTCTGACGATCACATTTTGAAATTGCCGATATTGACAAAATATTGTTGTTGTAATAGTCGATAATAAATCACACACGTTGCATATGTTTTTTGTGCAATTTTTTTTTTTAATTTGTATTATAAATTATCATCTTTACGATTGCAGCTTCAATTCAAATAAAATAAGCCATGCATGCATATTAGTAAATAGAGACACAGTCTAAAACCACTGAAAAGAAGGCATTATTTTGCGGATATTTTATAATACGATCTATATATGTAATAATTTATTTATTAACAAAAAATTCTTAAAAAAAATTTAGATTCATAATTAATTAATCAATAATGTTAGAAAACTAAAAAGGTACTAGACAAAAATCAGTCAAATGCTTCTGAATGAATCTAAAATTTTTACGTAAATGGTGCTTATGCTAAGCATTAGGATGTTTCTTCTATTAAGTATCAAAATAATTTTTTTTTATATTAAATGAATATATATTTTTTGAATTTTTTTTCATTAACGTAACATCCAAAAGACTTCAAGTGTGAGGTGTGAAGAAACGGGCTTGATTCTGCACCGTGATCTTAAGAACAGTTTTAAAAAGATATTACTCAAAAGTTAATTTTAATTAAACAGCAATTAATAACAAATATTATAAATTAAAAAATTTAAATTAACTAAAAATGAAATATAAATGAATGTGGTTTTGTTTAGTTTTTGGCAAATAATATTTTGGTTTTATATATTTTTTTTAATTAATTCTTAGCATGTTAAATTATAAGATACTAACAAAAAACTATATTTATATAAATAATTATATTTTTAATATTAAAAATAATTATAGCACAGCACGAGCATTTAGATTTATAATAGATTTAAACAACAACGACAAAACTTTAAAAGAAAGTTAAAATAATTAAAATAAATCATATATGGAGTCTTGATTATTGATCACACAGCACTCAACAAGGAATGTATGTATAGAATCGAAGGCCGAAGCATCAAGAAAGAATCTCTGTAAAGTGAAAGTGACCTCTCTCTAATTATTGTAAAAAACAAGAAAGGAATTTTGTTAGTGCATTCATCATTATCTAGGATTCACCGTCACAAAATTAATTAACTAATTAATGATTATATATCCAGTTATTAACATACAAAGTATCATTTCATTTTCGTTGGTGTTTATGACTACAAATTACAATCAAATTCTAACTGCAAACGGGACTCTATCTGTACTACAGCTAGCAATTAGTAATAATCAGAATAAATAAAATCCTCCTAGTTTCCATATATTTAAACCAACATAAATTTTATGTATATATAATAATAGGTGTTTAGTTTCTTTATTTTGGGTAAGGTTTATTTTTGTCATATTTAAAAAGTCATTAAATATCACTAATATTCTTAACTTTTTATTTTATTTTATTTATCTATTTTTTTAAATCAGTGATTCAATATTATTTTACTATTAGTTCTACAAAAAAAATTACTAATAAAAGTAGTGACACATATAGTTATTACGGAAAATATTTGATATATAACAAAAAAAATTAACTAAAAACTGTCTAAAATTATCTTATTTAATATTTATTAACTACAACAATTAATAAATGTTAAATAAGCAAATTTTTTTACCCTTTTTTTTGGCCCTTTAGCTTTATCATAGTTATTATTACCTGCAGCAAACCTTTATTGATATTACTATTTTGAATCAATTTAAAAGATAATTTTAAGAAAAAAGAAATTTAAAAATAAAAATAAAAATAAGAGAAAATCACAAATAGATTTTTGACTTTTTGGCCTGTGGACATTATTTATATCTTTGAGGATTTAAAAATACATTTAAGTCATTGACTTTTTCAAAATTTGAACATATTGATTCCTAGGTCTAATTTATCTCATTTTAAAAACTCTCTTATGTGTGCATCCGTATATCGGCCAAGCTAATACAACGAAAGTCATGTTTGATTTTTCAGACCCAAATAAATAGAGGAATCGATGTGTCCAAATTTTAAGAAGATCAAGGACTTAAATGTATTTTCAAATTGTTAGAAATTTAAATGTTCGTGAACCAAAAGGTCAAGGACCTATTTGTCATTTTCTCTAAAAGTGAACTTATATATAAGATATTTAAGATATTATATCTTCTTTCCCACTTCACATTAAATTATTTTTGTCCTCAAACATTTCAAACAAAAATATTATTTTATCTTAATTTTTTAATTAGAGGTTTTATATTTGAATTATAAAAATAGGAAAAAAATATTTATTAAAATAGTTGTATTTTTGTTATGAACTTCTATTGAATAAACTAAATTAGTCAATTTTTTTCTAATAAGATTCAAACTTCAGTGATTTCATCAAGATAAAAAAATCATTTGCATATTTAATTTAATTAGTAATTTTGGCCACTTCTTGTCATTATATATATAACCATGCATCTCAACCTATACACTTAATTAGTTTCACATTGCATTGCTATTCCTAATTTAATTTTTCCAGCTATGGCCAAGAGATTGATGGTTATGTTGATTCTCTACCTAGCCATGGAAATTGGGCACTCTAGATTATTATTGGCTGAGGCTTATTACAACAATAATGAGCCACAAGTACCTGCACTTTACATATTTGGGGACTCAACATTTGATGTTGGTACCAACAATTTCTTGAAAAATTCAACATCAAGGGCAGATATGAAATTTTATGGAATTGATTTTCCTAACTCAGAGCCAACTGGCAGGTTTAGCAACGGTTTAAACACTGCTGATCGCCTTGGTATATTTATTTATTTATTTATTTATTTATTAAGGTCACACCATTCTTTTACTATTCTAAATATATAATAATACTTTTTAATTGGATCACATTTCTTTTTTGAAAATTTCATTATTGACTTTGATACTGAAATTTTGTAAAATATTTTTTTAAAATAATTGTTCAATTTTATTTAACTTATTTATGCTTTATTTTTTCATAATTAATTTTTTTCTATTTTATTTTCTTTATCATTTTCATAACATGTAAGTATTAAAATATGTGATTAAGATGTGAGAAATTACTATCTTGATAAATATTGTTTTCTTAAATATTTTGAGTTCCTTTAATAAAACTTAATTATTGTAAACTTAAGATTTTGTATAAAATCATTTGTATTAACTTTAAAAATGTGGTGTCATTGTTGGAATTAACATTACTTAAAATCATCATTTTGAGTAATTATTTACGATAGTTTAATAATTTCTTTCTTTAACTCTTTATGTTTTATTAGTGATTTCAGAATATTCTTTCTTATAATTTTAGTTACAATTCAACTGGTATTAAATTTTTATAATTATTATAACCATCATAATCATATGTATCATAACTACAGAAATATGATATATTGCAACAGTTCAAGATAAATTTTGCGACGATTTTAAACTGCTGCCAAAGAATTTAGTAATGTTTGGTAAAGCACCACACTCTAAGGTGTTTCTCAACGTAACCATCACTGCATAATCACTGCTAAATGTGTTTAATTATTTGTGATCATTGCTATTTTCTAAACAGGTTAAAAAAAATGTGGTTATTTTGAACTAAAAAAGTACATATAATATATAGATAATACATTGTTATTACATTCCTTTTAATTAATCGATAATATAAAATTTTGTATAATTGATAGATGAAGTTTAAATTCTTTGATGAAACCATTGTTAAGTAGGCATTATTAATTATTCTTTGTACCATGCATATGCGAATTAATTAATTAATACACTAATATAATATGTCTTTTTGGTGATCAGCGATATTACTAGGGTTCCAGGAGAGTCCACTGCCGTATCTGTATCTTAAGAATAACACACAAATTTTCCAAAAAGAAATCCTTAAAGGCGTCAATTTTGCTTCAGGTGGATCAGGGATTCTCAAAAAAACAGGAGAAATTCCCTATGTAAGTTCCCTTTACCTTCCCTTCCTTGTTCCTATCATGATTTTAATTTCTATCATCAATTTATATATATATTGTAATGTAGCATTACTCTTGTTTAATTTGTTTCCATTTTTTTAAGAGACATTAAATTATTTTTGTGGTAAAATAAAGAATATACTCAAATTTTTGTCGTATAAGTTTTGATATCTGTTGTGAATCATTTCTTTTAAAAATTTAACTTATTAAATAGAGAGAAACATGAATAATAATACTAATCTTGAGTTTAAGACATTTTGCATTGGTTAACTACCTAAATCTTTCTATCAATTTGAGTTCTCAAATTTTTAGAATATATAGAGAAAAATAGATCTATATATGAAAAATTATTTTGTTGGAAGAAAACGATCATTTTAAATTATCTTAATTGCACATGTTCCATCTTAATTATTGTTATTATTATTAATAAATATATAATAGAGACGGGAACTTATTTAATTTTATAGTAGATAAAAACTCAGATATAGTTAACTTCATATGAAGTTGATAGTTAAGAGTCGTTAAATGATTTGATAAGTTTGATTAAACTGTCATCTAACGATTTTCAACTATCAACTTCATATAAAGCTAATTGCACTTGAATTTTCACTTAATTTTATTTGAAAAAAAATACTATATAGTGATGAACTTGAAATTTGAAATTTATTTTGATGAAACAGAAAGAGGTTGTATCCATGCATGAGCAAATTAAACAATTCAAAAGCGTTTACAGTAAAATCTCAGAGTATCTAAATGAAAGCAGTGGTGCAGAGAAAAGAATTAACAAATCTATGTTCCTTATAAGTGTGGGAAGCAATGACATATTTGAGTTCTTTATTAATGCTACTGAGACTGGAGCAAATTTCACTGAGGTTGTGCCACAATTCATGTCCAATCTCATGGATACTTACCACTCCCATCTCCAGGTTTCCATATACTCTTTCTTCTTTTTTCTTTTTCAAAATTATTTAATAAAAAAAATTCATTCACAAATTTTCTAAATATATCGGATGAAAATAAAATATTTAAAAATATAAATTAAATATGATGAAAAAATATTTAGAATAATGCTAATTGACAAGACGTATTAGAAATCTAACCATTCACGTGTCTACTTCTAATTAAATATGATATTAAAAGAAGTAGTTTTATTTTATCACATAGTATAAAAAATTTAATCCAAAAAAGGTTCTTACATAATGAAAAACGTGTATTAAAAAAATAAGAAAAAGTCTAGCAGCCAACAATTTTATTGCATTTTGGCCAGCATGTAACCAGCAGAGAAAGGTGAATCATTGGATAAAATCTCACACCAATCTCACACCATCAAATCATCATTGATGGCTAATTGATGGCTACCAATCACAAATGTTATTGGCCCCTAGCATTGCTCAAAAAATAATTATTCACATGCCTCTTTTAACTAATTTAAATTTAAAAAATAATTTTAGAATATCAATACTTAACTATTATCCAAAATATTAATAACAAAAATAGTACTTTATTTAATTATTTTATATTATCAGATATGCATAATTAAATCTTAAATAATTAGGAAAGATAGATATATCAATTATTAGAATCTTAGTATAATACTTATATTTTGGTATATCTAAATCTAAATTATTGAACTTTAATAATGTACTAAACTTTTAAAAGTAGAAGTTTAGAAGATGTAAATATAATTTACCCTAATTGAAATTTAGAATTAATTAATTAATTAATAATTTATTTATTTATTTTATTTTGCTTGATTGTTATTGATAACAGGAACTAATAAGCCATGGAGCTAGAAAAGTTGGCATAGTGAGTGTTCCTCCAATAGGTTGTGTCCCAATAGTGCGTGGCACTTTTGGTGGAAACTGTTCGGATGGAATAAATGCAATTGCTCAATTGTTCCATTCATCACTGCATGCTATGGTCTCAAAATTAAGAATAGATTGCTCTGATTTGAAGTACTCAATTGCAAATGCTTATGACATTACTAATCTTACAATGATTGATGATCCTGCTCCTATTGGTAAGCTATATAACCTTTTTTTTTTAATTTAAACAGGGAAAATGATATGCGAAAGTTTTGGATGGGAAATTAAAATAGTTAATTAACTATTAACATTATAAAAAAAATAATCGCATTTTATATCTTTTTAAGTTAAAACTTTCGTGTAGTTATCTTAATGTGAATTGATTTTTAAAAATTATTAAATAATTTGACAAATTTAATTAAATCATCATTGTCTAATGATTCTCAACTAACATAAAAATAATTGTATGTAAATTTTTACCAATTTTTAAACCTTCAAAATGTCGAAATCGATCCTTTGAATTTTTTAAAATTATGCAAATCAATGCTTTCCTCTTTTTAAAATTATTTTCTTTAACCAAAATAAGTAGCATAAATCAAGCATTTCCTTGACATTTTTTTCAATAATAAAAAATTTCGAAAACCCTAAATTTTAATTTAAAAAAATATTATCTTTTAGCAAAATACTGTTCTGTAACAATTATTCCAACCGTTTGTTAAAACTGCCACTAACTATTTTTAGGATATTAGAATTATTTATGTTTCATTACTAACCATTTTGCATCGATTTAAATTAAAACGGCTGCTATTCAATCTCAAACTGTCGTTATTTTTGGAAATTAATTTATCAATTTAAAAATACTTAACAAAATATATATTTTTAAAAAGTGAAGGACTAAATATATAAAGAAAAATATTTTATTTAAGTTTTTATTTGTGCTAATTAAAATGGCTCTCATTATTTTGTTTATGAATTAGGGTTGAATGATGTGAAAACAGCATGCTGTGGAAATGAAACTCTGACATTAACAATACCACCAAGTCCAATTGGAGTGGCATGCAGCCCTCAAGCAAGTGTGTGTGAAAACCGAGATGTGTTCTTGTTTTGGGATCAGTATCATCCAACTGAATATGCTTCTTCCATTGCTGCCCTTGCTTTCTTCACTGCTGGACCTGAATTTGTTTCTCCCTTCAATTTTAGCACACTTGCTCAATTTTAATAATATCCATTGCTTTTAGGTTTAATTATTTTACTCGTCCTTAAAGTTTTATCAAATTTATAATTAGGTCTTAAGATTTTTTTTTAATTGAGTTCATACACTACTTTTAATTTTATAATTAAGTTTTTTCTAATGTAAAATATGTTAAAGTTAACTGAATATTTCTTCGTAAATTAAAGTTATTTATACTTAAAATCTTAATTAGATTTTTGACCGTCTATATTTTGAGAGAAATATTCTATTAATTTTAATATTTTTGATATTAAAAGAACTTAATTACAAAATAAAAAAGTGTAAGGATTCAATTAAAAAATATATATATAAAGACCTAATTAAAAATTTAATAAAATTATAAAGACAAAAAGAATAATTAAATCTTACTTTTAACTTTTTTTATGTTAAAATCAATTAATGTATATATCTAAATACAATAGGTATATTTACTATTTAATAAGGTACATTATTGGATTTTCATATAACAAAAAAAGTTTAAAGTGACATGTTTTTTAAAATGAATAAAGTATAATTAAATCATACATGTACCATATTTTTGTATTTTTCGCCGGTTATATTTTAGAAAACTATTATATATTCACATGTTGTACATGTATGTTATATAGTTAATAACATACACTGGATTTTCTCAAAAGAGAGAATCTTTATATCTTATTTAATAATAAATAAACTGCGAATATAATAATATCTCATTATATAAATAATACAAACTACTCTAGATTCTATTATCATCTTATACCAATGCAAAAAATCAATAAAGCAATGGAATTTAAGAGAGACGTTTAGCGACGGTTATTTCAGCGGTTGAATAAAATTGCCGCTATCCATTTAGCCGCGTCTTATTTTCTGGCGTTTTATTAAACCGTCACAAAATATTTTACAACAGTTTAAAACCGTCACTAAACAATTCTAGAAACCGTCGCTAAGTGCCGTTTTTGTTGTAGTTAAGCTTCGTTGACTTCTTGTTGTTATTTATATGTATTACATGTAATATTATTGTTGTTATTAAAGACATGAATTGGTGGATATATTTAATCTAATACTCAACTTTTCTAGCTAAATCTATTTCTATATGATTTATATAAAAATTATAATCATTTTCTTGTAATGAATTTAAATTAGTTGAATAATTAATTCATTCATCTAACTAAATAAATGTCAACTTTGTATATGTAATAATCAATTAATTATCGCAAAATTCTTAATAAAACTCTTATGCGTGACAAATTAGTCTTAATAATTTGTCAGGTCAAAAAATAACAAAAAAAAAATTCTTCAATAGAGGAATATACTTCTTTACTTTCTCAGTTCTTAGGTTTGTTCCCTTCTTCCAACCCTTTTCATAAGAAGGATCAAATTAAAACATTTTATTTGAATTTGATACATTATAATAATGTTAGCTAGCTAGGTGTTTAGGTTATGTCAAAATCATGAACATTAACAAAACTTGTTCAGAAAAGAAAAGATACATACTATTTTTCCTAATAAAGATATCAAATTAATTTATGGCTGCTGCTAGGGTAGTATGATTTTACACAAACTAAATAATTAAATATATGTGGTGTGTGTTCTTAATATAGGATACCATAAAAAATGGAGTTCAACTACTGTTAACTTTTCCTAAGGTAGCTATTCTAATTATGGGCCCTATGTCCAAATTAAAACATCATCTAATTAACAACTACATACCTTGTTTTTCTTTATGTCCAAATCTGATCTATAAACCAAACAATTAATTTAATGGATCAACATGATCATATACATATAAGTCAATCACTTAGCCCGAAATTTTTAACGTATCTTCCTCATGTTTTCTTTTAAATTTCTTAAAAAAATAAGTGATAGCTTACTTTGATTAAAAAAAGAATACAATAAATCCATAATTATATATTCTACTATTATAAATATTATTTGTTAAAGATATAATTATTCATGTGTCTCCTTTTATCTATTTAAATTAAAAAAAAATTTGTAACATGTGATATGAAAATTTATATATATGACCAAAATGTCTAAAATTCATCCTTATATATATACATTGATTATACCCGAAGTTTGATGGTTGATTTTATTTAACAAATATTATTGTTAGGATTCCATGAGGTTAACATCCCAATTTATACAGAGGTCAAACAAATTATTTATCGGTGAATATTAATAAACTTTTTAAAAATTTTATTTTTAATTTATAATAATATCCAAATAAACATTTGAAATCACACCCCATAAAAACTATATTGTTAGTTCTCCAAATTTTCTCATATATATAATCCGTGTAATAAATAGATGGGTTACATTTTATTTGAAATATTGCACGTCGCAATAACTTTTGTAACCAAATAAAGTCCTCTGTCCCAGGCCAGCTTGATTAACTTAAACCTCCTCCTCAAATTGTAATTACCTTCTAATAATTACACAAACAAAATACCAAACACCGTACCATGCATTCGACATAATATTAATAATCAAACAAATACATGCATCCATATTGGCATTATTATAAGCTTATATTTCGGCACTTATTTGAATACCTAATAATTTTTACCGTAATATTAGAGAGACAAAAATAACAGTAAGAATTTATCTTATTTAAAATTCATTAATTATTATAAAATAAATTTTGATTAATTTTAACTAAATCTTTTTTGTTATCAAATATTTCCGTAATTTTTACAAAGTCGGCCATGTTTGATGTGTTTATTATTTTCCACATAAGAAAAGTTTAGTAACCAAACTTAGAGAACAAAATCAGCCAAAACTTTCTATTCTTAACTTTATTTAATTAGATGAACAAAATTTTCCTTAATTATTATGCTCTTACGCGCCTACTGTTTTTAATTATTGCAATATTTATTGTATCAAACATTAATTGTATATATTAAATAGTATATTATAAATACATACCTTATCAATTTACATTCTTATTAAATGAATATACATAATTTATATTTATGGTTTTTAATTTATATTATAATAACAAAAACACATTTTTTATTTATTACATAACATCTATAGATTTATATACATAATTTTATTATTAATATACTTTTATAATTAATATAATACAATTTAAACTATATTTTATTATATATTTCAAATTATTTCATATATGCACTAATAAATTATTATTCAAAATGTTTTAATTTTTTTTGAAGATATTATACATTTAAATTAACATATAATTTTTTAAATTATTGATAATTTAAAAAATTGTTTCATATTTTTCAAAGTGAAATAATTTATTTTGATTTACATATATTTTCAAATTTTATTATAATTAGATTTGAAAAAAGAATATCAAATACTTAAATTAATTTATTCAATTAGCAAATTTACTCATAATTTCATAACAGATTAGGAAATTTATTCATAATATCCATAAGTTCATACACATAACATCCAAAATTTTATATTAATAACATCCATAATTTTATATTAATAATATCCAAAATGTCATATTAATAACATCCATAATTTTATACTCATAATATTCATAATTTCATATATATTACTAAATTTTAAACTATGTGTCTTGTTATATATTTCAAATTATTTTATATGTACACTAAAGAGTCATAATTTTAATATTTTTTATTTACTATTTATAATTCTTATTTATTAATTTTAAGTTAATAATTATTTTTAAAATTTTATTTCTTAATTTTTGTTTATATTTTATATTTTATTTTTTATTTTATAATAGTCTATATGTAAAATATGAGTTGTATAATAGAAGTTGTTAAAGTCTCTAATTTAATATCTATATTTTTATACGTATAATATTTATATTTTATATACATAATATTTATAATCAATAAATTGGTACTAATTTATTATTATTTATTATTTTATTTTAAAGGTCATAAACCAATAATTTTGGATGTTTATAATTTTCAATAAATAGAAATCGATCAAATTTAAGATTTTTTTATTTTTTTTAAATGTGTTGAGGTTATTTGAGATTTTTTAAAAATTAAAAATATAAGAATTTAAAATTTTTATTTGGGAGAAAAAATTATAGAATTAATGAATTATAAATGTATATAGTAATAATGAGAGAGAAATTTTTGAAATTTGATTCACATTAAATTTAGAATTAACTTTTAGTATAATTAAATGAAGAAAAAAATTAATTATAAAAAAAATTAATTATGTCAATTAAATTAAGAGAGTAATTTACACTCTCTTATAAATACAAATATTATTAATTATATATCTTTATTTATTATCTATAATATTTTGACTATCGTAGCATTACTCTTTTCATAATTCTATAATAATTAATAATTACATTGTTTCCTTTGACAATGACCCCGTATTATATAATTAATATGAGATGTATATATAACATGCTAATGTTTATAGATATAAGATCATGAGTTTTGTATAGATATATCATTATCAACTACTCTTGTGTTTGAGAGTCTCTGATCTCATCATTCACAAGAGTCTTTAAGGGAAAATTAAAGAGAGAAATAATATGGCACCATTATTTGAAGGAAAGAAATGTTCTATTTTCACAAATTTGTTCTTTCTTCTATTCTCTATATCCATGCTAGTAGTAGCTTATGGGAATAATAATAATAATGTGAAGAAACCAACATTATTCATATTTGGAGATTCAACTTTTGATGTTGGAACCAACAATTTTCTAAAAAGTATAGCAAAGGCTAACATCCTCTACAATGGGATTGATTTCCTTCATTCAATTCCCACTGGAAGGTTCAGCAATGGCTATAACACTGCTGACCAAATTGGTAATATAGAGAAATTTACGAGGGCTAGAAATTTTTAGTATTTTTTGTTATTATTTGATTAATATAAACAAATAAATTTTATTAATTCATGAGTACAAATTTTGAAAAATATTAGTATAAACTGTATTAATTTATGTGTGTAAATTCTGATAAATTTAGGTACAAATTATATATTTTTTATGTGCAAAACCCTTATAAATATGGTTGCAAATTATTATTGACTAAGTGCTAGCAAAAATGATAATATTTACTGGTTATGTAACATTGTTCGATAATATAATAATAAATTCAATTTTTTGATATATGACTTTATTATATATTATTGAATTGGAAATGTTTTCTTTTTCTTTTGAAAAAATATTTAATTTATTTACTTTTTTTTTTGTGTTGATTATATATATGATTGAGTAGCGAGGCAATTTGGTTATATGGAAAGTCCACCACCATTTTTGGTTTTGGCTAAGCATCCATACAGTTTCAAGAGGAACATACTTGGTGGTGCAAATTTTGCCTCAGCAGGTTCTGGAATTCTTAGAGAAACAGGCAAGAAGCAATGGGTAAGTTTGTTTTAGTAATTAATTAATCAGTAATCTTAGAAAAACAACAAAAAATAGACAAAATTTACTTTTTTATTAATATTAATTAATTTTAACAATAATTAATAAATATTAAATAAGATAAATTTTGACTATTTTACTAATTTTTTTTGTTACTAAACATTTTTGTTAATTAATTAACATATTTATTTACCTTCCTTAATAACACATTAATAAGCTAGTTTAGAGTCGGCAGCTGGAACGAAAAAATAAAAAGCAAAAGAGCTGCTCTAATTTAGTTTTTAATTTTTGTAATGCAATTATGTTGTAATTTTTAATAGTCTTATATATTTTTACTTGGCTTTTCAATCAAGTCCATATAATTTAAACGTTCTTATTCAAACTTCATTCATGTATAAATATATTTTAACTAAATTCCTTTTGTTTAAAAATTTTATAAAAAAAATTGATTACAAAATTTTAAAGTACAAGAACTTAATTAAAAAAATGTTTGCATGGTAATAAAGTAAACTGTAGAGTTCCTTGAGGAACAGGTTCAACAATTTAAATTTGTGCGTGAGAAAATCAATGAGAAATTGGGAGAAGAAAAAGCTTGTAGATTTGTTTCAAATGCTTTGTTTCTAATTAGCATTGGAAGCAATGATCTCTTTGATTTTGCACGTAATGAAACTTCCATTCGCAACCCACAACAATATTTGGCTTCTCTTCAAGCCACCTACTTCATCCATATAAAGGTATCCTAATTACTTTTTTTTTTAAACAACTATTATTGCATCATACACATTATTTTACTACTTAATTACGTACTATTAGACTTTATATATGTATCTCAATTTAAATATATAAATAATTTTGGTATTTTAAGGACTCATATTCTTAATTAATATCTATTTTGTTTATGCTAAAAATTGAAAGAATTTTCATGTTGGTTCACTACCAAAAGAATTAAAATAAAAATACCACATATAAGAGAAATTTCTTTTTTGAGCATTTCAAGCAAGGAAATTTTCAACACCTGAAAAATAAATTGCACTAATTTAAAGAAAGTAAAAAAAAGAATTCAGAAACCAACTTTTCTCGATTATCATTCAATTAATTTTGTACTTTCTCTTGTCTTTTAAAAAAGTTATAGCTAATTTTTTACAATTTCTCGTATGAAAATATTTTCATGTAAAAATAATAGTTCAACAATACTAAAAAATAATAAATTATGGATGAATTTATCAATTAATTTTTGTTTTTTCATCTGTCGCAAAATCCATCAATATTTTTGAGAAATAATATCTGTCGATAATATATAATTTTCTAGTAATAAGATATTTACACGTATTATATTAAGCAGTTTAGTCGAACATATATATCAAATTAATTAACAGTTTTTTATTATCATTTTTTTCTGAACACATCTTCAAACGAGTAATCATGTTAATATTTTATTTGTGAATTATATATGCAGACTTTTAGTTAATGTGTGGTGATTTTTAACATAATATGAAAGACATCATTGTTTATTATTGATGTGAATTGCAGAATATATATTTATTAGGAGCTAGAAAATTTGGGATACTAAGTATTCCACCCATTGGATGTTGTCCGGCTGTTACTTCTCAGAATAAAGGAAACTGTTTGAAACCGCTCAATGATTTAGCAACTGCTTTCTATTCCGCCACTAATACTCTTCTTCAACAATTGAGTTCTGAATTGTTAGGGTTTAAGTATTCACTTGGCAACACTTTTCTAATGACCAAAACCTTGCTAGACACACCATCCACTTTCGGTAAGAATTATTGTATGTATGTTTCTTCTGTTTCATTTTATCTATCTCTGCCATTGGTCAAGAATATATTAGCAGAGAATAAAAGAAAAAAAAAACTATAGAACATTCAATATTTATTACAAATTATGTAAATTTCTAAGATATTGTTTTTGAGGAGATTAATAATTCTTATTTTTAACCAAAAATAAAATAATTATATAATAAAAAAAATTGATGTATCTCATAGAATAAATAGTTATTAGGAGCTATTTTGTCATTTTTATTTTGTTAGAGGTTAGGTCACGTGGTCTTTCTTAAATGAATTAGGATTAGATTAGGTAATTCCTTCAAAAAATAATATACCTCTAAATTTAATATTAGTAATGAATTCTCTCCTATAAAAATTTTACATGATTCTATCATATATTATATAATTTTATCAGTATAAAAAGTAAAAATCAATACTATGTGAAATTTTTATATGAAAAGATTGAGTAGCTATATAGAAATTGTGTCTTATTACATACTATATATACTATAACATGTCTAAATTCTATTATTTTATTCATTCATTAAATATTTATTAGTAACAAATATGAAATTAGCTAAGATGATAAATATTTTATATTATACTTAAGAGTTCTTGAATTCAAATATTGTAAAGATTATATTAGGGCTAAAAATGTATGTACTAAACTCCTTTTCATCCCATTATATATAGTAGATACCAATCATTAACCTTTTTTTTTTTTTGTTTTGGGAAATTTATTTGTAGGGTTGAAGGAGACAAAATCAGCATGTTGTGGAATTGGATACTTGAATGGGCAAGGTCCATGCAACAAAACAGCTGGTGCCAATCTATGTTTTGATAGAAAGGATCACTTGTTTTGGGATTGGTTTCATCCAAGTGAGAGAGCTTCTCAATTGGCTGCACAAACACTTGTTCATGGAAAGTCAAAAGACTTTGTGACTCCAATTAATTTGAGCCAATTAGCTAGGGCTTAATTATTCATGTCACAACACAGTATAAAAAATACGCTAAAAACTATCGAAATTACTGTTAAATTTTACGTTGTCAAATTTTGCGACAGTTAACAATGTCGTTCTATCGGACTATAAGCGTTACTGTCAAATTAATCCGTCGCAAGGCATCTAATAATAATGGATGCTGCTCATGTGTTCTTTTATTTTCCAATGCATACATGTTGGGAATAATTCAATGATAGATTGTCACATTTAATTTGTCACTCTAATAAGAGTTGCCGAGAGTTCACTTTTGTTATAAAAATGTGGTGTAACCATTTAATACAATATTTCAATATATATATGCTTCTCAAGTGAGAGAATGTCATTTATATAATATATAGTCTGCATTTACCTTAATTTTAAACAAGTGAGGGTTCTTTAATATACCTATATTTTTCTGTAAAGGGTTTTGCTAATTATTAACTAAAAAAAATATTATTACAATTTCCGAAACAATAAACTTATTACTAACTATATATATTTGAAAATTTCAACACATCTAACCAATTAAAATATTGAAATTATAATTTTTTAAAACCTTTTTTTTGGTAAAGTACCTTTTTAAAACCTTAATAAGTGATTATAAGTTACTCATTAACATAATCCTCTTATTTTTTTTGGTTTACCCAAACAGTATCCCCCAACCCGACAGGTTAAGAACTAATCCGTCGCGGATCTGAGCTCCATTTAAAGGTCTGTCACTGGCCAATGAGTTGCTGCATGCACAAGGTAGGGTTCGAACTCCGAACACTTACTTAAGTGGACGAGTGAGCTGATTACTCGACCAACTCAAGTTGGTTACATAATCCTCTTATAATTAGTATCATATATCAGTTTTTATATTAATAATTTTTGTACACAGCATCAGTTTTTTGGGCTGGATACATAGATTCTTCTTGGTCTTTTGGGCTGTGGCCCATATTCATTTCTATGGCCTTCGAAAAGCACTATTTTTATAATGTCCAAAAATACAGCACTACTTTTAATTTTTTATAGGTGCATTTTATGATAATCGGAAAAAAAATTAAATATTTATTTAAGAAAATGTGTCATTTAATTTTTATTAAGCTTTAAAATAAATTTATACACTTCTCTTCGTTTTCTTTAAACAAAAATATCTTCATTATAAAATTATTTTTTATTTTCTAATACTGTCATGTAACTTTTTTTCAGACCAAAATATTTTTTTTTTTACTTTGCTTTCAAAAGAGTTTTATCATGTAAAAATTTTTCATCCAAAAGAAAAAATCTAAAAATACTAGTCTATAGTATAACAAATAAAATAAAATCTAAAACCGAAAGGAAGAATTTTAATATCAAATTGAGTGTTAAGTTAGTTGAAACGAATAAGATATTAAGATGATCAAAAAATATATTTTATTTGTAAAATGACTTGTTACATTAGTATTAGGCATTATGCATCAGTGGCACATTAATTAAGTTAAATTAGTCAGTTAATCATAATTGTATTAGCCAATTAGCTTTAGTCAATTGACTAAATCACACCATATATATATATGATTTCATAATAAAAGATTCATAAATCAGAATTATTTTTTACATTATTTTGTGTTCATCTAACATAGTATCAGAAGATATATTTTTTTCTTGCATCTTTTTGATATATTTTCTCCTTGCATCTTTTTTTTCATAGTTTTCTTTCGTAATTTTTTGGCTGATTAATTTAAATATGGAAAACATGTGGGTGATTTGGGAGAATATGGAGCAACTGTGTGTATTACACAGAGATGGATGTTGGCAGATGACATGCACAGCACGCAGGGGGCGTGGTGCATACATCACGTGGGGGGCGTGGAAGTTAGGTGGCAAGCTGTGGTTGAGCCACCTAGGCAGCACGCAGGGGGCGTGCTTAGTCAGCACGCAGGGGGCGTGCTGACGTGGCGAAATCTGATTGGCCCGTGACTGCACCACGTGGGGGGCGTGCTGACGTGGCGAAACGTGATTGGTCCAAGTGTGAACCACGTGGGGGGCGTGGTAAGTTCACCGCTCTATATAAGGTAGAGCTCGATAGTGTTTTCCATACTGAGTGAGTGAGAGTTGAGTGTGTTGTGAGGATTCTTTGATGCTGTAGTTGGTGTAATGGAGGACACCGCAAATTTGGTGGTGTATCGTAATGGTGAGATAATACGTAATACCATGAGGGAGTGAGGTTTGTGTCACAAAATTCGTTTTCGTTTGTGGTTCCATGCACGATGACGTTAATGGAGCTGCAGAACGGCCTATGTCAAAGCATGGAGAATGGTACGTTAATGAGAGTGAGCAGAATTCTGTACCGAAATCCGGTTGTGGTTTTTGGTGGCCTAATACAGTTTGATACCATTCCGATCACGGATGAAGCGAGTATGCAGAATATGTTTCAAATTCACCGGCAGACTTATATGAGACACCCACAGATTGAGTTGTACGTTGAGTTTGAAGCTGAGGAGGCAGTAGCGGTCCAAAATGATATAGATGTAAATGATGATATAGCTGCAGTGTACGAAGGTATGAATAGTGACAGCGAAGAGGACTTCGAAGCCACTTATGAAGCCGGCGATGAAGATGAGGATGGTGATGTGGGAGTTGAGGCAGCAGTGGAGAATGTAGTGGTTCGTCCCTCGAGCAGTCAACCGATGGGCGTTCCACCTTTTATGTGTGAGTTGGATCTCGACGCCATACATGCCCCCGAGTTTCCGGAATATGCAAACATAGGTACGTGTTGACTAAATAAGAAGTTTTTGTGAGTTTATACTTTGGACTGTGCAATAAACGATGATTTCGGCTTTCTGTAGGTATTGCTGATCCTGAGGACGGAGAGTTCCGAATTGGAATGGAATACAGCTCTAGAAAGTCGGTCGTTGCAGCAATTAGAAGTTTCACTATATCTAGAGGAGTTGACTATGATGTGTTTGAGTCTGAGCCACAGACGTTCTATGCAAAATGCAAGATGTACGGGCGTGGATGTGACTGGCTTATCCGAGCCAGCTTGATACGGAAAAAAGGTTGTTGGGAGATACACAGATACAACGGTAGGCACATGTGCACGATCAGAACGATTTCACAAGATCATTCCAAGTTGGACTCGGATACAGTTGCTGAGGCTATAAGGCCATTAGTCGAGACGGACCCGTCCATGAAGGTGAAATCTATAATTGTGGAAGTCCATTCAAGGTTCAACTATACCATCAGTTATCGAAAGGCTTGGTTGGCAAAGCAGAAGTCCAAAGCTAAAGTTTTCGGTGGTTGGGAGGATTTTTACTAAGCGTTGCCATAGTGGCTCTCGGTTATGGTTTAGAAGATGCTCGACTCAATTGTCCAAATAGAAACACAACCTCTGTACAACGGGAGTGAGGAGGCGGACAGTGTCAGAATACTTCACCGCGTATTTTGGAGTTTCAATTCATGCATTAGGGCGTTCAGGCATTGCAAGCTTTTAGTTCAAGTTGATGGCACACACCTTTACGGAAAATACAAAGGTACACTTCTAGTCGCTGTTGCACAAGATGGGAACCAGAACATTGTGCCTATCGCCTTTGCCTTGGTGGAAGGTGAGACAGCTGATGCGTGGCACTTCTTCCTCAGGAATCTGCGAACGTATGTTGTTAGAAAAGACGGTGTGGGTATGATCTCAGACCGGCATGAGTCAATACGGGCAGCAGTTAATCGTTCCGGTGGTGACTGGCAACCTCCAAGAGCATGGTGGATGTTTTGTATAAGACACATCGGCAGTAACTTCTTAAGGGCATTCAAAGTCCCTCACTTGCAGAAGCTTGTTGTCAATATAGGGTATTCAAGAACGGTGGAGGAGTACAATATCAACTATAAGAGGTTGGAAGAGCGAGGCGAGGCATATGCCAGGTGGTGCGATGCCATCGGACTCAGACATTGGGTATTGGCATTCGACGAGGGACATCGATGGGGGCATATGACAACGAACCTTGTGGAGTGCATTAACTCAGTGTTGAAGGGTGCCCGTAATCTACCTGTGTTGGCGCTGGTCCGAGCAACATATTATAGGTTAAATGAACTCTTTACGCGGAAGAGTGCGGAGTCTCACGAACGCAAGCGTGTTGGATTTACGTACTCCGCATTTGCGCAACAGCGGATAGAAGCAAGTATGCAACAGGCTGGGAACATAGTTGTGCACCGCTTTGATAGAAGAAATGAGGTGTTTGAGGTGCGCGAAATGACTACTGGAAAGGTGTTAGTTGTTGATCTAGCGCGACGGACGTGTGACTGTGGGCACTTTCAGGTTGAACGAATACCATGTCGCCATGTTATTGCTTGCTGTGCTAACCAGCGTCTTGATTGGCAGTTGTATGTGCATGATGTGTACAAGATGACGGAAGTTCGTAAGGTTTATAGGTTTGATACGGCCGCCACTCAAACTGCCACAGTATTATTGGCATATTAGAACCCTAACAATAATGGATTGAAAAACGGAACAGCTAAAATATAACTATTTACCTCTTCCATGTAGTCTATGTCATGCCTGAATGTCTCTACGGTCTTGGATAACCACGCTGTAGTCCGTTCCGAATGACTCCACCTGACACATTATTAATCGAAAAAATTTAAATAAAACAGCATATGTCAAACATGCATCATGAATATAACACAAGACTAAAATAAGACTTATTACCTCCTGGCAACTGGTATCTCGGCGGGTGGAAGGGTTTGTCTCGGTACGGAAGCAAGACACGGCATTCGCTCCCATGCCCAAACAAACAATAGATTCAGAGGGCCATCCATCTCCTTAGTATCATATCGTGATGCACGGCATAGTGCTCTGTAAAGATGAGCGAGACAAGCTGACCCCCAACTGTAAGCATGGATCTGCTCGAAATCGCGAACCAATGGTAAATACTTCGCATGTGCATATGCGGTCGACTTGTCCGTGAATAGCGTCGACCCTAACAAACAGAATATATGACATCTGACGTATCTCCTGATGGACTCCTCAGTATTCAACGGCTCTGCATCTCTAATACGTCGAACCCAAGCCAACTTTATATAGGACTTCGCATTATGACTGACTGATGGCTCACGACCGAATATTGCTATGCCCTGATTTTGAACAAACTCGCTGCTACTATCTGTCCATCCACTGACAGGCTCTCCATCAATGGGTAGCCCGAATATATGAGCAACGTCCTCTAATGTCACTGTAACCTCACCGATTGGCAATACAAAGCTATGGGTTTCAGGCCTCCACCTTTCAACCAGAGCAGCTAACATGGGGTGAAATCCTCTTATGACTCCAATTCTGGAGACGTGGTAGAATCCCGTAGCGCGTAAGTGGTTCTCCACAATCGGATTCCACGTCTGTGGTGGATCCAGTTTACGCACCAACAAATTCCTGTTAGGCTGCATTAACAAAATTACATGTTAAATTAATTAAATAATAATCCTTATAATATTATAATAATATATATTATACGGTAACAATAATATAATAATATATATATATATATGTATTCTACATAATATAATAAATAATATATATCAGTATCATAAAAAAAATACATAAAAAATAAAATAATTTAAATACATCAAAAAAAAAATTTATTTACTTACATAAATAGGATGATCCAGAAAGTTGATAATATGTTCTTCAGGCGCTAGATAATTACGTACCATTTTTTTTTAATCCTTCAAACTAATATTCTTTTTATCTCCACATATAAACTTAACTCACCACTATTCACTACTACTTACTACCCTCCTCACTAATATTACCCAACTCACTTCTTTCTCTCCTTCTCCCGTGTATCTCTTTTCTTTCAGCTATATTTCATGAATGGGAGGAGAAGAAGCTCAACTGCATGCATATATATATACATGGAGCAACTATTGCGCTGCTTCCCGGGGTGGGGGGCTGTCTCCTGCATGCAGGCAGGACTGCAACACGCCCCCCGCGTGGTGCTGCATCGGGACTCCGTGCAACGCTGCAACCCTGACGTACCACGCCCCTGGCGTGATGACTCACCACGCCCCTGGCGTGCTGCCATCTTAGCCACCACGCCCCCGGCGTGCTGCCACTCTGCCTATCCACCTCAGCCACCACGCCCCTGGCGTGTTGCAACGTGGCACTCCTGTTCAGCCACCACGCCCCCGGCGTGCTGCCAAGTGTTTCTCCCGCTCAGCCACCACGCCCCCGGCGTGTTGAGGGTGAGCTCCACCCTTCGGTAATTCCCCTCCTTGGCCAATATCCGGCCAATTCACCAACACTTCCTCCATATAGAAAATAATTTCCGTAATTTTTTTCTTAGTTCTTTTTCTTTGTTTTCGTTAGAAATAAGCAATCCCAATCACGAACTCTGAGAAACTATCCAGAATTGTTTTTGTCTTCGAAGATCCATAACGAACTCAGTTTTTTCATTGGCCTCTTCCACTATTTTAGATCCGCTTTTTCTTTTTTTTTCTGATCAACCTGGTTTGATACTCGTCACTCAGCATATATAGTTAGGATAAAATATATTTTGTATTCACAAAAATATATAGGAAAAAGTATTTTTAGAATTTTCAAAATAATTTTAAAGATTTTAATGTTAGATCTAAACTTATAAAATGTGAATATTCTATTGACCTTGCACTCTAATTTTTTTAAATTGTGAAATAAATAATTTTTTATGCCATAGAATATATGACCACTTAATAATAATAATAAAAATAATAAAAAATATATATTTCTTTTACGGATTATCTTAATGTTATCAGAAAAGGAGACTAAGAAGTCAACTGTTGTTCCTCCTTGAAGAA
The DNA here is from genome assembly GCF_000817695.3 of Arachis duranensis. Lineage (NCBI taxonomy): Eukaryota > Viridiplantae > Streptophyta > Magnoliopsida > Fabales > Fabaceae > Arachis > Arachis duranensis. The sequence goes on along the minus strand of NC_029772.3, from coordinate 11,040,282 downwards.
AACCATAAGTCTTACATGGCATCTTCAGCATAAGATTCACGATGTTGAATTTGAAATCTCTGAAGTATTCTCCACGTTTCTCTGTTGTTGGTTCCTCACTCCTTCTTCTGAACTCACAGGTACCTTCTTCTTCTTCTTATTCAGTCTTCATCATTCAACACTAATAAAAGCACCCACCACCCATTTGATGAAAGTCAGGAACCAAACCAAAAAGCATAAGAAGCATAGAGTCTTCAAACTTCGAAGTCAAGAACAAACATAGCAGAATAGGTGTTTTGGAGTTTGAATCTATGGATCGTGAGAAGGTAGATTGGTCTGAACTCCCCATAGAGCTATGGCCCAAGATTGGAAAGTGTCTAGAGAATCACATAGATGTTCTAAGATTCAGAAGTGTTTGTGAAACTTGGAGATCTTCCATCCCTTCTTCTCATCCAAATTCTCCATCTTTTCCAATGAAAATCCCTCACCCCATCAATTCCTCCATTAAAGCAAGCCTTACCCAAGCTACCCTTTATCTTATTGAGTCAACTGATGCAAGCTTTGGCTCCAAGTTGGATCCTTTGGCACCTTCTTCTTCCAAAGGGTGGTTGATCAAGGTTGAAGAAGGTCCAAAGGGTGTTTCTTTGAGGCTGGTTAGCCCAATATCTGGCCGGAAAATCTTTCATCCTTCTGAAGATTCTCCAATGATTTGGAACCTTTTGAACTATAGAGTCATTGAATTATGCAAATCCTACACCCTTCAGAACACTGGCAGGTTCTCTGCTTCTGTGAGCAAGGTTGTTTTCTTTCCAAACTCTTCTTGGGTTGGTGTTGAAGATTCGGTTGCTTGTTGTGTGTTTTTAGAGGGAAGATTGGGGATAATGAAACATGGTGATGAGAAATGGGCACTAGTGGATGACAAGAATTTCTATTATGATGATGTTATTGTGCATAGGGGACAATTCTATGTCACTGATAAGTGGGGCACTATCTCATGGGTAGATACAAATTCCTTGAAATTGATTCAGTTCACACCTCCCTTGTGTGGTTTTGGTAACAAGAAACATTTGGTCGAATCATGCGGGAGTCTCTATGTTGTTGATAGGTACTATGAAACTGAGCCAAGGAGGAGAAACTACTTCGGCCGCCAGGAAAACCGAGATGCTGCCGTGGAATGTTTCAAGGTTTATAAGTTGGATGAAGATTGGGGAACTTGGGTTGATGTGAAAAAATTGGGAGATAGAGCCTTCATTTTGGGTAGAAATTGTAATTTCTCTGTTTCAGCTAAAGAACTCACTGGATATCAAGGGAACTGCATTTACTTCACTGATATGTTTGATTTAAGGATGTACAGCTTGGATGATCATAGCATTGTTACCATTGACTTTGATCCAAGTATTGAGAAGAATATGATGCCTCAAACCGCTTGGCTAGGTCACACTATTTGAGTTTAAAGGTATACTATTTTCTTGGCCATACTGCATATGTAGCACAACTTGATGTTACTATATATTTTGCAACTTATGTAAAGAATGCTATCACTAGTTGTGTCTTTGATAACCATGATAGTCCATCAGACCAGATATATGCTTGTCTCAGTAGTGTGATTGATTCTTAACTATGTGATGTTTATAGAACTATTCAATCAAATTGTTGAGAATGCTTAATTTATTTATGGCAATTGAATATTGTAGTGCTCCAAAAACACTATGAATACTTATTATTGCTCACTTCACTGATGTGTATTTGTGTCTTCTCAACAGCTAAAAGCATATACATGAAGGAAGAAGAACCTCTCTGGAGAAGTTCATGGTGAAGAGGCATACTATTGCTGATCTTAATTTATGGAAGCCACTTTTGCTTGCTATGTAATTATTGGTTCATTTGCTACTTGAGTGTCACACTAGGATTCTTTTGGTTCTCCAAGATATTCTCATTCCACCTTTGTATTATATATATATAGGCTATAGCAACAACTTTGTATCATAACAAAAATCAAGATCTATGTTGCGCTTCCATTAGTATATAATGAGATTGGGTTGTGTACTTGAAGATTGATTTGGTAATAATATGATAGAAACCAAGGGGAATTGGGACTTCTATCTCTTTTTTTTATGACATAGTTGCTTGTTCATTCATTTCCAAGCTTATCTAAATGCTTAATAGTTATTTTGAATATATTGATCATTACTTTCGTTTTTCCGATCACATGGAGAGAACAAAAGAAACATTTTGTTCTTTCTTCAGCAAGATCTGATCTCTAAAAGACCTCTCAATAGGATTTGAATCGAAAATGCAGTTTTGACCATCTATAAAATTATAATAATAAAAAGAAAAAAGAACAATTGGCTCTTGAACTATTCATAATTAGATGATTTAAATAGTTTACAATTCATTTGGTGCTTTATTTGGTTGGTGCTAACTATAGGACTTTCCCATCACTGTCATTTTCACTTCTTTGGCTTATTTTCTACAGATGCTTGTTATTTATTGGTGTCTTGGTGAAGAGAAATGTAAGCAAAAAATATGCAAAACCTTTAAATGAGATTTGGACAATATAATTAATGAGTTATTAATCTTTTAAATTTTGGAGACAAGACAATTCATTTGTTGATGTTGACTGGCTCTTCAACATAAGTTGTATAAATTTAAACACATAATTAAAAAGGAAATATTATCATTAAATAGGATACTAATATAGGAATTTGATTAATTTAGTTTAAAGAAATGTATTGGTTGTCTCTTTTAGTACGGTTTTTTTTTTTCACTCTCAAAATTCAAACTCGAGACTATCGAAAAAGAGACAAACTTATTTATTATTCCATCATTTATTACTTATAATAACTAATCTCATTTTGATTCACAATCAGGATATTCATCATCGAATACAGTGATTAATCCCTTGCTGACTTGTAGGCAACTTGATAGATAAGCTAGCTGGTCTAAAGTTTTTAAAGAATATTTTATAAGTTGAGTGTTTTAACTTTTAAAATATAAAGGAAACATAATAGGTTCCTCTAATGGCTCTCTTTTCTTGCTTTGTGTTTATAGATGCAACGCAACTGAATATTATTGGACACACACTTCTTGGTTATTGTCTTTCACTGTTGCACAGTACAACTTAAATTGATTGGTAAGAATTGAGATAAAGTGGAATATTCCTTAGATAATTATAATAATATGCATACTTTTTATTTGTTTAATGAATAGCATTGGTAGAGAAAAAGGATAACATAATGTAAAGGAGTCATAGATTTGATCATGAGGTGGTCATTGATGTAGTTTTGATCCTCTAGATTCTCAGCAGTCAAAAAGACAATTTCAGTTTTCAACCCAAAGTTTATATTCTTATGTCTTTGTCTGTGAGACTGTGACATTCTTAGATTTGTGACCATGGACCCTTTATGGAATACCATTACACTTGTATTGTAGTCAATTAGATCTAGGTTTTGAATGAGTGAGGAATGAGGATACCCATATTATGCATCAACTCTTTCTGTCCTTCAATTTTGGTGTGGCTCATGATTTAATACACAAACTCTTCTTATTCATCCTTAAGTCTTTTTATTGTCAAATAGACACTTATTTTATGACATTCAAAAGATATTATTTTCAATATAAAACAATAAAACCTTATCCCACTAAGTGGAGTCAGCTTCATGGATCAAATGACGCCATTGAATCTTATCATATATCATGTCCATAATGAGACTAGATACACAAGATTTTCTTTGACTACCTCGTATATGGTCTTATTAGGTCTCCTTCTAGCTTTTGATATCAAATATCAAAGTGTATAAGTTTACTGAAGATTCAATAAGGGTACAAAAAAAAAAGGATGAAGAGACTTCCTTGACTACTGATGATCATAAATATGGTCATTTTGGTAAATGGGGATGGATTGATGTTCAAATTCAACCACCAATAAAATCCAGCAAGTTAGAGCAGCATGGCAATAATATAATATAATATAATTTGCTCTAACCGGGAAAGTTGCATCTAAATGGATTGTCATCATAACATGGAGAGGCACAAGCTGTTTGGATTTAAAGAACTACAATCATTCATTGTACATGGATAATCTGATCATCACTATATTATTACTTGGTTGTTAAGATCATAATCCTTCAGTAATTTTCTTGTTTAAATTCTGAAGAAAAACAAAGATTGCTGAAGCGCAAGGGCGAAAACAACTGAATAACATATATGATACATGTAGAAAAGGTGCATCAGCAGGGTGATCAATAGATACAAAGTTTGGAGAATGATAAGACTCAATGTGGCTGAGCTCTTTTTACAAATCACCCTACCGGAAACAAGCACATTACCATCGGAAATTACCAACGGAAAATATCCGTCAGAACTTGGTGGTGTAATTATGCTTATGCAACCTAATAGGAACTGAAGTGTAAGCTTCAAATCCCTCTGTTTGATGGTAACATTTCCTATTTTGAAGAACTAATATGCTTCAGCATTACCTTGGCAGATTCATCAGCAAAATATTTTTGCCTAAGTTTAACATATGGTGCTGCAACAAATGATAAAATGTGCGCAGGTTTCGAGAAGGAAAGTACTTCATACCACACTTGATTGTTCTCATCAATCTCGACCGAAAAGCGCTCTTCTGCTGCCTGCCGGAAAGATTAGCAAACGTCAACTGTTTTCTGTATTTTGATCGCTTTGTTAGGTAAAAGCTACTCAAATACAAGACTAATGTAATAATGGGTAAGAAAAAATCATGGAAACAATTTTGGCAGAGACTAAAAGATTGAAATGGATTCGGCATCTCCATATTTGAGTAGTTTCGCATACTATTGCCAAAAACTTCATACAATCAATGAATCAAGCATAAATAAGGTAAACCTACTCCAAAAAAATAAAATTAAATAAAATAAAAAATAATGATCCTTAAGAATTGAGGAACATGATGGAATTTTCAACATTTTTCTTTCACAAAATTACCATATAGTGTGTGTCTATGTGGATCACAAAGAAGCTGGTGATTCTGATATCATAATATGACAAAGAAGGTTATTAATATTATGATTATTGAAACATACAAGCAGACATAACTCTCAAAAACAAAATTCATATTGGCTTCAACAAATGCATAAAAAACCATGAATGTGAAGGAATAACAACAACAACAATAATATCAAGCCTAGTCTCACCATGTCAGATTAGCTATACAGATCAACCCACATCATATATGTTAAGGTATTTTATCAAGAAAATTAAATAACAAAATACTTCAAATGTTCAACCAGACTACCCAAGAATTAAAAGATATATTAAAAAGGACAAAGAGGAAAAGAGAAAAAGGGAGATGGGAAGGAAAAGAAAAACACTAACCAGCAAGTGACCATGAAGAGTTCCACTTCCAAAACCAAAGGATGCCACACGCTTCCTTTTGGCGGCACTGCTTTCGTTCACATACACAACCTGAAGTGGCATCATAACCCATGGCAGGAACTCCTTCACACAAACACAAAACTTCTCTCCCTGTTTAATCTGTGTCTTTGGATCAACAAATGTCCAATCCAATCCAAAATGCCTACAACAAAATTCCACCCATAAATAAATCACCATATACATTCATTCATACTCCTCAAAAAGAAATCACATGATGACTTATGAGCTAAAGCATATATCATTCATTTAAAACAACTATGCTATGTGTACACAAACAAACAGCCACTTGTAAATAATACATATCAAAAACAAAATACACTTTGAAAATGAATTAAACAACACAAATATATCGTGGCTGATTTCTTGTGTGCATATAACATTTTTGGATTTCAAATTGCCACTGCAGCCCTGATGCAATGCAGAAATTGTGGGAAAATGTATAGGTAACAACCGCCATCGCTGTGCACACAGGTCACAATTTAAAATCATAACCCGCACGAGCACACAGACACATATAGGATTGCAATTTAAAACCACAGTATATGCAAATCCATGTATGGATGTATGCATGCATACCTCCAACTTTTGAGGGCAATCTTAGCATTCTCAAAAACCTCTGCACCAGAACCTAACAGAACCCGTTTGTTGTTAAGTGAAAACCCATCTTTGGACAACCCTTCATCTTGTTCAAGGGAAGATATTGATTTAGCAGTAAATCCTTTGTATTTACCATCATAGTTGAAGGTACCTGATCTGGTAATATATAAATTTATAAGGATATGATGATATCATATGGACTTTTAAATAGCTTGGAAGTAAAAAATTACTTGTTGATGCAAGCCTTTTGGTCTTTTGGAGATGGTCGACCCCAGCTCAAGAACACCATTTTCTGTTAAGCAATTTAACAAACATGTTATAGTCATGTGGAACATGAAGCAAAGTAACAGTAGGAAAAACAAATGAAAAGTATAAAATTAAACATAATATAAAGTATTTTTAATGGAAAATGGGGAATACTAACTTATGCTAATTCAGGTTACAATACAGTTACTGAGAGATTTGAGAATTGAGATATGACATTGAGTCAAAAAATATAAAATATGATGATAAAATTATGTTAGGCATATTTGGCCCCACATATGAATATGTTATATTTTCGTTCCACGTATTAAAAATCTTGTTTTAAGATGATAAATGCTGAGTCAGAAGTTCAGAACCATGTGAACCACACAAGATTGTTTTTCTACCCCTTTTTGTTTTTTCCCTTTTCTTATGGTAAATATTAATATTGTTTTTAATTTTTTTTATTTTTCATTTATGTCACAAATGTTTTAAAAATAAAACAATATTATCCTCTGCGATAACTCGGTCAGAAATTATTAAGAAATGTGATTACGTATGCCTTAATAACCATTAAAAACAACGGTGAAATTTAACTTTGTGACATATGAATCAAAATTTAGGAAATTCGTTGTACTATTTTTTTAAAAACAAATTATTATTATTTATTTTAATAAATAATTTATTAATTAATAAAAAGAGAATCACTTAATGTCATGAATTGATCATTTATACAATAGGAATAAGGAAGCATTCATTTTAGTTTTTTTTTTTAATTTATGAAATCTTAATTTCAATTCTACACGTTTCTCAGTTCTAAACATCAAATGAGATGTTCAGGAAATCAATAAAAGCTGAGTTTCTAACTTAATTATCAGAATTTGTTTTTATTTTCTGTGCAACATAGTTGTAAGTAGAAAGAAATGAAATAATTCATCTAGTATAGTGAAAATTTGTTTAGAGTTTCCATTGCTTTTATTGAAACCATCATTTCATTGCTATCAACAATAATTTTGATCCCAAGTTTAAGAATCCATGGAATCATAATGTAATCAATTTCTCTGATGGATTTCCAGCAATAAAATGTATGTCAAAACTTTCAAATCCCTTTGTGTGATGTTAATAGTTGCGACTATTTTGAAGTAGTAGTAACATGGTTCTGCATTAGTTTGGCAGATTCATGAGCAAAATAATTTTGTCTAAGCTTGACATATGGGAGTGCAAGAACTGATAAGGCATGTGCAGGCTTCGAGAAAGAAAGTACTTCATACCACACTTCATTCTTCTCGTCTATCTCCACCGAGAATCGCTCTTCTCCTGCCTGTAGTCGCCACAAATTTATCGGTTGAAACGTGTTATATGTATAACTATTTATGCATTTCTATTTAACAATTTAAACTTTGAATTTAGGTGTAAGACAAAATAATCGTATAGACGAGTTAAATATATATCCATATAAAGTGGTATAATGACAATTTTGACTTGAAAAAGCATAAATAGGTAACCTTATGGTGAAAAACGAATAATGAAGAGTACAAGAAAGCTTTAACCTTATTGTTTCACCAAACAGATGCATAAATAAATCTACTGATGAGGAAAATAGAAAAAGCACCAACCAGTAAGTGACCATGAAGAGTTCCACTTCCAAAACCAAAGGATGCTACACCTTTTCTCTTTCTACTTTCATTAACATACACAACCTGAAGAGGCATCATCACCCATGGCAGCAACTCCTTCACACAAACACAAAACTTCTCTCCTTCTTTAATTGTTGTCTTTGGATCAACAAATGCCCAATCCAACCCCAAATGACTACAATCAATTTTACCTCACATTAAGAAAAATCACTATGTACATTCATTCATACACCACAAAATGAAGAAAACATGATGATCAATGATCGAGCTAGAGCATATATCATGGTTTTAAAGAGAACCACTCAGATGAAGTTATCTTTCGTGTTACAATAGGCGAGAACGGTTAGATGATTTAACATGTTTAACTAAATTGTCATCTAACGGTTCTCAACTATCATCTTCGCATAAAGGCAACTTCATGTGAGTAGTCACCCAATTTAAAACAATGGCTCGCACACACGCACATACACATGTAAAAATACCTCCAACTTTTGAGGGCAGCCTTGCTCTTCTCAAAAGTCTCAACACCAGAACCTAACAGAACTCGTTTGTTGTTAAGTAAAAACCCATCTTTGGACAACCCTTCATTTTGTTCAAGGGAAGACAATGATTTAGCAGTAGCCCCTTTATATTTAATATCATAGTTGAAAGTACCTGACCTGTTAAGAAGGTGGTACTTGTAAATATACACACACAACACATATATTAGATATAATCAGTGAAAAAATGGACCTGAAAATGGGTTAAAAGTTAAACGTTCTCCTTTAAGAGAGATTATTTACTTTTTGATGCAAGCCTTTTGGTCTTGTGGAGATGGTCGACCCCAGCTCAAGAACACCATTTTCTGTTAGGCAATCTAACAAACATGTCATAGGCGTGTAGAGCATGAAGCAAAGTAACACTAGAAAAAACAAAAAGAAAATTATAAAATTAAACATAATATAAAGTATATTTAATGGCAAATGATAAATACTAACTTATGCTAAAAATATATATAGTCCCCGAGAGATTTGAGATATCTAAGGAATTGTGTCTGAGTCAAATATCGATAGTGATAAGTATATATTACTAGTAGAATAGCCGGGGCTAAAGCACGACAATGATATGAGTGGGCAAGTGGCTCTGTTATTATAGGATACATTCTATGTGAGTGGAAGTTCATTTGTTGGACTTAAACCCTACTTTCGTTATCCAGATTGAAAAAAATGTATTAATGTAATCCTTGTATATTGTCCGACATATTGTTAGTAATGTGATTCAAGTCTTAGTGCATGTTTGGGCGTTATTATTTTGTTAAAAAAGATTTTTTATTTTTTAATGTGTTTGACAAATTTTTAGTAGTAAAAGTAAAAGCACTAGTAAAATAAAAAAAGATCTTTTTGAGAAGCTGTAATTTACATCTTTTTTTAAAAGATCTTTTTTTTTTAAAAAGATATTTTTCATGTAATAAATAAATAAAAAAATACTTTTATATTGTTATACCCAAATATAATTGATAGATAAAAAGATCTTTTTATATGAGATATCCAAAAATAAAATTACTTTTACTTCTCTATAAGATCTTTTAAAAAAAGACAACTCAAAAAATGTCTTTTCTTAAAAGCTCACCCAAACAAGCCCTTAGGCATGTTGAACATATTAAAATGACATTATACGCATTTTGGAGCTAAAAAAACATTAAACGACATTGTTTTAGAGTTTAAATAATATTAAAACGTTATACCTCTCCTTTTTTTAATAATATTAATTGTTCAAACCCTCAAACAACGCTATCTAATGCATTCTTTAGTACCAAAACACATACGACGTCATTTTAATATGTCATGGAAAAGTTTGAGCCACGTCAGACATTGAGATTGACACGAAAAATATACAAAAAATTTATATTGATGCATTTTTTAAATCTAGAAAACCAATTGTAACAATTAAAAAGTTAGAAATTAAATCAGTGTAATTTATCAGTCCAACTGCCAACTGGTATTTATAACGGTTTGGTTCATATGCAAAAACCGCTCAGATGTGAATCGGAAACAAACTGCCGATTTGGATGAGAACCGGATGGTCGAATCTGAACCGGGACCGACCGGTTTAAACTAAACGAAGAGTTCAAAAAAAGTAAAGAAAAAGAAAGAAAGCCCTCGCTCAGCTTCGTGTCGTGGTAGCCGTCGTCTTCGTCTCATCGCCGCCGTCTTCGTCTGCCCTTTGCTTGCCGTCTTTCTCGTTTTCCCTCTGCTCGCCGAAGGTCAGCTCAGTGACACTGATCTTCCTTTTTTTTTAATTATGTTGATGCTTTGTTCGAAAAACAGTAGCCTCAATCCTCTGATTCCTCTCCTCAAAGTCTCAAATCTGAAATCTCAAAGTGTCTGATTCCTCTCCGCCGTGCGCAACAGATCCACAGTGAGCGAGTTTGCGTTTTGCTCAATTGAATTCCTTAGATCTAAACTCTCAACGTGCAGTTCTATTACTTCTTCTACTGCATCTCTGATTTTTGAATTTTGGCATGAAATTTTTTAGTTGTTGCAGTTGGTTCTGTTGTTGCCGAATTTGTGTTGCTGCTCCATTGTAATTACTAATTTGCAATCATATAATGTTTGTTGTTGCTGATTTTGGATCTGAAATTGTGGTTGATGATTGCTGAATTGTTGCTTGATTCTGGCAAGATTGAACGCATATCTGGTTGTTAGCGATGATTGAACCATCTTAGAGCTTTTCTTTCCTTTCCATAACTTGAATCATTGAATGGTTAGCTATGCTCCTGTCCTGTTCTGAACTGTGTATTCTTGATGTTGATTAAATAATTGAATGATTAGTTCACTGCTGTGCTTCTTTTCTGGGTTAATTTTTGGAAAAAAATTATTAATTTTTTATTAAAATTGTGCTGAAATCTTGCTAAAATTGTGATGAGCTGAAAACCTTGTTAATCTTTATTGAAATTATAATGAAAATTTTGTTAAAAGTTTGTCAGAACTTCTATTTGTTCATTATAATCGGTCTATTATTAGAGAAGAAATAAATTTTGTCATCTTTGTTTTTAATAAAGAAATAGATGAATTGAACGCGAAGAACAACTGCACGCGAAGAAACTTCTAGAACCTTCGAGATTTCATTGTTCATGGACTCGCTGCCTGCACCGTCTCACCTCTCTCCCTCCGCACTCTCCTTCCTCGATGGCAAGTTCCACACCAAAGATGCCCTCTCCGAAGCTTCGACTCTCGTCGCCGAGCTACAGACTCAGTGCTCCGAGTTGGATCAGTCTCTGAACGAGTCCACTCGCCGACTCGGAGCGGGTCTCTCAGCTTACACTTCGCTCTCGGGCGACGTCAACGACCGCCTCAGTGCCCTTGTCTCCACTTGCTCTTCCAACGCCGTGCCAGGTTCGTTCCATTGATCTTTCTCTTTTATTTGGGTTTAACTGTAGGGTTTTTGTGGTGTTTTGGATTTTTCGAAATTGAATTGGTTTGTTGTTGGGTGGAGATGGAGGAAGCGGCGAAGAGGGTGATGGCAAGGGTTTCAGAGAGGAACTTGCAGCTTTGGCGAAGGAAGTTGCGAGGTTGGAGAATGTTCGTGTTTATGCAGGTTGGTTATCATTATTATTTTTTGATTTTCAATTATCACTGTCAGAAGAGCATGAATTGGATGGAATACTTGTGTTGTGGTTACTTTTGTGAAATGGATTTGTGGTTCTCAAATATATGTTGGTTTGCTTAGGCTGACTTCTTAGATATCATACTGGTCATACTTGTTGAATAATGCTGCTTATTTCAGTATACTGCTAGTGCAACTTTTCTTTGGTATATTAATACTCTGATACTGCTCCTTACAGAAACAGCACTGAAACTTGATACTTTGATTGGTGATATTGAAGATGCTGTATCACATACCATGAACAAACACCTGAGGAAGACTTCTAGTCAGAATTCAGAAGTGAGAAATCTTTCTTATCATGGACTCCAATATCCATTGGGAACTATTGCATCATTACATCGTTGATGTCTGCTAAATGTTGCAGGAAATGCGTCTGGTTGCTATAAACACGCTAAAAACAACAGAAGGACTATTGACCTCAATTACAAAGACACAACCTCAGTGGAAGCGTCTTCTATCAGCAGCTGATCATAGAGTAGATCGAGCTCTAGCTATCTTAAGACCCCAGGCAATTGCTGATCATCGAGCACTTCTTGCTTCCCTTGGATGGCCCCCACCTCTTTCTTCTTTGGCTTCTGCAAATCAAGGACTGAATCCTCTACTGCGTATGCAAGCAGATGTTAGACTCAATTACTCTAGAAATTTTCTTGCTTTGTGCAACCTACAAGAGTTGCAAAGGCAAAGAAAATGTAGGCAGCTTGACGGCCATGATAGGGAGGTTGCTCTGCTACAACCACTTTGGGTAATTGAAGAGCTTGCGAATCCCTTGTCATTGGCTTCCCAGCGACATTTCTCAAAATGGATTGATAAACCAGAATTTATATTCACGCTTGTATATAAGATCACAAGCGATTATGTTGATTCAATGGATGAAATGTTGCAGCCTTTGATTGATGAAGCAAAAGTAGTTGGCTATAGTTGCAGAGAAGAATGGATTTCAGCAATGGTTACTTCCTTATCAACATACTTGGCAAAAGAAATTTTCCCTAGTTATATTAGTCAACTAGAAGAGGAGAGTGTTACAGGTATTCAATCATCTGCTAGAATATCATGGCTGCATCTGATTGACCTGATGATAGCTTTCGATAAAAAGATCAAGTCTTTGGTGGAGCGTTCTGGAATTTTGCTATATTTTGATGGCAATGGTATGTTGCAGAGGATTTCTTCACTGTCTGTATTTTGTGATAGACCAGACTGGCTTGACCTGTGGGCAGAAATAGAGCTAGGTGATGCCCTTGATAAGCTTAAACCTGAGATTGAAGATGAGAATAATTGGAGAAAGAAAGTTGAAGCTGCAGTTCTCTCATCATGTATTGATGATCTCAAGTCTCCCCTAATTTCCAGTGCATTTCTTCGCCATCTATCAGCTGTTATTGAACGATGTAGATCATTACCAAGTGTTACTCTGAGGTCCAAATTTCTCAGATTAGCAGGTGTACCTATTATAAGAAAATTTTTTGATTCCATACTTGTCCGTTGCCAAGAAGCTGAAGGACTAACTGCCTTAACTGATGATGATGCTGTAATTAAAGTAGCAGTTTCCAACAATGCTGCCCATTACTTTGAATCTGCATTAAGGGAATGGTCTGAGGATGTCTTTTTCCTTGAGATGGATCTGGATCTGGATGATAAAGCAGAGTTGCCAAGTAATGCAGATAGAAATGGCGAAGTTTCTGGTAGGGTTATCTTGGATGACGAGATCAAGAAGTTGGAAGATTTTAGAACAGAATGGGTTGAAAGGATATCTCTAGTTATTTTGAGAGGTTTTGATGCTCGATCTCGAGATTACATTAAGAACAAGAGGCAATGGCAAAAGGTTGAAGAAGGGTGGACTGTGTCCAAGACACTGATCGATGCCCTAGATTATTTGCAAAGCAAAATGTCAGTTGTAGAAGAAGCTTTGAATAGTAGGGATTTTGTTGGGGTATGGAGAAGTTTGGCAGCTGGAATTGATCAATTGATTTTTAATGGTATTCTTATAAGTAGTGTAAAATTTCATAATGGTGGTGTTGAAAGATTCAGCAGCGATATGGATGTTTTATTTGGGGTATTTAGGACTTGGTGTTTGAGACCAGAAGGTTTTTTCCCAAAATCAAGTGAAGGTCTTAAGTTGTTGAAGTTAAATGAAAACCGAGTGCAAGAATGTCTTGCTGGGGGGAAGAGATGGTTGAAGGAAAATGGGATCAGGCATCTGACTGTAACCGAAGCAGAAAAGGTTGTGAAGAATAGGGTGTTCTCAAATTGAAGCTTTTTTGCTTTGCTTTATGATATTTTAAAACTTTTTGAAAAAAATTCTCATATTGTTAAAACTGACATTGAAAGAAAATTGATTCTGTAAACTAGGTCATATAACAACTAAAACAAAATAACTCATACGATGAACGAAGTATTATTTAAAAAATATCATGCAATCACTAAATTACTTGTCTAGTATAAAATTAATCAATTAGAAAAAAATTTCAATCAATTGGTTGTTGTTTGTATAAAAAGAATAGATTCTGAGGATACATAATTAATTGTTTTTTTCGGCCAATTAATTGGATAGGTAATAAAAGTGGCCGACTTGTACAAAAACTAATTTTTGTTCATAAAACAATAAATTGTTGTTAAAAAAAAAGATTTTTATTCACTTAATCAATCGATTACTTGAATAAAAAAATTGATTGTTTTTCTGCAACTTGCAAAAGAAAAAAGAATTTTCATTTTCTATCCAGTTGATTAATTGAATGAAAAAATTGATTGCGTTTTTGCATGGTGTAAAAGGAAAAGGACTTCCATTCACTGACCAATCTATTACTCCAATGGAAAAATCAATTGTTTTGCTGCATATTGCGATTTTCAGGGCAATTTACTTAAATAAATAGAATGAGAGATTTCTTTATCTGAATGTGCAAAACTGTTTGTTGTTATGTGTATGTGCAAAATTCCATTTCTATGTAATCTGTGGCAATCCACCACAGTTTCAAAACATGCATAAACCATGGTAGGTCCCAGCGGTTTAAGGGAAAAAATTTTTGAATGTAAACCGTGGTAGGTCACCACGGTTTATGAAGGAAATATGACAAGCATAAACCGTGGAGATCACCACGGTTTATGAGGAAAGTTGGTTGCACATAAAACCCGGTAACCCACCGCGGTTTATGTGTGTGTACATATATAAGTAATCCGCTGAAGGCAGGACGGATCATTTGAGACATAAGGAAAAAAAGGAAGTTGTTGTAGTGTTGAGAGGATTTGGGAAAACTTTGGAGGTGTGAAGGAGGAGTGGGTGGTGGAGCCAATGGAGGATGAGGATCGCTTGTACCGACTAAATGGCATCGCTCACGTGGCAGGATATATCGAGGAAGAGGTTAGTTACTATTATTGTTATTATTATTGTTATTAAAATTAATTCTAATATAGCAATTGATATTATTAGGAATATTGTTAGTAAAAATATTTTATTATGTTTATTTGTATTGTGATTCTGATTAATATTATTTACATAAATATTGATATTATTATGGTTATTGTCAATCAGAATGTGAGGCGTTTATTAATATTGTCTACGCAAATGTTAATATTATTATCGGTATTGTTAGTAATGCATATTTTATTATGCTTATTTATCTTCTTAGTGTGGTTAATAGTATTTTTGTAAAATATTTTATTATAAATATTAATATTTTATTGAAAGATAATTTTTTCTGTATTTATATTGTTAATTAGTTGTAATGAGTGCATAGTATTCTTAGCTTCACTATTTATTAGACAATAAGAGAATCAATGAATTTAATGTGACGAGTCTAATAATTTTTACGAAAATTATGTTTGGTGTTGTTTGTAATGGTTGTATGTTAAGGGATTTTGTTACCCACGTTTTGCAGCCTAGTAGGGTTATTACCGCCGTTAGGCAGCAGCAGAATATGCCCTTACATGACCGGATTATACCGTATCTGGAGACTGCGGGCTTGTATCATCTTGCTAGGCTAAACAGTCAGTGGTTCTGGGTTGATGAGTCTCTCCTTAGCGCATTTATTGAGCGGTGGCGTCCGGAGACCCACACGTTCCATATGCCGTTTGGTGAGTGCACCATTACTTTACAGGATGTTGCGTATCAGCTGGGTTTGCCGATTGATGGTGTGCCCGTTAGTGGGTGCTTGACTGAGTTTGAGAATCTGATGGAACACGGTAGACCAGCATGGGTGTGGTTTCAGGAGTTGTTCGGGGAGTTACCTCCACAGAGTAAAGTCAAGCAGATGACAGTGTGCTACACATGGTTCCACGAGAGGTTCCGGGTTCTCCCTGCAGATGCTACTGATGAGACCGTGCGTGTATACGCACGCGCTTATATCCTGATGCTGTTGTCGTCTCAGCTGTTTGCGGACAAGAATGCAAACAGGGTAAACCTTTGCTGGTTGCCTTATTTGGCATCATTGGACGACTTGGGCAGATATAGCTGGGGCTCCGCTGCACTAGCCTGGTTGTATAGGTGTCTTTGTCGTGGTACAAACAGGAACGTCGTTAACTTGGCTGGGCCGCTACAGCTACTACAGTTTTGGATTTTCTGGAGATTTCCCACTCTGAGGCCCACTGGTTTTGACCGGTTCGGGTTTTCGCTTGCTTCCAGGTATGGTTTAAAAATTTCCGTTCATAAATTGTAAAAACAGCATGTGTTATGGTTTGTTTTGACATCATTTCAATTTAAATTGTAGGTGGGCCGAGTTTGTGCCGAGGAACGATGCAGGGGCACAGAGATTAGTTTCCGCACGCCTTGCACTGGATCGACTGCGTGTCCACGATGTGAGTGATTTATTTATTACTGATAGTTGTACTAGTTTTTCTTACATGTCACTGCCTCATCAAACTCATACTGTTTCTATGCAGTTTGTGTGGGAGCCTTATTCTTCTGCTGATGTTTCTGCTGTTATTCATCCGGAGATACTAGCTGACGAGCACCGACGGCTATGGACGACCGTCACTAGCCTGATATATTTTGCTGCGATCGAGTGGCACCAGGTCGATAGGGTTCTACCCCAGTTCGGCGGTGTTCAGCATCTCCCAGATGGAGCTCTAAACATAGATTGGCTACATGCGAAGGATGGTAGGGGTGGGGACCAGTGGTTTCCTACATATTATCAGGAGTGGCACCAGCTTTGGGAGAACAGGCTTCAGTCAGTCATATGGGTCGATCAAGTCCTCGACCCCGGTCCATCAGCAGATTACCTGGAGTTGTGGTGCCGTGTGGCGCACAGGTTCCTATCCCCAGATGTAACATTTCAGGATCCGATGCCGATTGTGTTGACTGAGGAGGCGCGTCACAGAGGGTCGTTCCAGGCACCTCCTAGAGTGCATGTTTATGACAGACCAGATAACAGACGAGTCGATCGGCGTCGCCGTATAGGGACCCGGACCACCGATCGCGAGTGGAGGGAGTTTGCCGACCGTTTGGAGCAGGACGTTCCTGGAGCTGAGGCTGGGGATGCAGTGGACTACCGTGTTCCTCGACGTAGAGGCAGACGGCCACCTGCGCGGCCTAACCGTCGAGGTGCGCCTGACAGAGGACCATCCGAGCAGGGGGACGGCACTGGTCACGTGCCCGCTGAGGATGTAGTTGGATCAGCATCAGCTATGGATCAGCCGACGTTCGACGTGGGTTCTAGCTCTCAGCTGTTTGGGAACGTGAGCCCATATGGTTTTGCTGAGTTTACTACCGCGGCTGTCGGGATGGACATTGGTGATCCTGTTACTGAGTCCGAGTTCTACAGAGATATAGCTGACATGCTTAGGGATGATGATGATACCCATTATAGACCACAGATGCCTGAGGAGCATGCCCAGTTTGCTGCTCAGCAGCCACGGAGTGACGATGTTCAGGCTCAGTTGGCAGTTGACCTCAACGAGCCGGCAGTATCGCCGTCTGACCCATGGTTTGCGTTAGGAGGGACACCTGCCTCTGCTTTCAGCGCGGTTCCCGCACACCCCTCAGCACCAGCGGCAGATCACAGACCTAGGCGGGTGAGGCGTCCTCCTTTGTGTGGCACCGGAGGTCACTTGCTTGGCCAGTTCGACGATGATGACAGTGACACCATTGAAGATTCTGATTAGTTATGTTATATGTTCCTGTCCGGTAGGGACTTTGTTAGTTTATGTATTGATCATGCTAGTCAGTTTATGTATTGAGCATGCTAGTTAGTTTACCGTAATCAGCTTCTGTCGCTTGTTGAAGTACCTTTACCGTAACCGCAGCATCCGCCCTAACCATAGGAAGAATCCTCGCACATATAACGTGATAATCCAGCTGACGGTGATCACTTGAAACAGAAGTTGCGAGGCATGTGTGTGGCCCGTTGTACCTCCTAACCTCCCAAGTCCCCTTTCGTGCACGAAGCGCTACACAAATCAACCAAGTACAACCTTTGCCGAATTCCTTGCATTTTCCATGATACTTCAAATGATCCGATTCGATGACTCTGTACTCAACACCTCGCCAGATGCTATAGTCCTTTACACTCAGCACAGCTTCATCTTTACTCTGGAATGATTGCCCAATCTCAAATTCTGTAGAAGATCTCCCCACTCTGTTACCACTGTCTTCCTGTTGACCAAGAGCTTCCAAGTTTAGTGTGGAGAAGTGTGGAGGGTACAGATGAGAACCAGAACTTGAAGGCCGATGCTGCGCATGTGGATCGCCACCTGTGTCATCGTCGCTGTCACCATCGATATGAACAGACTCCTGGTCAGACTCATCGTCACGCATTGCATTCTCTACTTGATCAGGTCCACCAAAGTCTTCGATATAAGGTACGAGGCCACCACCGGTGCCCACAACGTTGGGAGGCTCAATGACTGTTGCATTCTCCAAAGGTACAGAACCAACAACCTCCGTTCGGTCTAAATCAGCCGCAAACGAAGGTGATTGAACCGACAGAAGATACGGTCTGACCGCAGGCATCGAACTAGATGCACCACCCGCGGAAGCTGGGCAAGGAACTGGAGCGGATGCCCCAGAACTATCGACACCAACCTCCAACTTTGCGAACAACTTATGGATTCTGATCTCCGGAAAACTCACCCTAATATCTTCATCAGCCTTAACCGCAAAGGTTTCATACTGAACACCGGTCGAGACAACCGCCATGAGAATCTTGTAGAATAGTTTCTTCACCCACTTGCTACCCAACACGCCAAGCTTCTCCAAGATGCTGTTCTTCAAATCTGACAAACTCATCGACGAACTGATAAAAATACTTAGTGGTTCTCTGTCGGTGAACTTCACACCTTGGCTTTTGCTTTTTTTTTTATTTTCTCAGAGCAATGCACCAGGGTAAGAAAACTATCTTCCTCACTAGCCATTGTGAGAATGATCTCTTATGGAGCTTGAATCACCCACATATATATAGACTTCCCGTCATAGTAAACCGTGGAAACCTACCAGGTTTTCTGGCCATTATTTAACCTACAAAAACCGTGGTAACCCACAGGGATTTTATGTGCAACCAACTTTCCTCATAAACCGTGGTGACTCTCCACGGTTTATGCTTGCCATATTTCCTTCATAAACCGTGGTGACCTACCAAGGTTTACACTCAAAAAATTTTGCCCCAAAACCGCTGGGACCTGCCACGGTTTATGCATGTTTTGAAACCGTGATGGGTTGCCACGGATTACATATTAATAGAGTTTTGCACATCCACGTAACAACAAACAGTTTTGCACATTTAGGTAAAGATATCTCCCATTCTATTTATTTAAGTAAATTGATAAACGATGATCATTCGACAAATTGATAATCACAGTGAAAGAAAATTTATAAACGATTATAATTATAGAATTTAGCAATTGAGAAAGAGATTGATAATAAATTATAAAATTATTAATCTTAAGATTGAAAAATATAAAATTAAAATTTCAAGATCAAAATAAAATTGAAAAATAGATTATAGATAGAATTTTATAGAACATCAAATTGTTAACAATAGAATTGTGAAAATAAGATAGATGATGAATAACAAAATAATAATTTATAAAATAGAGGATAATGTATAAATAATCAATTAATAAATAAAATTAAAAAATTATTTAATAATTATTAAAAATATTTTAAAATATATTTGTTACTAAAACTATTTAATAGCCAAACGTTTTAGCACGATGAAAATCGGATGTAGGTAACTAACTCTCATGTGTATGTATTGTCAAGAACTCAAGATACCAAGATCACTGCCTCTTGTGTCTTTCTTTTTTAATAAAATTAAAGTTTCTGTTACATACCCTGAGGAGAATGCAGTGCAGGCAGCTAAAAAAGGAAGATAATAATCCCTTTACCTTATAATTATTCTAGACGAAATAATAAAGGAAAGTGAGAAATAACTTATTTAAATAACTGATTTATTTTAGGAAGCAATAACTGATTGAATTAGTTATAGAATAATCAGGGACTGCATGATTTTAGGAAGCAATAACTGATTGAATCAATCAGAGGAGAATCAGGGAACTGCATGATTGTAAAGATTTCGAGAGGCTAAGGCAATAAAAAAAGGAACAAAATAGGTATTGAGATAGGAAAAGACTAGGAAAGGCCTAGGCTAGGAGAGAAGAGGACTCTCAAAATTCCTCTGCTATCATTTCTCTATTCTATTGTAATTTCTGCATTTCCATTCAATAAATTCCAGCTGAGAGTATTTTGCCTAAAGGGTAACCTGTTCAGTTTGTTTTTGTTTTACCGAGTGCTGTGGGAGCATTCTGTTGGTATCAGTTTTAACAACTGGTATCAGAGCACCGGTTCTGGGTGTTCTGTGCATGGTGTCCACATGAGCTGCTATGGAGTCAAGGTTGGATGCGGTAGAGAAACGGATTGAGGAGTTACAGGAAGCTCAACAACGATCCTTGGAGGCATTCTCAGCAAATATGTTGAGACAAATGAGGGAGTGGCTACCTCAACAGCACCAAGGTGGAGGCGCTGGTGCAAACGACACCGGAGGAGGAAATGACGGTGGAAGGAACGAGCAAGAGGACGAGAGGGTAGAAGGGAACGGTGCAGGAGACAAAGGGCAGAGGAGATTCGAACCAATTCGAAAGCTTGACTTACCGGTATTCTCGGAGGAAGATCCGAATGGCTGGTTGGTGAGAATGGAACGCTACTTCAGGGTAATCGGAGTAGTTCCGGCGCAAAGACTGTATTTTGCAACAATGGCTTTGGAAGGGGAGGCCCTCACCTGGTTCGAATGGTGGGAAGAACACACTCCTTTTCATACCTGGATGAGGTTCAAGCAAGACCTTCTAAAGAGGTTCCAACTCGAAGCAGCTCTTAACCCAATGGCTCCGCTATTAGAGGTGCGCCAAGTCAGAGACGTCGCACAGTACCAAAGAGATTTTGAAGCAGCGGCCAGGACACAACGAAACCTGTAACAACCTCCCTTCACCCATTCTAGAAACAAAATCAAATTCGAATTTTGAAAGTCAGTTAGGAGATGGGTTTAGAATTTTGAATTATGGATAGGAATCTAATAACCGCCCTTTTTTTGAATTTAAAATTATCGCAACCACCTCACCACTGAAAGTATATAAATAGGGGTACACCCATAGGTAGAAGATCACTCTTCTCAAACACTAATCCTTCCCTTTCTCCCTCTACGCAAATATTCCGTGTACAAACACAAGAGGCAAGCTCATAAGCAATAAAAGAGGCGTTAGAAAAAGAGTAGGAAATTATGCCTTTCTTACTTATGTTGGCATGTAGTATGCTCTAGTTTATTTCCTTCCATCCATGCATAATTACTATCTTTTCATGTGTTACATGGCATTAAATACCTTGTTCTCATCCCTTATCCATATTGATCATATTTATCTATTTTGTCATTCATGACCTCTTGATTCATTAGTATATACCTTTTTATCATGTTTGATTTAATTATCTGATATACCCTAATTTTACCATGTGCACTTACATGACTTTTCATATCATTATATTATTAACGTTTATTTAATGTTGAGAGTACATATCTTTTTACCATGTTTAACTATTTAATATACCCTAATTTTTACTATATGCATTTACATGACTTTTTCATATCATTATATTATTAGTGTTCCTTTGATGTTGAGAGTTCATGTCCCTTTTAACGTTTTATTTAATTATTTAACATGTCCTAATTTTACTATGTGCCCTTACATGACTTTTGATACCGTTACATTATTATTATCCCTTTAATGTTGAGAGTACAAGCTCCTTTTTGTGTCTTGTTTAAGGTACCCTATTCTATTATGTGTAACTAAATGACCTCTTATATCATTATGTTATTATTGCTCCTTTAATTTAAAGATCAATGGTACATGCTTCTTATAATATCTAATCAAAGTATTTCAAATATCCCATTTCTTACTACATGCACTTAGATTATATTTTATACATTATATCATTAATATCTTCTTAGGGTCAAGAGTACATGTTTCTTTATAATTATTTTATTTCAACTAATTAATATCCCCCATTTATTTACATGAAATTATATTGCCTTTTATACCATTAGATTAATATTAATATTTTCTTGAGTTAAAGAGTATATGCTCTCTTATAACTATTTAAATTATTCTATCTTTTATAATGTACATTTATTTTATATTATTAATACCCCTCTAGGGACGAGAGTACCTACTTTCTTATAAAGTCTTATTCAACATGCTTATTTTATCATGGTATATGTCTCTCCTCTTGCATGATCTATTCTTGTATATGCCTAAATAACCCTACTTGTTAATTAAACTGAGGGAATGATCCTTCGGTAAGGGAAGGTGATCGAATCGAGATGATCCTTCGGTAAGGGAAGGTGATCGGCAAACCTTTGGGAACCTTCGGTAAGGGAAGGGAACTCCCATCAATTTTATATAATAAGATATCTTTGTTGATATAACTCTTTTTTTGTGTATGTCTAAATAACCTTGATTGTAAATTGAACTGAAGAAATGATGGGAAGGTGACCCCCAAAGACAAGATATCGAGATGATCCCTCGGTAAGGGAGGGTGATCGATCGAGATGATCCTTCGGTAAGGGAAGGTGATCGCCAAGACATTCGAGATAAGAACCTTCGATAAGGGAAGGGGACTCTCATTTATACCGGTTTGAGCTCAATACCTTCCATAAAAGTTAAAAGTTAAGAAAGAAGAAAGCATGAATGAAAGTTTGATTTTTAGTTTTTTTTTTTAGATTTATGTATGATTATGTTGATGTTACTTAGGATGTTATCCTTCTATTTTCCCTATATGCCTTCTCTTTTGCACACATATTCTACAAGAAAGATGCATATTACATGCCATATCATACGCCTCAATTTTTAAAATCTCGTACGTGGGCTGGAGATGGATATGGAGGTGTTGCATAGCACTCCTACTGAGACGTTAGGTTCTCACTCCCTTTCTTTTCCCATACTGTCTCCAGAGGGACATGGCACAACGGATAGAGACGACGCGGTGCCCCCCGAAGGTAACTTCTGAGTATGACCCCTCGAAGCACGCGTGGGTAGTTGCGACCACCACTACCGTGCTCCAAACTATCTACTTAGGTCGAAAGTTCGTGGAAGAAGGACCCCAGCTGCCGTCGTAACCTTCCTAGATAGGAACGCTTCAGCATCTAAAAAACGGTCATCTAAGGTGGTACACCTCGAGTCTGACTCCGAAACCGATGAAGAGGAATCCGACAACCCTGGCCAGAAGGAAGACACCATGGAGGAGGGCCCAAAGGAGGAGTTGAACCCTTGCGGAGGTCCAAAGGTGGAATACGTGCCTTCTTTCCCCACTTCGGCACCCCGTCGAGTTTCGGTTCACCCCACCCAACGGAACCGGATCTTTACTGCGCGGAAAGGTGTTGGAAGGAGGCCCCTGGTACCTCGATTCGTGGATAAATGAAGGGTCCTGATCAAGAATAGGATAGGATACAAGTATGGGAGCTTCTTCGACGAGATTGGTTTAGGACGTAATTAGTTTCTTTTCGGGTTATAATTTCCTCTAAGTGTTTCATTTTAAACCGTACTCATGGTTAAGATGTTTTTTCACATTTATTCAAACCCGAACGTTTTAGTGCTACTCATTTTCCCCTTCACGCGCACCTCCTCCTCCCTTGCATAACAATTAAGTCATTCTTTTTCTTCTTTGTCGAGTGTGGTATCTTATTTTAAAGACCTCCACGATAGGATAAAATTTAGGGTGTTACAAAACCTTGGGGCAAAGACCCTCATGTGTATTTTTGTGAACGGCCTTAGAAGGGAGATTCAGGCAGAATTGGACGTGGCAAGCTTTGATAATCTGCCGGTGTTGATGGATAGAGCCATGGCAATTGAGTGGAGAAACCGTGCCTGGCAGGATTCCAGAGTGAACCCGACATGCAGAAAAGGAGAAGAAAGATCCAAAGGAGGCGGGTTGGGGGGACCCGGATCTATCAAGATGGGATTTCAAAAAAAATCCTAACTGGACTCGACCCAACTTACATGAATCCAGAAGCGGAATGAGAGTGGAACCGGGACCCAACACCAACCAGGTCCCTTTGATCACACGAGCTAGCACTAACTCGAGCTCGGTTGGGGGAGGCAGTGCGGCGTCATCCTCTGGGACCAGAGGCAGTGGAACGCGGCGACTCTCTGATGAGGAGTGGGTAGAGCGACAACGGAAAAGCTTATGTTTCTACTGTGGAGAGAAGTGGGGACTGACCCATGTCTCTCCTATGAAACACTATAAGATTTTGTTGATTGAAGAAGAAGAAGAAGAAGACCACGAAGCCGAGCAGGAGGATGAGAGGTCGGAATTGCCAGTGGAGGAACCCAAAGGAGTTGAACTATAGTTGTCTTCCTACAATTTTTGGGGATTGACAACACACAAAACTTTCAAGGTGAGAGGGGCGATTTTGGGCCAGGAAGTGATGGTGCTCATAGACCCTGGAGCGTCGGCAAACTTCATAGCCACCGAGGTGGTTAGGCGGCTGTCCCTGCCAGTGAAAAGAGTACGGGAATTTTGAGTAGAGGTAGGGAATGGTGCCATAGAAAGGGGACATGAGGGCTGTGAGGAACTGCAGGTGACTATTCAAGGAATTCTAATTATTCAGAGTTTTTTGTTATGAAACTGGGTTGTTCAAAGGTCGTTATGGGAGCAGGATGGCTGGCCAACTTGGGAAAATTTGTGGGGGATTATAGTGAATTAACGTTGAGTTGGAAGCAAGGAGATAAGGAATTCTATTTGCAGGGAGATCCTTCACTAAGTAGAAATAAGGCCTATTGGAAGACTACCTTGCAAGCGCTAAAGAATCAAGAAGAAGGTTTTGTCATCACCCCTGTGATGGCAGCCATTGAAACCCAACTGCGGAACCCTTTTTTGAAGATGTTGAGCAATTCTGCAATCTTTTGGGGACTTATTTAACACACCGGAGGGACTACCTCCCAAGAGAGATCAAGATCATGCTATAATCTTGAAGGAGGGATCAGCAATTCCTCACATTAGGCCATACCATTATCCCCATTACCAGAAGACCGAGATTGAGAAAATAGTAGAGAAGATATTGAGCTCGGGAATAATTAGGCCCAGCACTCGCCTGTTCTCGAGTCCAGTCATTTTAGTCAAGAAGAAGGATGGTGGGTGGCGGTTTTGCGTAGACTACAGGGCCTTGAACCGGATCACGGTGGCGGACAAGTTTCCCATTCCGATCATAAAAGAGCTGTTGGATGAGGTGGGAGAAGCAAGGGTGTTTCCGAAGCTCGACCTTAAATCGGGATACCACCAGATTCGCATGCGAGAAGAGGACATTCCCAAGACAGCATTCCAGACTCATGAAAGCCATTATGAGTTCATGGTGATGCCCTTTGGGCTTACCAACGCCCCCTTCCACTTTTCAGGCACTCATGAACCAGGTATTGAGGCCTTTCCTGAGAAAATTTATTCTGGTATTTTTTGACAATATTCTTGTTTATAGTAGCAGTTTAGAAGATCATTGGGATCACTTGCGACAAATATTCATGGTCCTCCGGAGCCATAAACTCTTCCTAAAAAAAAAAGAAGTGCAAATTCGCCCAAGAGAAGATTGATTACTTGGGACATGTGATTTCCAACGAAGGGGTGGCTGCAGACCCTCAGAAAATACAAGACATGGTAGATTGGCCCATTCCGAAAGATTTAAAAGGATTGCGGAATTTTTTGGGGCTGACCGGATACTACCGCCTGTTTGTGAAGAATTATGGGGCCATAGCCTGGCCTCTCACGTAGCTGTTGAAGAAAGACTGTTTCCGATGGGGAAGTGACGCGCAGGCAGCCTTCGAACAATTGAAGAAGGCTATGGTGACCGTGCCGGTATTAGCCATTCCATCTTTTTCCAAGCCATTTGCTTTAGAGACCGATGCTTCTGGAAAAAGAATTGGGGCGGTGCTGTTACAAGAGGGCAGACCCATAGCATTTATGAGCCAGAAACTCTCAGAGAGGGCCCAAGCCAAATCCGTTTATGAGAGAGAGCTGATGGCCATCGTGCTGGCCATCCAAAGGTGGAGACATTACCTCTTAGCACAGCGATTCACGGTTTACACGGATCAAAAAACCCTCAAATTTTTGCTTGATCAGAGGATTGGTGGAGAAGAACAGCAAAAATGGATAACTAATATGCTCGGGTACGACTTTGAGATCAAATACAAGGCGGGAAGTGATAACCGAGTGGCTGACGCACTCTCCAGGAAATTTCAGTTTGCAGCAGTTTCAGTAGTGTCCACGGCAGATTGGGAAGGCATAGAGGAAGAAATCCAGCAAGATCCCAAGCTACAAGGGATTATCCAAGACTTGATTCAGGGGAGAGAAACAGCAGCTGGGTATGAATGGTGCAATGGGAGGCTGCTGTACCATGGCCGGTTAGTCATTTCGAAGCATTCCAAGTGGATTCCTAAATTCCTCCAAGAATTCCATGATTCGAAGATAGGAGGGCATTTCGGGTTCTTTAGAACCTACAAGAGGATATCAGGAGTTTTGTTTTGGGAAGGAATGAAGGGGACTATCATGGAATATGTGAAGCAATGTGAGGTGTGCCAGAGGAACAAACACTCCACTTTATCACCGGTCGGCCTACTACAACCACTTCCAATTCTGACCAATGTCTGGTCGAATATTTTCATGGATTTCATTGGTGGACTTCCGAAAGCTACTGGGAAAGACACTATCTTTATCGTGGAGGATAGATTAACCAAATATGCACATTTTTTCCTCTTTCTCACCCATACACAGCCAAAGAAGTGGCTGAGCTGTTCGTGAAAGAGGTTGTGAGGCTTCATGGTTTTCCAAGTTCCATTGTTTCTAACCGAGATAGACTCTTCATGAGTGCTTTCTGGTCTGAAATTTTTAAGGCAGCAGGCACAGCGCTAAAAATGAGTTTGGCCCATCACCCGCAAACTGATGGTCAAAGTGAAGCGGTAAACAAGTGCGTGGAGACCTATCTTCAATGCTTCACAGGTTCCAAACCAACGCAGTGGTCTCGCTGGTTGAGTTGGGCTGAATATTGGTATAATACCAATTATCATGGCTCCATCAAAATGACTCCATTTAAGGCACTCTATGGGAGAGAACCTCCTGTGTTGTTGAGAGGAGGGGGAGAGGCTGCGGTTGAGGAAGTTAGAGTTCTAATGGGGGAACGCAATCAGATGCTGGACGAGCTGCGGTTCCAGCTAGAAAGGGCGCAGAACCGGATGAAAACATATGCAAATCGTAAAAGGCGAGAAGTGGTTTTTGAACCAGGGGAAGATGTATATCTCAAGCTGCAACCCTACCGGATGAAGACACTGGCCCGGAGAGTAAACCAAAAGCTGAGTACTAGATTCTATGGTCCCTATGAAATTCTAGAGAAAATTGGACAAGTTGCTTATAAGCTGAAGCTTCCCCCCAATGCAAGAGTGCATCCAATTTTTCATGTCTCCTTGTTGAAGAAATGTGTAAACTCCAGCACTCAGGTTCAACCCCTACCAGCAGCCTTGACTGAGGAGTATGTCGGCCCTGGAGAGCCGACGTCCACGGCGGCTTCACTTTATCGACACTGACCCAATGGTAGCCAATTTGCTACGGTTTATCAGTATTCGGTATTCACCTTAATCCAGCCTATAGATAGCCCTTTCTATGGCACCGACAACCACGCTCTAATACCATTGTTAGGTATCTAAGGAAAGTGGGAAATCACACCTTAAAAGCTAGTTGTTAAGGGGGAAGAACCACTCTCCTTATATACATCAAACATCCCATACAACTCGATGTGAGACTTTGATCACCCCATAATACCCAAATCCCTAATAGTTTCCTTCTAAAAAAAGTAATGCGAAAGAATTATACATACATAAAATGTGCAAAATGATGTTCACAGCATAGTTACGCATAAGATACTATGTTCATACATACAGCCAAAAGAATAGTGCATACACACACTAATAAATAATTAAACAGTTTTGTTAGATAGCCAACTCCTGACTACTTCATATGAGGCACAACATAACAGTCTAACAACACAGACACTATCACGCGCACACGCATATATGTAACAATACCTCTAACTCTAACGGTTCTCAACTATCATCTTCAGATAAAAACAACTTCATGTGAATAATCACCCAATTTAAAACCATGGCGCGCACACGGACATACACATGTAAAAATACCTCCAACTTTTGAGGGCAGCCTTGCTCTTCTCAAAAGTCTCAACACCAGAACCTAACAGAACTCGTTTGTTGTTAAGTAAAAACCCATCTTTGGACAACCCTTCATCTTGTTCAAGGGAAGACAATGATTTAGCAGTAGCCCCTTTATATTTAATATCATAGTTGAAAGTACCTGACCTGTTAAGAATGTGGTACTTGTAAATATACACACACAACACATATATTAGATATAATCAGTGAAAAAATGGACCTGAAAATGGGTTAAAAGTTAAACGTTCTCCTTTAAGAGATGTTGTTTACTTTTTTATGCAAGCCTTTTGGTCTTGTGGAGATGGTCGACCCCAGCTCAAGAACACCATTTTCTGTTAGGCAATTTAACAAACATGTCATTGGCGTGTAGAGCATGAAGCAAAGTAACACTAGAAAAAACAAAAAGAAAATTATAAAATTAAATATAATATAAAATGTATTTAATGAATTTGATAAAGTGATAATGTTTTTTTTTCAAATATTAGAATGAAAAATGTTATTCGTACATCAAAATCAATTACTAAAATCAGTTATCAATGTATTTGTATATACATACATGTATGATTTAATTTATTTTCAATGTATATTTATATTCTAACATATATTTTATATTGGTGACTGATTTTAATGTACACATAGCATAGTCCTATTAAAATACTGTTTTTTGTCCACCACACAAAATTGTTTTTCTTTTTTTTCACATCTCTCCTTGAAAACACAAATTAGGACAAGTAGCATTTTATGTTAACTCTTAAAAGTTAAAGGAAACAATCACAAGTTTTACAGTGACATGTAAATTGAAATTTAGGAAATCCTTTATTCCATAATTTAAAAAAAAATGAATTATATTTTATTTTAATGAATTAGTAAATTGAAATAGTTTGATTTGAATTTTGATCTCTTTCACAATTTTATAAAAATAATTCTAAAATAGTCTATTAAACTCACACTCCTTTTGCAAAGTGAGTGAGTCTCACATCGTGGAAATGTAATGGGAATTGACTCAAGGGTTTCTATAAAAGGTTAGAAAAGAGACTGGAGAAAGCATCTTTGCGCTTGGGGCAATGACGCAGCTAGTGAGGTTCTAACCGAGGCGCGTCTATTGCTGGTTGAAAACTATTTCCAAACCCCCTCTTGGGCCTGGGTTTGGCCCAGGCCCTCGAGAATTTCTGGAAGGGCTCCCTCTTGGGTAAAGCCCTATAATTATAGTCAAAAATTTATACTATGGTTATGTTGCTTACAAGATGACCAAAACGAAAATTCATCTAATGGGTTATAATTCAAAGAACCTAATAATTATTTAGGGCCACTGAAGTTGATTTTGATTTGATGATTGATTATGTATATATTAGATTAATCTTTTCTTTGAGTTTTATTAACAATTGTTCTTAACATGTGTTAAAGAAATCTAATATATTAAAAGTAATGTAAATCTAAATGTGAGATTACTACTTAAATGGTTTTGGATTTAGGTTTTGAAATAATTAATTAATTTATAGGAAGAGAATGATATTTATGGAATTCAATTTTATTTATATTGTACGTCAAACATTTTTTTTTAGTGGATTGGACAACTCTAATCCTAACTACACAACACACTCACACATTTTATCATATTTTTTTCTCAATTGCTTTTTCTAGAGTTTGAATCCTAGACCTTTTTCTAGAGTTTGAATCCTAGACCTTTGATGTGGGGAGGGGGAGAGATGCCATTAGAGCTAAGGTTCATTGGTGTCAAACATTTCAAATGGACCTTTAAAAGAATTCAAATGGACCTTTAAAAGAATAGAAAAATTATTAAACGACTCTTTATTTAAAATTTTATAACATAATTATCTAATTAATTACACTCTTATTAAATCATAAAACTCCTTAAGGCCTGCTACATATACAAGTCTTTTTAACTTATAAGTCTTACAAATTGCTAACGGGCCTTTTAATGCGTTATTCATCCGTTTCCTGTTTTCAAAGCGTTACACTGTATTATGAACGGTTCTTCTTCTCTTCTTCGTTTTTTTTTTCGATTTTCATGGTTTCTGAAATCAAGTTTTTCCTCTTCCTCTTCCTCTTCTTCTTCTTCGTTTTTTTTCGATTTTTATGGTTTCTGAAATCAAGCTTTGAAATCGTTTTGAAGAAAAAGAAGCAGCAGAAGATAAGGAGAAGAAAGAGAAAGAGTTCTGAATTATGCAACGAATTTTGAGTGTATTTCTTAAATCCTTTGGGTGTATTTTCGTAATCCTTTGAGTGTATTTTTGTAATCCTTTTCCTTTTGAAGATAATGGAACTTCAGAAATACACCCAAACAATTACAGAAATACACCCAAATGATTACAGAAATACATCCAAACGGTTACAGAAATTCACCCAAACGATTATAGGAATACACCCAAATGATTACAGAAATACACCCAAAAGATTACAAAACTACACCCAAAGGATTTAAGAAAATACACCCAAAATTCGTTGAAGTACATCTTATGCATAATTCAGAACTCTTTCTCTTTCTCCTCCTCATCTTCTGCTGCTGCTTCTTCTTCTTCCATAAATATTTTACCATGAAAAATAAAAAAAAAAACGAGAAAACAGAGAGAAGAGCACGTAAATGAAGAAAAAGAAGAGGAAGACGAGGAAGAAGAACGTGCAGAAACGAAAGAAAAGGAGAAGAAGAAGAGTAAAGGAAGAAGAACGTGCACCAAAAAGAAGAAAGAAAAAGAGAAGGCAAGAAAAGAAAGAAAAGGAGAAGGAGAAGACGAAGAGAAAGAAGAACAATTCGAAGCGTGTTTTGAGCGTTAGTTTTAATTGAATTTGTAAGGCTTACAAATATTAATCGCTTGTATGCGAAGAATTTCTCAAACTTTTTTATGAATTATATTAGTGTCCAAATCAACTTTAGAATTTGTGTAAAGATTATTCTCAATATATACGACGAATGCTAATATATTCTGAACAAATTAAATAATAAAATACTTCTTAAAAATTAACTTGTTATAATTCGTTACACCTTTGATAAATGAAAAATTTTAAATCTAAACTATTAATATAAAATATAAAAAATAAAAAAAAATACACCACTTGTGTTAAATGTTAAATAATAACTACATAATAATATTTAAGGCATGAAAGGTACCCATTTTGACAGCATCATATTGATTCATAATCTTGAAAGATGATGATGTCAAAGATGAAAGCATTGAGAGGAGTGTTATTGTTTGGTGTCTCCACCGCTCGTTTTCATGGCTCTCCTTCACTCCCTCCCTCCCTCTCTCAACCTACTTTCAAGTGCGTTTCTATCAATCAAACATTATATTCTTCTCTTTAATTTGTTTCTTATTCTTAAGTTTTAATTTGTTTCCTAATTGTTTGATTTAGAACACAATAGCTTTTTTTGTTGCTATATTTTGATGCCTTTAATCTTTGAGCGAATCCATGATTTAACATCTCCGATGTTTGTCTCAATATTTTATTGGCAACATACTACTACCTTAGCTTCTTAGTGGGTATGTAATGTAAATATTAATTAATCTGATTTAATTTCTTTTTTTTTTGGTATTATTATTATTATTATTATTATTATTATTATTATTATTTTTTTTTTATTTTGAACTCGCAACTTCTTAATTGAGTAGGGAGAGATTATGTCATTTGAGTTATAATTCATTGGCAAGAAAGTTGAAACTATTATAATGTATTTTTTGGTTATTAAATATTTTCTATGATTATAATGTATTTTTTATTAATGATTATATATATACTAAAATTAGTTATTAAAATTAATTATTAGTATAAAATAATATATATTAAAATATAAATATACATTAAAATAAATTAAATTATACATAAATATATTAATAGTTGATTTTAGTATACGAATAATATTTTTGTTTCACGCATGTTAACTAAGGTTGCAATTCAATTTCTTTAGCCTTTAATCAATTTCTTGAAGGAACAAATTGAATTAAGGAAACATAATTAACACAATAAGTAATTAATTTAATGTGATAATAATTATGAGTTTTAATTATTATTTGAAGCACAAAAACTAGTCCAAATGAGAATTTGGAGGGTAAAAAAGTTCCAACTTCGGTGCCCGTTGGCGTCGCGCATGGCCTTCTTCAAGCCGGATATCGCTATTTGGATGTCAGGTATATTCAATTTATTAAATATATAATCATTCATATATTTTTATTATTTTATTTTTAAATTTTTGTAAAAATTTATTTTATTTGTAGGACCATTGAAGAGTTCAGTGCAGGTCACACTCCAGGTGCCATTAACATCCCTTACCTTCACAAAATTGGAGAAGGTTAATTCTACTCCTTCTTATTAATTCGTAATGATGTATCTACACTAAAAATTAGTTATTGATTAGTAACGATATATTTATATATAAATATATTTATATGCATATATTATGGTTTTTTTTATTTAATAATTAATATATTTTTTGGTGACTTAAAAATTTGAGTAACTATAGCAAAACCTTAGTTATATATACTAAATTTTAATAAAAAAACAAAAGCAACTAATTTGAATTTGAAATTTGAATTGGTCGAATGATCAATCACTCATTCATTTAAGTAAGTAGTGGATATTTGATTTAAATTTTACTTTGTATATGTAACAATATACCACTGAACAACGAAAAGAAAACAAAAGCATTAAATTTGAGGAATTCCCTCTGAAATTTAACTTGTAATTTAAGTCTCTGATTAATGAGTTTAATGAACAATTAATATGCAGATATGACAAAAAACGCTGATTTCATTGAACAAGTCTCATCCCAATTCAGCAAACATGACAAAATCGTTGTTGTGAGTGCATCATTAGCCTTAATTACCAATCTTATAAGAATTAACTTATTGCTTTATTATATCTCAAATTTTATTTTTTAATTTCTTAATTATGTATATATGATAAAAATGAGATTTTAATTTTTGCCTTTTTGGTCAGCATTGATGACACATGAATACAATTATAATTTCATTTTGAACAATTTGCTTTGGAGTACTATTTTTGTAGCATTAATTTTTTTACTTTATAACGTTTTTATTTTTATTTTTGAATTAAAAATAATACTTTAGAAAAATTCTAAATATGACACATTAGCATAATTACTTCTAAAATAGATAATAGCCCGCTACAACCTACAAAAAGCAAAAAACTTATTTTGAATCCCTAATTATATATCTCAATACTAATATACTATACGATAGGAAAAGAATATTTAATAAATAATATTAGTCTTTACATTATATTGTATTTTATATATTAATTTAGAGTAATAATACTAGAAAGCTAATTTTTTTAACTAATATTAATTAATTTTTTAAAATTATTTTATTTATCTTAAATTCAAATCTTAGATAATAAATTTTTAATTTTAAATTCTAAATTATAAATCATAAATTTTAAACTTTTAAAAAATTAAAAAATTAATATTTTTTAAAAAATTAACTAATACTAATGAACTAAAATGTGATTCCTTATATTTGCTCGTTGATTTAATATGACAGGGGTGTAAGAGCGGTAGGAGGTCTAAGATGGCTGCTACAGACTTATTAGATGCTGTAAGCTAATCATTCTTACTCAATCTCGACTTCAATTCCTATATATATATATATATTAACACTTATTTGATCATAGTGTATTTTTATTTTGTATCTAATTATACCTTAATAAAAAATAAAAATTTATTTTTTGATATACTTAAACATACTTAAATACATTTATATGTCGACACGTTTGACTTTATCACTATTATTATGTGTGTCCTTAAAATTAGTATGTTGATTTGTCCGTGTCATGTTAGGTTCCTTATACATGTGTTCATAGTATCAATATTATAATAAAAATGTTTGGTAACTAAAAATAATAAATTTAATTTGATGAATTATTGGTATAAAATAGTTTTATATATATTTAATTATGTAATATCACCGTAAAAATAATTATTTTTTTATATTAACTGTATGAATGATTATCTAAAAAAATAGATATGATTGTATGACTGTATAAAACGTTTTACATTATTAATATATCAAAATTAAACTAAAAAATAATTAATATAAAATAATTAAAATTTATCTTATTTAATATTTATTAATTATTATAATAATTAATAAATATTAAATAAAATAAATTTTTACTATTTTTTTGTCTCCTTAATATTATCGTTATTAAACAGGGGAACCATACTTTTTTGTTTCATTTAATGGTGACTTAGCAAACACAAGTGAAGTAGTGCTCTTTGTGCGGAGAGAGACATATCCCCCACATAAAGAGTTCAATTGATTGTATAGTACGTATGCCACTATATATCAAGTTTGCTCTCTCATGCATATATAGTAAGGCATATCCTTTTAGGGTTTGTCATCAAAATATATATTCAAACCATATTTAATTTATATGAGTATCAATAATTATTATTAATTATTAAATGGTGACCTTTATAGATTTTAATTTATATGTGTTGCAGGGATTTAGTGGAGTTAAAGATGTGGCTGGTGGTTATGATGATTGGACCCAAAATGGACTTCCAACACAAATATAAAACGTCACAAATGAGTAATTAAGTTTGTTATTATGTTTTATGAGAAATATTAGAGAATCAACGGATTCTGTTATTTTTTGTGGTAGTTAATCAGTAATATTTAAAAGTGTATGTTTAAAGTATGTTATTGGAATACTAAACTAAAAAAATTGAATTAATAATTAAAATATTAATAAAAAAATAATAAATTCTACTGATTCTTATTTTTTTTTATATATTTTATTACGATAAATAGGTTTAATTTGTTTCTAATAGAAGATTATAGGATTTATTCATTATCATACATTGGATCAAACGCTAAAACTATATATAATAATTGTTAATCGAATGTAACTCTTGTTTATTATAATTAGAATCATCACTTGATCATCATTATTAAACCGCATGGTATAATTAGACACTAAAAAAAAACATATGGTATAATTTGACTTTAACTTCATATAAGTTATTACTAACACAGTTATGTTGTGAAATAATATTCGAAAGACAATAAAAAATTTGACCAATTAGTTTAAAATTATTTTATT
>NC_029772.3:11003747-11004795 GCF_000817695.3 Arachis duranensis | reverse complement strand
CGTAAGATCAGACTCATTCATTATATATCAATAACTAAAATTAATATAATAAACATTCTTATTTGTTATTCGAAAAAAAAAAAAAGGCTAGAGGTTGGGTGAAGAGTGGTAGTTGGCTGAGCATAGAATATGGTTTGAAATCATGACATACTATATAAGTATATAGTTTGGTGAAAAAGGAAAATCATCCTACCACGTTAGTTTTCATTTTATGAATTCTCACATTCATACGGAGACAGATTTCAGAGTAAGGGTGCTATCGAAAATTTTCAAAAAAATTTTACATACATATTTTTATTTATATAATTTCTAAATAATTATAATGGTGTAATAATAATTATGTTTTAGTAATTCAATATAAAATATATATAAGTTCAAACTTTATTCTTTTTTTCTAAGATATTAATTTATAAAATTAAGACACTTTTTTATTCAGAATCTAACATTTTTTTAAATTTAGTTGCGTTAAAAACTTAAATACATTATTTCGTATAATTTTAATAAGTATATTTTATATTTTAATAGGAAAAGTCTAGGGGACCAGCAGTTTTATTGAATTTTAGCCAGCATGTAACCAGCAGAGAAAGGTGAGCAATTGGATGAAATTTCACACCAATCTTACACCATCAAATCATCATTGATGGCTAGTTGATGGCTAACAATCACAAAAATTGCTGACCCCCTAGCATTGCTCATTTTAATATATATTTTAAACGGTACACGTCACTATATAATAGGAAACAAAATTAAAACACTTATTTTATAGTAAAAATTTAGGTGAAGTCGACTTCACGTAAGGTTGATATCTGAGAGCCGTTAGATGAAAATTTAATGAAGGTTGGTATCAACTTCACGTGAAGTCGACTGCACCTGAGTTTCTACCTTATTGTATACATCACTTCAAACATGTTACCCACAACTCTTACCTTTTCTTTACGCCACCACTTCCATCTTCCACCAAAGGAGTTCAATCCAAATTCATCAATATATAAACACACATACACATTATTCAACAAAAAAATATGTTCAATTTCATATAAACACCAGA
>NC_029772.3:11002418-11003597 GCF_000817695.3 Arachis duranensis | reverse complement strand
TGAGAATTATTCGGAGGAAGTTCCTTAGATTATCCAACAAAGACAACATCATCACTACTCTACCTTACACAAGAAGAAACCAACTCGAAGAAGATGATAATGAAGCCACCATAGGAAGCAATAATGAAGAAGAAACCACCACCATAGCTAAGGAAGATCTTGCGGCAATCAAGATCCAAGCTTATTTTAGGGGTCATCTTGTATGTTACATATTACCCATTCACCCTAATAAATCCATGTCACAATCATACAATTATTTCTTGAAAGCTTGCTTAATATTATGTGTGTATATATCAAAATTAATTAAATTCATACATATATTAATAAACTTCTAAATTATAATGGATGGTGTGTGATGATATGGTTGAATTATTATTGAACAGGCTAGAAGAGCATATGGAGCTCTTAGAAGCATTGTGAAGGTGCAAGCATTGGTGCGTGGTGTTTTTGTGAGGAAACAATCACATATTGCTATGCAATGTATGCATGCAATTCTTCGTTTACAACTTAGGGTTCGAGCAAGGCAGCTCCACCTCCATGGAACCTTTCATAATTATTAATAATTAATTAATGTATCTTTGTCTTTGGTTTCTAATTTATTTTTTGTTCAATGATTTTAAAGTAGATGACAAATATTATTTGTACAATGAATATTACTATGCATATATTCATGAATATGTTATAAAGCCAAGTCTCTGGTGACTATGTCTATGGTAACTAGTGGTGGCTAAGGTTACACTTTTAACTTAAAAGTGTAACCTTTCACAAAGAAAAGCGTCACCTAATGGAAAAAAGTAAATTAGAAGATTTAAGAGAAGAAATAATTAAGTTATCAAAATTAATAGATCAAAAATTAATGATTTTAACTAATGTCAACTGTAATGACACCGAATTCTTAAAATTAATACAAAATGATTTTTCTCAAAATCTTTATTTTACTATAAGTTTTATTAAAGAACTTCAAAAACCTGAAAAAACTTATTTTTCACACGGAATTTTTAAAAAATGTTACCATGGAAATGATTCCCCACATCTATATCATATTTTTAACCCACAATTAAATTCTACAGTAGATATGCTTGAAGAAATATTAACATCCATAAAATTTCAAAGAAATAAGGAAAAAGAGAATCCCAAGGAAGAAAAATTTCAAAACATAATTAACATAACAGATTTAAA
>NC_029772.3:10983735-10994216 GCF_000817695.3 Arachis duranensis | reverse complement strand
ACCACAAGTGCCAGCTATGTGTCTCAGAGTTATCTGGAGAAAGCAATAATGAAACGGAATCAACCCACATGATAAAGGAAGAAGACAACGCATTTGAAGGTCACATGATGAAAGAGGAGGACAGCACATCTGAAGCATCTCTCAACATTATTGCATAGTGACGTAAGCGCTTAGGTCATAGAGCACCAACAATGTAGCTAGTGCAAGATAATAAACAATGACGTAAGCAATGACGTCATAAGAAGGGTAAGGATGGGAATTGTCCATCAGACCAACCATTATAAATAGGTTGCTTAGGCAATTGTAGAAGGCATCAAACCATAGAAAGCAGGAGGCTAAGAGTACTCATATGCTAGGAGAGCAAGGAGGAAGCGGCCGAGGCGATTCTATAGTTTGAAGAAGAATTCCCTTAGGAAAAACCAATTCTAAACTCCCATCTGGAGTTAGTATCTACAATCTCCCCTCTGGAGATAAAAACATCTTATGTAAAATATTCCAAATAAAGGAAGTTTTTCTCCAGAAAGGTACGCCTTTATCTTAATCTCATAGTTATGAATTATTTAGAAAGTTTAGAATTAACGGAAGAATCTGATTATTATAGATTATCTGCCTTATTAGATAATGAAAAACAGGCTGTTCTAAAACCAGAATTAAATCTCAAATCAAACGAAAATTTTAATAAACAAAATCTTTTAAAAGAAGTTTTTAATAGAAAAAATATAATATACTATGGAAAAATTCAACTTGAAGCCCCTATAAAGATAAAATCTGCTAATGGAGAACTTGAAATAGTCCTGATAAATGATGAAGAATTGAGTAAACAGATTGAGAAAATTAAGGATCAACAAAAAAGATCTAAAATTGGATGGATTCATATTAGTACTATACAAGTCTTAATCAAATCTACATATATGAAAGGAATTAATTCACCAATAAGCTTAGCAATCTGTGACAAAAGAATTACTGATGACCCAATAGATCAAATAATTAGAATTGTTCATGGAAACCTGGCAAACGTAAATGTTAAATTCAATGCCCATCTTGGATATGCTATACATTTATCAACTGAAAACCTTGGAAGATCTATAAGTTTGGCTTATAAATTTCACAGAAAGAATCTAATGGAACAAGACGATGAACCATTTTCAATTACATACGCAATAAATTATGCTTTAACAAATAGCCATCATAGTATAATATTTAAAAACAAAGAAAGAATTTATGTTGATGAATTATTTCAGAAAATTGTAAAAACAAAAATACCAAAATATAAAGTTATTGAAAACCCAGTTCTATTATTAAAAGAACCATCAGAAAAATTAGTTTCATCGAATTTCCAAATAAGAGAATCCAAAATTAATAGCCCTTTAAGTTTATCTAAGTTAAAGATTAAAGAAGAAAATTCTGAAATAAAAGAATTAACAAAAAAGGTAGAAAAATTAAATGAAACCCTAAACACTAAGTTATGACAATAAATAAAGAGAAAATATATGTAACCTATCAAGACAAGAAACAAGAGCTCTTTGAAAGAGAAAATCGGTTAAATTATTTACAGTTTTCTGAAATAAATCAAAGAGCATTTGAAGCTCTAAAAATAATCTATGACAAATTGAAAGGAGAAGTTGAAGAGTTAGAAAAATTAATAGAATCTCTAGAAAATAGTGATGAATCGATGATAGAGTTTGCAGAAATTTTAAAATAAATAATGAAGCATAAAAAGATTGAAAAACCAGAAAATAAAATTAAAAGAAATAGGACGAGAAAATTAAAAGGTAAAATAAAGGAGTATAAAAGGGAATTAAATAATCTTCAGTTAGAAATTAATGACCTTATAATAAAAAGGATAGAAATAAGAACAAATATAAACAAGTTGGAGCTAAACTTAAAAAATTTATAAATGCCTAAAACACCATATTATGACCTAAAAGAATTAAAGCTGTTAAAAGAAAAAATGGAGAATGAAATTGAAAAATTAAACAGACATTTAGAAACAGGAGAAAGCGTAGAAATAAAAGAAGTTATTGAGGATTTGAGAAGTTATATTAAAGAAAAAGACAAACAGATAAAAGATTTTATATACAATAATCCATACAAAAAGGAATATTATAAACTAAAACAAGATTGAAAAGTTATAAACTGGTAAAAATGATCAATACTTTCAAAGAAAAATTTGAAGAGCTAATAGAAATTTCGAAAAAGAAATTAAAAGAAAAAATCGAAATTAAAAATTTGATATCAGAGCCAAGTTAACGATTAAGGGTAACACTTTTTCTTTAAGCAACACTTTTAGTGACACGCTTTCAGTTACCAAATGTCCATAATTAATTGGTAACCTTTTTTGTAGTTACCATAGGTACAATAAGATAATAGGTACAATAGAAGGCACCTATATTATAATTTGTGCCAAATGATTATGTATTTTATACATATGCACGCATGTATAAGAAGGATAGTTGATATGATGAAGTTGCTGGAAAATTTGGACTTCATTCTAAGTCTACTAATTCTCAATGAAATTAATTATTTTCTCATAACTATATATTAATGGTTCCATCAATTCTCATCTTAGATATAAAAAATTTAAATTTTGAACCAATTACTTTACTTATCGAAATATTTATAAGAAATAAAAAAATTTACCATTTTTGACATAAAGACGACTCATTTTTAAAGTCATTATACTCTTTATTAATTAAACAATTTTTAATTTTTATTTATTATATTAATAATTTACATTTAAAAATATAAAAATTCAAAATTTGTTAATTTATTTGTTACTTCGAATATTGTACTTCTTATTTTTTTTTATAATATATTAGTATTTGTCGGTATTTAAAGATAAAAAATATTATGTACATACTAAAAATTAATTATTAAATTATATTTTTTATGTATATTTAAAATAAGTAAAAAATAAGGAATGGGTAATGATTAATAAGAATATGGAAGCAGAAAGAGTAATGGCGAATGGGCTTCAATGTTTCTTAGTCATGGAAGCTCAATTGTACCTGAAACACAAAAGAAGGGTTAATACTAGTCATCAAATGTTTTCGAACAATTTTCACACACTCTGGATTCTGAAATTCGTACAAATTCCTTTCATGTTTGCTTCTCTTCGTACGCACTCCAATCAACCCTAAGTCCACATTTTTCTCCACCCTCTGCCGCCGTGACTTCGACTTTCTTCACCGCCACTGCCGCCTGAAGCTCTGCTCTGTTCAACTGGAGCAATAATTCAGGTTTCCGCTCTCAACATTGTGTTTAATTTCTAACTTGATTTTGTATCTTTACTTGTCAACGTAGAGTTATGGTGTGATTTGTGTTTGGAAGTTGATTTAGGGTTTCATCAATGGGTTCTTGGATTTGTCAATTGCATAGGATTTTTCCAATTAAGAATTTAAGCAATTAAAAAAAAAAAACAACATAAAACTAAATTGAAAAGTGAAAATTAAGCTGCTCTCTGTTAATATGTGTTGCAATTTGTTGCATAAACTAAATTGCAGATTCTGAGGGGTATTTCTACTATAATAACTTGATCATTAACATGGATTTATGCTTTGTTGAATGTCATAATAGATATTGCTTTCTCAAATTTTGCAGGTACAACTTGAACCTTAATTTGGTTAGAGGTGTAGATTGATGGCTCAGTTTGAAATAAAATCTGGTGCATTGGTTACTTTGCAAGAGCTAAACCATTCGTCGCCATTTTTCAAGCAAGGAGCGTCGCTCAGAGTAACCGGAAAGTGAGTGGTACAACTCTAATTGTACTTCTTGTAGGAATTTTCACCATAGTAATGACAGGACATATTTCAGATGATGTTGAAATTCCATGCCATTTGAGTTTTGCCATAGTTTCATTGATCTTGGATCTCTTGTTCCTAAAACTATATTGCCTTGGTTATTGTGTAGCATCAAATTTGAGGATGTGAGTAATGTAGCATTATTTTTGGATTAATAAAAATTGATGTATGATTAGCATTTTGTATATATTTTAAAATCTCACCACCGGCAATGATGGTAGCAAATAATCGTTAAGCTTCCTACAGGTTGCAGGAATACACATTAGAGACAGCCATAGCAACAATCGTTGATGGTAGTGATTTCTTGAAAGTTAATACCGAACATCTGAGGGATCTTACCTTCAAAGTTGGTTCTATCTACCAATTCATTGGTGAGCTTCAAATCCGATCCGAGAATAATGAGGTATGCTCTTCTTAAAAATGGATAAGCACATTGAACACATTCACCATAGAATGCGCGATTGAGAATGTTGTTCTTTGTTTCTTGGTGCAGGGGGTTTTGCAGGCTCGTGTCGGTAGAAACGTTGATGGAATCGATCTCAATCTTTATCATCAGTCACTGCTGCTTCTAAGACAGTTTCAGGCCAACCATCTCAACAATCCAGCAAGTTAACTTTTGTAGGATATTTGCTGGCACAAACTGTCATAAATCACTAATTTAAATGTAACTTTTTTTCCCTCTTAAAATGATGTAAGGTTGTTCCTTGAAATATATTCATGTCAATATTTTTGTCACTTTGAGATACTTATGTAAGAGCATTTCTATGTGATTTCAAGAGAATGGTATGAACATTGTATATTCTGCAGTGTTCATCATGTGAACAGAAATTTTCACAAGGTTCATCACTTTTGGTAGCTCAATGGCACATGCTGTGCATCAGATCAAAGGGTGTTTTAACCTTCAAATGGGAAAAAAATTTCAAGTTATCAACAAAGTGAATTAATATTTTTTTAAAAAATAATTGGAAATAATTATGACCAACCTCAATCGTTACTGAAAGGATTAAAGGAATATGTTTTTTTTTTATAATTTGTTTAAATATTCAAACTATTGTTCTCTGCAGTGCTACATATTCCATAACTATTCCAATACCAAAGTTCCTATTTTCATGGCTTGATTTTGTTGACAAACCTCTTGCTTTTTCAAATGCTGTAGCATATATACATTATTCTCTTTTTAAGACATAGCAAAGAAATGCATGGCGTGTCTCGTAGAGTGCAACAATTTTTGGTCCCAAAACCTCACAAAAAAGAATCTTTCTATTACACAGACCTCTTGAACCTTTGTAAAACCACCAATTGCATAAAACAGACGCATGCGCAGATTGTTGTTAATGGCCACGAACAAAACCCATTTGTCACAACTAAGCTAGTAGACAGGTATACCCAATTAAACTCCAACCTTGAATATGCACGCAAGGTGTTTGACACTTTGTCCGAAAGAGATGTTTTCTGTTGGAACGTGCTCATCAAGGGATATGCCAACATGGGTCCTTTTGTTGAGGCCATAAAGGTTTATGATGAGATGCACACGAGTGGCACCACCCCGAATCGCTATACTTATCCTTTTGCACTCAAGGCATGTGCTGCTGAGAGGGATTTCCATAAGGGTAGAGTGATTCATGGGCATGTTGTGAAGTGTGGGTTGGACTTGGACCTGTTCGTTGCCAATGGCCTCATTGCGTTTTATGCGAAGTGTCAGGAAGTTGAAGTGTCTAGAAGAGTGTTTGATAAGATGCCTCAACGCGACATTGTTAGTTGGAATTCAATGATCTCAGGGTATGCCACAAATGGATATGTGGATGATGCAATCTTGCTGTTCTATGACATGTTGAGGGACGGTGATATCAGTGCTCCGGATAATGCCACCTTTGTGACTATTCTCCCTGCATTTGCTCAGGCTGCGGATGTTCAAGCCGGATATTGGATTCATTCTTATATTGTCAAGATAGGGATGAATCTTGATGCTGCTATAGCTAGTGGTCTTATATCATTGTACTCAAATTGTGGCTACATTCGCATGGCAAGAGCAATCTTTGACCAGGTTTCTGATAGAAACGTCATTGTGTGGAATGCCATAATTAGATGCTATGGAATGCATGGTCTTGCGGAGGAAGCACTCAGCATGTTTCAGCAATTAGTTGAGTCAAGCGTGAAGCCGGATGGTGTTTTGTTTTTGTGCTTGTTATCTGCTTGCAGTCATGCAGGTTTGCTCAAACAAGGCTGGCACCTTTTTCTGTCCATGGAAACCTATGGTGTCAAGAAAAGCGAGGCGCATTATGCTTGCATTGTGGATCTATTAGGCAGAGCTGGGGATTTGAATAAAGCATTGGAGATTATCCAAACTATGCCTATTCAACCGGGGAAAAATGTTTATGGTGCCTTACTCGGTGCTTCTAGAATACACAAAAACATGGAGCTTGCTGAATTTGCCGCAGAGAAATTGTTAGTTTTGGACCCCAACAATGCAGGGCGCTATGTGATTCTAGCACAGATGTACGAAGATGCAGGAAGATGGGAGGATGCAGCTAGAGTGAGGAAAATAATCAAGGAGAAAGAAATCAAGAAGCCAATTGGGTATAGTTCTGTGGAGCTTGAATCAGGTCACCAAAAATTTGGGGTAAATGATGAAACACACCCATTTACAACACAAATATTTGAAACTCTGCTAAGTTTAGATAGGATCATGGGGAAAGAAGCTAGCATTCATTGGGATTCCATTTTAGTGGAAAACAGTGTATGCTAGCACTTTTATGTGATTCTTTTCCAAGCTGATTACTGGAATAATTTACGAAATAACAACAATTTACATGCCTAGCTTTAACATTTTTATGAATGTTAGTTTTATAGTTGAGCTTTTGTTCTCAGATCTCACATGAAAGTTTTAGTTGAAGCTTATATTTGCTTGATCAAGTGCATATCACTTAGTTACGAAAGTTCAAACCAAAACTTGCTTGAAAGTTAAGGCTGCAATAAACGAATAAAAGCACTTTAAAGATGAAATTCTGCAACTCATGATTCAACTAAACCTCTTTACAAACCAAATTCCACTCTACAGA
The DNA here is from genome assembly GCF_000817695.3 of Arachis duranensis. Classification (NCBI taxonomy): domain Eukaryota; kingdom Viridiplantae; phylum Streptophyta; class Magnoliopsida; order Fabales; family Fabaceae; genus Arachis; species Arachis duranensis. The sequence goes on along the minus strand of NC_029772.3, from coordinate 10,987,357 downwards.
CCTATAAAATTATACTAAACAAGTATCAACATTTTCTTTTTCAATAAACTTTGCATCTGGCAATCAGAAATATCATAAAAACCCATGATAGCATTTAACTTCAAGGATAATTGTAATAAAGTTGACACACACACATATATATATATTAACACCTTTTAGTAATTGTAACATCAAAATCTCTCAGTGACCCTCTACCACCTTTAAACTTCTTCATGGCACCCAATGATGGTGCTGCTATTACCTGTGAATTTTCTTGTGCCTTCTCTTCTAACACAAACCCTTTATTCCCACCACTTTGCTTTTGACCCTTGAAGATCCAAAGAAGAACCTTGCCCTTCTTTTCTTCACATGGAACATCATCATTCCTTTTGGTTATAATAGTCTCTTCAACACTTTTCTGTTTGAGGGCCATTCTCTTCTTCTTGCACTTAACTTCTCCCATGCATGATACCTTAGGAGATGATGGTTCATTATTTGACCTAAAGCTTGCACTCCTATGCTTTCTTCTAACTTCCTTTGGAACTATTGAAACCTTGAATCCATGGTGTGATCTACAACCCCTTTTGGATACACTATTGTTGGGACTCATTGTTGGATTTTGAAGTGCCATTGAAGCTACTACAGGTTGTGTAAGAAAAAACTTGAACAACTTGTTCTTCAATTTGGAGATTTTCTCCATCATCATGAAGAGTGGCTACAGAATTTTGACATTAACACAGATTTTGAGAATTACAAGTTTTTTTTTTTTGGGTTAATGATTATGCAAGAGATATAGATAAGAATTAATAAGGCATGTATATAGAGAATTTTTGGAGTAATTGAAAGTGATATTTGAATTTTTGAATATTTGCTAATAAGAAACTGAATAGGGAGGTATTATTAAGAAATAATTTGGTTGACATTAATCAAGGGATGGTGGCGTACTATATAGATTTATTGGGAATTTTCAAAGAGTTGGGAAGAACAGAGAAGGAGCACATGCATCAAGAAAAGATAAAGAAGTATATATATCATTGAATTTTATTTTTTTTTCCTAAAGGATTGATTTGATTGTAAATGGAATTATTTGCTTTAAATGTTACAAATTAAAAGTTCATTTGACTTTCAATATCTTATTTATCTTGAGTATTTATTAGAAATTAAATTCGAATTTGATTTGAGTCTATGGAATTTAATTACGTTTTAATTTTTGTTATAAATAATTTGACTACAATTTTAAAATCGTGATCTGGTAATTTTATCATTCAATGCAGCACTTGTTTGAGATTAAGAAAATGAAGTTTATTTGTAAATTGTAATGCAATCCGGTCGGTTCTTTCCCTTTTCTAAATATAAACTTTGATTTTAAATTAAAATCAGCTACCTTATCTTATACATATATATTATTTAACTCATTTTTAATATATATTGTATAATTAGTTAAATACGTGACTAATTTTGTATGTATTCATAATATAGTTATATTTGTCTAAATTAAATTCAATTTTAATGATTTTGTATTCTATCAAAAGTTATATATATATAGCTATATATATACAAAAAGTTAGTTACTATATAAAATATATATTAAAATATAAAATACACATTAAAAATAAATTAAAAATATATATTTTTATATAAATACATGATACTAAATTTGGGGCTAGTGGTTAATTTTTAACATGTACATAACATTTTTGATTATAATTTACATAAAATGTTACCCCATTTATATGGGGAATGACATTGTGTTTGATATAATTAAAATAACGACTATGTTATGCGCACACCAAAATCAATCACCAAAATTAATTACTAGTATAAAATGTATGTTAAAATATAAATATATATTAAAAATAAATTAAACTACACATATATTTATATATAAATATATTAGTAACTAATTTTCGTATCGAATAAATTCTCCACAAAACAAAATAGATTTTTTAACAAATAGATGGTATTATCTTAAAATAAAAAGGTTGAAAGCTTAAATGTCTTGTTTTAGACAATGGGACTTTATCCATTATAAAAATGGACAAGGTTAGGTTGGATCTTTATACTCTATAAATCAATTTAATTTTTTTAACCTAGTAATTTAACAATATATTTTAACCTATATTTTTAAATATTAATAATTGATTTATCATTCTAAATTTTCATGTTTAAAGTTTTTACACTGTAATTTCATATTATCCTATGTAAAAAAATTATCAAAAATGGTTTACACCTCAAAATAATTATTAAAATCAGCTATCAATGTATTTATATATAAATACATATATAGTTTAATTTATTTTGAGAAATACTAGGAGGTTAGTAAATTTTGTGATTTATAGCCATTAATTAATTATTATTAGTATTTTTAATGATTTGGGATTATATCCAATAATGTGAGATTACTAATTTTCTTTTAATGGTTAAGTGTTAGTCAAATTTTAATAAAAATACTAATTCCTTAAACTTTTTTTATTTTTAATATATATTTATATTTTAATATAAATTTTATACCAATAACTAATTTTGACTAAAATTCTTATATATAAATAATTTTAATATGAAATACAAAAATATTTTATTATTTTAGTGTTTTACATAGTTATAGTAATATAACATAAAATGTTATTGACATTTTGTAATAAATATTTTTTTATAATTATAAAAAAACAAAATGTTACTGATATCTTATAATAAAAATATTCTTTTAATTATTAAAACATAAAACGTGACTGACATTTTATTAAAAAATATTATTTTAATTAAAAAAAACACAAAACATCATTGATATTTTATAAATGATCATAATAATATTTAACATACTGATTCATGATAAAAAACTTCACCTCTAATAATATAATATTTAAAAAAATTTCACTAATTTTAGTGAACATATAACAAAATTTTTTAAAAAATTATAGCAATTTAGTGTCTCAAATCTCAATTATAGCAATTTAGTAGGGCCAATGCTACGGTGCTGAACAAAAAAATTTTCAGCAAGTGCGGAAGATGCGTGGCCTCTTAAAACGCTTGACGCCTGGCAGTGTGGTGTTAATACGCGCAGACAGAGACTCAGAAGGGACAGAAATTGTTGGGGAGTGAGTTAATTAGAGAGGTTAGATTATAAGTTAATAAAGGTGAGTAATATGTTGGGCTTTTTGGTAATGCTGGAGGTTGCATTTTTGGTAGCCAAAGGTTATATGTAGTACTATTGATGAATATGAAAAAAGTTACGAGAAGTTTTAATTTGTTGGTTAAAATAGCTCTTATATGCAGGAATTGACAAAAAAAAATGTTTATAATTCCATACTAAAACAAGTATGTATTTTAAGAATATAAAATTATATGATAAGAATTTATTATCTATTATATTCTATTATGTTATATATTTTTAATTTTACATGTCACATGTTACTTTTTTTTATTATAATTGGAATTAAATCTTTCTCTCCAAAATTAAAGAATTATCCTCTCTTTCTTATTAATTTTACAACCAAAATATGCCACATGTCATTCCCTTACTATAATTGAAATTAAATCTTTCCTTCAAAATTAAAGAATGCGTCCCTCCTCTCTATACTAATTTTATAACTAAAATGTGCCACATGCCACTCTCTCATTGCAATTAAAACCAAATCTTTTCTTC
>NC_029772.3:10937027-10983251 GCF_000817695.3 Arachis duranensis | reverse complement strand
AAATATGTCATCTGATATTTTTTAACAATTAAAACAAATTTTTTTCTTTCAAATTTAACAAACTCTAACTCTCACCCTCATTCTTTGTCTTTATCTTTCTCTCTCTTTTCTTTTATTCTCTATTTTTTCTACCTTTCTGTTCTACAAAAAATAAAATTAACAAAATAATATAATTCAAATAAAAAATATTATTATTATATACATATTATTTTAATTTTTTATTTAGTTTTAAATTTTTACTATATTTTTATTTCTGTTCTTTCAAATATTTATTACATATAATTTGGAGAGAATACTAATGTTATAATTAAAAGTTAGAATCAAGATTCAATTGTTTTAAAAAAATTAATTTTGAGTTAATTTTATAACTATCAGTATAATTTTTTATGCTAATATCTAATTATACTTTTATAGACATAAAGAGAAAAAATATTAACACCTAATTATTTTTATTTGTGCAATAGACTTATCACCTAATTAAATGTAAACGTATACACGTTAAATTGTTTCAAATTTTAGATAACGAATGTTAAAATTAATTATTAATAAAAATTAAACTTTTTCATATAAAAATAATAGCTAAAAATCTTATTATTTGATTTTTTATCTATAGATACCTTGGTCTTTTTAGCCAGAGATTTTTGTCAACCTACGACTTTTTATTTGTAAAAGTAGTTTAATTTTATAAATCTTTTGTGCCATATATAATCTATACTGTCAGAACAAAATAAACCGTAATTTTAAAAAATGTATATTCCCGTAATGAATAAAAATACTAATATAAACTAAAAGATAAATCTAATAGTATTATTAGTTGAAATTATAAAACTTAAAATAAATAAAAGTAATAGAATGAATTTCAGAATTTGAAATTATTAAAAATTTGAAAAAAAATTAAAATTTTTGGAATTTTTTAAATTTAAAATTATTGGTAATTAACGTTATAGAATAAATTTTTCAATAAGTAATTTTAATGAAAAAATTTAAACAAAAGTACTACTATAAGAGTTTTTTTTTATTTTTATTTTTGTACGATTTGAATTCTATTGGTATATTTTTATTTTTTAATTAATTTAATTTTATTTAAATAATTTAAATTAATCATATAAATACAATAATACGAATATTTTTTTATTAAACTTAAATTAAATTATTAAATTAAATTTTAAAATTTATTTTATAACGTTAATTACCAATAGTGTCAATTTTCAAAAATTTTAAATTTTAATTTTTTTTCAAATTTTTAATAATTTCAAATTTTGAAATTTATTCTACTATTTTTGTTTATTTCAAATTTTATAATTTCAAACTAATAATACTATTAAATTTATCTTTTAATTTATATTCTTATCATATAATTTTATATTCTCAAAAGAAATTTATACTTGTTTTAGTCTGCAACCCTAAATACATTTTGCTTTTTTTTTTTGTCAATCCCTGCATATAAGGGCTATTCATGTACAAAAACATAAAAATTCAATTATAACCAACAAATCAAAAAATTTTTAATTTTCTTTCATCTTCATCAATAGTACTACACATAGCCTACTTTTATCAAAAATACAACCTCCAACATTACCAAAAAACCCAACATATTATTCATCTTATTAACTTATAATCTAACACCTCTAATTAATCCACTTTCCGACAATTTTTGTTCCTTCTGAGTCTCTATCTGTAAGTGTTGACACCGCTGCCAAGCGTCAAGCACTCCAAAGATCCACGCATCTTCCGCACCTGCTGAAAAATTTATTGTTCAGCACCATAGCATAACCCATTTAGTAGAGCCTTTTCTTTGTGACTTGAACTTGGTATAATAGTGACAGTAACATAGTAACACGTACCAAAAAGAAGAACAATCTGACAAGTAATCACTCATCATTATTCATCAATAATCATACCACCCCCAGAGTCAGAGAAACCCAAGGATGAAGCACACAGAATCACATTCTCATCAAAATCTACTTAGACAGTTACACTTACACACACTCTCTCTCTCTCTCCGAGTCACATTGTCAACGAAAATCATTTGAAAATTCTCCACCTTCCCTCTACTTTCTCATCTTTCTCTCTCTATATACAAATATAAAACACCACGCGCCTTCATTTCCAGATCTTACATACTTCTCAGCTCTCTCTCTCTCTCTCTCTTTCAATAATAATAATGGCGAAGCCAAGGTACTCGAGGTTTCAGCCTGCTCGCAAAACGACGTCCTCCTCCTCCATGATCCTCACCTCACTCCTCATCTTCACATTCCTCGTTTTGATCCTTCTGGCGCTTGGATTCCTCTCCATTCCAACCGCCTCAAACCACCACGTTTCAAAACCCAACGACCTCACTCACATCGCTCATAACACTCTCCACACGTACGTAATCATCATCATCATAGCTAGCTACCGCTCCTTCCAATTCATCTTCATCGTTTCGTTTTCAAACTTGTTCGCTTTCTCTGTTTTGTGTTCTGATTGCAGAGCCGAAGATGATGATGGCAATGGAGAGCACTGGATTGAAGTAGTTTCTTGGGAGCCTCGTGCTTTTATCTATCATAATTTTCTGGTTAGTCCACAAAAACTTTCTCTTTGGCGGTCAACTTTTTTGTTATTTCTCATAATATCTCCGTCCTTGGCCGAGTCGCGGATCTGAGCTACATTTAAAGATTTTATATTGGTCAATTATTATTGCATGTATAAGACGAGATTTGAATTCTCCACCATTACTTGAGTGAACAAGTGAGATGACCATTCCACTAACTAAGTTGGCGGTTCAAGCTATCACTTCAGTAGTTTGATGTTCATATATGGATTGGGGACTGAGTTGACTTGATGCGAATTTCAGATTTCGAGGGATAAAGAACTAACTTGCATTTCTATTTTGTAATTTGTTTCAGCTTATTTTTTACCTCTAAATTACTTTTTATACTGAAAAAAAAAATCGATTTTCACATATGATTAGGATAAATTTAAAAAATAATTAGGATTTTTCAAAATGATAGTTTTGAGATTTTTTTTGGTTGGTAGAAGCTGAAATGGCAGCTTTTCCGAAAAATCAGTGTTCAACTTTCTAAATAATATAGAAGAATTTTGTTGTAGAACCGTTTTTTCTATATGCTGGATTAAAGGAACACAATTTTGTTTATGCTAGCATAAGATTGAGATTAATGAAATGTGTGTAAATGAATTGGTATCGATCAATGTAAGAGATGAATGTAATGGTTGATGGAAGGTTTTTGTTTATTGTTGTTTAGTAGGGGAGTGTAAAATCAGATTCAAAAATCACTTCTGCAATATATGAGTGATTATAACTCATCAAGATGTTATTTCTGGAATCTGAATCTACCTTTGACTTTTGGCATAATGTGGCTATATTGTATTAAATTATTGTCTAAGGTCCATGCTCTATTGTAGTATTAATGTAATGTAATACACTATTACAATCTATACACTTTCCAAATACTGAAACTTAGCTGATTAATCTGAGCAGACCAAAGCAGAATGTGAATATCTAATCAATATAGCGAAGCCAAATATGCATAAGTCATCCGTTGTAGATAGTACAACTGGGAAGAGTAAAGACAGCAGGTTAGATATCGAAAATAAATATCCGTTTCTTGTTTATGTTTCCCTTGACACTCGCCGATGCTGAACCTTGTTTGAACAAATTCTTTTTTTCATTCAGAGTAAGGACAAGCTCTGGTACTTTTCTAGCCAGAGGACGTGATAAAGTTGTGAGGAATATAGAGAAGAGAATTGCTGATTTTACTTTTATACCTGTAGGTATGTATTCTTATCTATGACCTCCTTTTTTTGTATGATTTTTCATTGTTTGATGAAATTAAATCAATGATTTGATTTTACTTAAAATAACATATGTGTATTAGCTCTAGATTCTATCACTCCCACATGTTTTGTGTTCCTCTATCTGGATTGTGGTGCTAAAATTAATATGTTATTCTTCATTGGTGTACTTGAAGAAACCATAACATAAACAATGTTTCATATTATACAGAGCAGGGTGAAGGACTTCAAGTTCTCCACTATGAAGTTGGACAAAAGTATGAGCCTCATTATGACTACTTTTTGGATGAATTTAACACACAGAACGGGGGCCAGCGTATAGCGACAGTACTGATGTACCTGTAAGTGAATTTAGTTGCTGATTAACTTCAATTCTTCACGGATATGAAGACAGATGTTAAAGCTGCATGCTTTTTGGTTCTCATGATACAGCTCAGATGTTGAAGAAGGTGGTGAGACTGTGTTCCCAGCTGCCAAGGGAAATATCAGCTCTGTGCCATGGTGGAATGAGCTTTCCGAGTGTGGAAAGAAAGGTCTTTCGATTAAGCCGAAGAGGGGGGATGCTTTGCTTTTTTGGAGCATGAAGCCTGATGCAACTTTAGACCCATCAAGTTTGCATGGTTAGTTTCTCTTGTGATCATCACGGTCATCATTGTAAGGATTAATTATTATGGTTAATTACACTTTTTTCCCTTAAATTTATCCTATGTTTACTTTGGTCCCTAATGTGCAAATCAATTCCTTAAACTTTCCTAAATGTGGATTTTGCTCAAAATAAGTGCACTATATATACCCGTTTGAACTTTTGGTTATCTGGAAATGCCTTCCCTGAACTTTTCATGTTATTCAACTTTTGTTAGAAAATTGTCACATTAAGGAAGTTTGGAAGGTTGATTTGTAAATCAACAAAGTTCAGAGGATAAAATGCAATTAATTCCAAGTATCATTGAGCTGCTAGTTTTATCAACAAGCTTTCTCTTTTGTAGAAGATAAACTAACAACTACAAGCTTCTTTGTTTCTATACAACAATTTTTTTTCTAGGTGGTTGTCCAGTGATTAAGGGTGATAAATGGTCGTGCACCAAATGGATGCGTATCAATGAATACAAAATAAATTAAATATACCACAGGTAAATTTCCTCTAGTTTCTTGTAGTACTAACATAAACATAAATCTGCAGTTGAGGCTATGGTAAAATTGTTCCTCAGAGTTTGAAAATGAAAATTCAACCCTCAACCATTCTTAAAAAGGATGTCGAATTAGTCTTTTGATACAAAATCTATGCATGTATGGAAGGATTAAAATGTTAACTTTTCCATAATGTTGAAGGATCTAATCATGGAATGTTGATGGACGAATTTGTCAATTTTCAATGGCAAGGGGCTACTTTGTCCTACAACATGAGATTGCAGGTTTATTTTCTTTTATTTATTGAAATTAATATGGTAGTTATTGCTATTCATCTGGCAGGTTGATTAACTTCTCTAGGCCTTCTCTCTGAGTTCATTGATGCTAATGTTGTACCAAATCATAGTCTGAGCTAAAAATATCTGATGATCATGCTTTCGCAGCTGAAATGAAATGTTATTTACTGAATGATGCGGCATCCTTCTGTAATTTTTTGGTTCTTGTAACGTACCTCAAACTAATTCCTTTTATGTACCCTTTATCAGTTGTATTATTATTAGTAAATATTTAAGAAGTTTTTACATATACATATTTGTGAATTTGCAAGACAATAATATATTGACTGAGTATATTACCAGCACTATCTATACTCAGTTCAATTTAGTTTCCATATTCATTGAAAGGCCACTATTGAGAGGGACTTCTATTGCAAAAATATTTGTGATTTATGCTCATTGTGCAGTGATGATTTTGTCATAGGATGGATTCTGGCTTTTTGGATGCCCATAAATGCTCCTTAGTAAATGAGGAGTGTCACATTTTTTTGTTAATTAAATAAATTTTAATTTTTTATTTATTATATTAATGTTTCAGAGTTAAAAGAATAATTTGCTAATTAAGTTAGTAATTTTTTGACAAGGTTATAAAAAAAAATAAAAGTTCAAGACTTGTTATTTGTTTGTTGTTACCTTTTAAGGTCATTTTAAAGGAGCATGCAGTTTCGTTTCTCTTACCTTTTCAGACTACCTTTTATTTTTGTCAATGAGTATCTTCTGGGCTCATCTTCATCTTATTTTACACTATTTAGAGTCTATGGAGGATTGGGCTTCATATTTGTGAGTATGGATTACATGATTGAGTTGCATATCTGTGGGTATAACAGTGTTAGATATTAGAACAAGAAAAAAAATAAAATACTAAAATGGTACCTAAAAATTGATGTCGCTGAAAAAAAAAATTCCAAAAAAAAATTCTAAAAAATAATAACCACAAATAAATTCTTGGAATATTAAATATATATTTAAAATAAAAGGTTTTAGAGAACATATTTTAATGAAATTTTTTATAAATATTATTAGAAAAATAAGATTTTTTCATTCTTTAAATTTAGTTATATTATGTTAAGTGAATTTTTAAAATTTAAAAAAAATAAAATATCTAAATATTAATTTTTACTCTAAATTTTTTATGTATTTTTTAAATATTTATTCAAATGTTAGCGCATAAATTCAGATGAAATAGATAAATATTTGATTTCATTCAATGTTTATGTATATATACTTGGCTTTCTTTTACTAATTTGTCACTCTTTTAAAATTAATTACTCATATATCACCTTTTTTTTCAAGTCCTAATCGTAACTGAGAAGCACTGAAGCGTCTAACGCATGCAACGAAGTCCCTAGTGGCTCGCCCCCAACAGCCTCTTCTTTCTTTCTCCTTTAACTCTTCAGTACTCTACCCTAATTCTAGCTTTTTGCTGCCGCAGCACCACCGCACAGTGGTGATCTCGTTGTTCGATCAGAGAGAGTGATGGCGGAATTGGATGCTGCTGAGCCAAAAAGGCGAAAAACGGAGCAGGTTGAAATGGCGGAGGAAGCGTGCCTTTGCCTTGTTACTTATGAAGAGTTGTTCGTGATCAAACTAAGCAATTTAAAGAAACAAGAAGATGATGTCAAAGATTGGACTTATTTGCTTCCGCCACCAAAGATCGAGTTCTCTTTGCGACTTCCAGAGCCTGGTTTGTGTCCTTTCGAGTTCGACTCCAAGATCTATATGGCGCTGTCCAGAGCACCGCGTCAGAATCTCACAAAGAAACCCGGCTGCTGGCGAATCTACGAATTCAAATTTGAGGAGCGCAGAATTGAGCTTGCGGAATCACTGGATGGTGTGCCCTCCCCTCTTTGCTGGTCATTCATCGCAAACACGCCAGGCTCAGGCCATCTTTACTTCTATATAAATCCACTGGTCATAGATTCTGGATTTTACGTTCTTTGGAGGGACCTCCTCTTAACACACCTTTGGAGACGGTGTTTGCCATTTTGGTTAACCACCAGAATGGCGGCGTCGCATTATATCAATGCCTTGATGTGTTTTTTGAGGGTTTTCAACCCTGGATAACAGATAGGGCCAGAGTCAATCTTGTTGACCTTGGCAACGGGAAGGTGTGTGCAATATAATACTCTCTGCGGAACTATTGGATTCCGGATCCGAATCGTTGGCGCTCTGCTTCTCAGTTTTCACACTGTCCCTATTAGAGGACTTTGCAGCATTGCAACTTGACAGTGGAGCTCCACCCATGGAGCGAGATTTCTTAAAAGTGACTGTCCATAGGAAGTGTGTCTACATCATGAAGAACTGGAACCCTGCTAATTATATGCGCCACGCCTTTGTTTCCATCTCCTAAGGGTGGAAGATTTTACCATAGGACGGATTTATGAATGAACAATGAATTAAATATTAATGTCTTTGAGGATTATAATCTTGTTTGAATTGTGTCTATATTCTCTTATGCTCAAAATTATCTATGCTTTTTGAAATATTTGCACTATTGCTGCTGGCATTCACTCATCTCAGTGAATTTAGAATAAGTGACTACAAAAATAAGTGATGACATCTTGCTTATACTTTATGAGATATCGTGGATTTTATTTCATGGCTTATACTAGGTAATCAATAACTTTTTTGAACAACATGAACAACTACCAATCAAATTAAAACATATTACACGTTCAAATTGTCCACCTAAATCATAATATTAGAATAATCATTCGCACACCTAGTAAAATAAACATTCAATATATCCATTGTTTACTATTTTATTTTCATTATCCATCTATATTTTTCCTTCGTCCTTCATTTAAATAAGTGGTCACCCTACTTAAATTAACAAGTCATTGTTTTTTATGGAATTTTGGATAAATTCTAGATTTTACTTTTGTACCATGCTCTTGATTAGTTGTCATGATTTAATTTTGAGATAAGGTAGCATTGCAACTTATCATGTCCCTTTTTTATTTTCAGTTAACATCTATGTATTCGGATATGTGGAACTTTTTAGATTTCAATTTACAATTTGGAAAATATATTTACTTTACAAAATTTATTAGCGTTGTTGCGTGTACAGGTTTATTGAGTTATGTCAATTGAATGTTACTAGATCAAAAATAAATATAATCGTTGCGAAGTTTAGTGACGGTACAAAACAGTTCAAGATTTAACAGAAAAGAGGTGTCCGTCCACTTGATTGAGTGGCAAATATATTGTGCTGAAAAACTTAAGTTGATTCACTTTGTTTGGGTATCATATCCACTAGTTTAGGCAAGTAGATTCTCGTCTGCAAATTTTTTATATAACACTTCTAGGGTTTAGATACGATGAGTTTGGAAAATTCTAATTTAATTTGATGATGAACAAATATTATTAAAAATAATTAATTACAAAATTATTAACTTGATCTTAATTCATACTTGCTTAATTAATAATTTTGTTGTGCAGATTTTGTGTTGGGCCGAAAAATAGCAAGCCCAATGAAGAAATAAAGTTCAGCTTTTTGCAAAAATATATCTAAGAACATGTGGCTGATTTTTTTATTGTGATAGTTGGGCCAGATTTAATGGTGTAAGTCCAAATTAATTGTTGGTGCAAGACCAGATAGGTTGGTCCAAAATTAAAAAGGAAATGGGACCCAACGGTTAAGCTATTCTTTTATCATCATGGTGAAATCTAATTTTTGTTATATAGTTGCATGTTTCCACGGACACCAATCTCCCTCTAAGGAATGGATTTCAAATTTATTCAATTGTGTTTATTGTCTTGGAAACATGAAAGAGAAAAAGCAAAGTGATTTGATGGCATTGATGGAAGTTTACACGTTGCCACACAAAGCATGGAAAGTTGCACCTAATTAATTTATTTTTGATAACACTCATTGCTTTGCTTTTCTTTTCTTATTCTCTAGTCTTTCTTCTCTCTCTCTCTCTCTCTCGGTCATTTCCATCAGGAAACATGGAAGCATTAGCAAGCTACCAACAAGAAGAAGAAATAGCTAGTATCAAGACCATCATGATGATGGCAAGAAAACATAAAAAATATAAAGTATGCTGTGGCTGAGATCTTCAACCATGAATGGTAAGATATGGTGATGAGATCTTGGCTTCTTTATACCAAAAAAGGTAGAAGGAGATTCGGCCAGCAAGGTGAAGATTCTTGGAGGCATGGCTTGTCTCTGATTCTGCTCAACCACCACAGAAGGTAGCTAGTGTGGCTACGTGATGGAAGAGGCAGAGATTGGAGCAGATGAAGCCATCATCATCATGAAGCATCAAGGGCCAGAAATCCATCTTGGAGAGCAAGTCAAGGATGGAGCGCTCGGATTGATGAAGTCTGATGACCAAGGAAGAACTAGAGGTATTTGTATGTTGGGTTTTGCATAAGTTACCTCTTCTCTCTCTCTGGCCGAACCGGTTATGTGTGAAGGAAAAGAAGTTAAGCTTGGTTTTTGCTTCAACTGTGAAGGCTTCTCCTCTCTATAAAAGGGGTGAGCAGCCACGGTTTGATTCAAGGAGAAAAGTGTGAGAGTGCAAGGCACAAAAGTCTCATAGCTACCTAAGCTTACAGATTTTCTTCTCCTTCAATGTATTCTGTTTTGTATTTTTCTGTTTAATTTTGTCATGTCTTGAGTCTCATGGAAAAAGGCAGAGAGTGCAAAATTAAAAGAAAAAGCCATAGATGTCCATAGAGTTCCTTTGTACATCTGTGTTGTGTTTCATGATTCTGTGGGAATTCCCTTGTAAGTTGGGTTAGTACTTTACAGTTTATAATTAGGTTGATTATAGTGAAATTCCATCATTGTTGTGATGGAGACTGGATGTAGGCTGCATTGCACTTAGCAGCAGAACCAGGATATATTTGGGTGTAATCTTCTTTCTCTACTACTCCATTTCTGTTTCTACTGCACAGGAGCTAAAACCAAAAATATATCGTGCCAAGTGACGAGACAAAAATAAAAAGTCTCGTGGCAAGGGACGAGGCAAAAACAGAAAAGTCTCCTCAAAGATCAGAAAGTGTAATCAAGCAAAGAGGGGATAAGATTCAACCCCCCTTCTCTTAGCCACTGAAACCATCAATTGGTATCAGAGCTTGGTCTCAAAGAGATCAAGCATTGCAGCTTGGAGAAAAGATCCTCATGACAGAAAGCAGTGGCTCAAATCTGGTGTCCTACAATCTCACAGAAGGACAGTCAAGCAACAGACCGCCTCTTTTCAATGGGAAAAACTATACCTATTGGAATGAGAGAATGAAGATCTTTGTGCAAGCAGTAGACTACAGACTTTGGAAGATCATCCTAGAAGGACCACAGTTTCCTACTAACACAAGTGTTGAAGGAGTAGTCACTCTTAAACCAGAAGCAAGCTGGACCGAGGAAGATAGGAAGAAAGTGGAGCTAAATGCCAAGGCTGTAAATCTACTCAACTGTGCTATTAGCTTCGAAGAATACCGACGGGTATCACGATGCACAACGGCAAAGAAAATCTGGGACAAATTACAAATCACTCATGAAGGAACCACCATTGTAAAGAAGACTCGGATAAACATGTTAAACAGAGAGTATGAAATGTTTGCAATGAAGGAAGGAGAATCCATTGATGAACTATTCGAACGGTTCAACACCATCATTGTTGGCTTAGATGCTATGGGAATCACTCATTCAGATTCTGTGCTTGTGAGAAGAGTGTTGAGATGTCTCACTAAAGAATGGGAAATAAAAGCTTTAATTATTTCTGAGAGTAGTAGTCTTGATTCCATGACATTTGATGATTTGAGAGGAAATCTTCTTGCTTTTGAAAACACTTATTTGAAAAAAGAGTCAAAAAAGAAAGGAATTGCTTTTTCTTCTATAACTAACCCCCTGGATGATGAATCCAGTGATAACTCCTCTGAAAATGAATTTGTGTTGTTTGCCAAAAAATTCAGGAAAATGATGAAGTTCAAAGGCAAAGGCAGCAGCTCAAGGAAAATGAAGAAAGACCTTAGCAAAGTAACTTGTTACAACTGCAAGGAAATAGGAGACTTCAAATCTGACTGTCCCAAGTTAAAGAAAGAGGAGAAGCAAAAAGGGGAAAAGAAGAAGAAAGGTCTGATGGCATCATGGGAAGACTTAGAAAATGACTCAGACAGTGATGAAGAATCTGAGACCAAGTCACAGCCTTGTCTCATGGCAAATCATGTAGATCAGGTGTGCCTAGCATCCAAGAGGAAGGAAAATATGTGGTACATGGACAGCGGATGCTCTAGGCATATGACCGGAAAGACAACCTTCTTCATAAAGCTTGATGAATATGATGGAGGTCTTGTCACTTTCGGTGATGATGGAAAAGGAAAGATAGTGGCCGTTGGAAAAGTTGGTAAAAACTTTTCATCTTGTATAAATGGTATTCTTCTTGTCAATGGTTTGAAACATAATTTACTTAGTGTAAGTTAATTGTGTGATTTGGGATTTGAAGTAATTTTTAGAAAATTTGTGTGCTTGGTTGTTTGTGAAAAAATTGGGTATATTCTTTTTGAAGCTATAAGATGCAACAATGTGTATGGATTAACTCTTGAGGACTTGAAAGAACAAAATGTAACATGTTTTACATCTCTTGAATCTGAAAAATGGCTATGGCATAGAAAGTTGGGTCATGCTAGCATGTACCAAATTTCTAAGCTAGTAAAGAAAAATCTGGTTAGAGGAATTCCTAAAATTAAATTTGATAAGGATCTTACTTGTGATGCTTGTCAATTAGGCAAACAAGTTAAATCCTCTTTTAAACCAAAAGATGGAATTTCAACCAAAAGGCCATTAGAAATGTTACACATTGATCTTTTTGGTCCAACAAGAACTCAAAGTCTAGGAGGTAAATACTATGGTTTGGTAGTGGTAGATGATTACTCTAGATTTGGTTGGGTACTTTTTTTTGTTCACAAAAATGATGCTTTCCATGCTTTCTTAACCCTTTGCAAGAAAATTCAAAATGAAAAAGATTTGAAAATGGCTCATTTGAGAAGTGATCACGGAAAAGAATTTGAAAACCAAGACTTTGAAAATTTCTGTGATGACTTTGGAATTACTCATAATTTTTCATGCCCTAGAACACCTCAACAAATGGGGTTGTTGAAAGAAGGAATAGAAGCCTTCAAGAAATGACTAGGGCTATGTAATGTGAGAATGAGGTTCCTAAATTTCTATGGGCTGAAGCTGTAAATACAGCATGCTATATTTTGAATAGGACAATTATTAGAAAAGGGTTGAAAAGAACTCCTTATGAACTATGGAAAGGAACCCCTCCTAAACTTAAGTACTTTCATGTTTTTGAATGCAAATGTTTTGTGCTTAACAACAAAGAAAATCTTGGGAAGTTTGATCCAAAATCTTATGAAGGAATGTTTGTTGGATACTTTACCACTAGCAAGGCCTATAGGATTTACCTTAAAGAACATAGAACCATAGAGGAATCCATACATGTTACTTTTTGTGATTCTAACTTAATTCCCAGTACTGTGATAGATAGTGATTCAGATTGTGAAGGAGCTGAAACAAGCAAAGAAAATCCCAAGTCTGCCCAAATTGAAGAATCTGCCAGTCCAGAATTGTCTCGTCAGATTGGAGGAGATATTTTCATTTTGTCTCCTGAGCCAGCACGAGAAACTGAAACAGTGAGACCAACAGAAACTCATCAAAGCTCAACACTACAAAGGAAGCCTAGAGAATGGAAGTCTATGAGGGGTTATCCTCATGACTTCATCATTGGTGATCCCTCCCAAGGAGTGACAACAAGATCCTCAACCAAAAGACAATCCAAACCAAGAAACTTTGCATTTTTGTCACAAATGGAGCCCAATAATGTGAAAGAAGCTCTTGAAGACCCATCATGGGTCAAGGCCATGGAAGAGGAGCTTGCTCAATTCGACAAGAATGAGGTTTGGACATTAGTACCTCATCCGGATGGTAAGAAAGTTACGTGTACTAAGTGGGTGTTTAAAAATAAACTTGGTGAGGATGGACAAGTTGTTCGTAAAAAGGCTAGATTAGTGGCCCAAGGTTACGATCAAGAAGTGGGAATAGATTTTGATGAGTCTTTTGCTCCGGTAGCCAGAATGGAAGCAATTAGATTGCTTCTTGCCTATGCTGCCCATAAGGGTTTCAAAATGTTTCAAATGGATGTTAAATGTGCTTTCCTTAATGGCTTTATTGATAGAGAAGTGTATGTGGCACAATCCCCCGGTTTTGAACATAAAGATTTTCCAAATCATGTTTTCAAACTAAGGCTCTTTATGGTCTTAGACAAGCTCCAAGAGCTTGGTATGAAAGTCTTAGTGCCTTCCTATTGGAAAATCAATTTCAAAGGGGTACCACAGACACAACTTTATTCATTAAAGCATCTAATGATGATATACTTCTAGTTCAAGTTTATGTGGATGATATTGTGTTTGGATCGGCCAATGAGTCCTTGTGTGAAGAGTTTGGAAAACTCATGACTAGTGAGTTTGAAATGAGTTTAATGGGAGAGCTAACATTCTTTCTTGGCCTCCAAATTAAACAAACTCCTAGTGGCACTTTTATTCACCAAGAAAAGTATGCAAAAGAACTTATCAAAAAGTTTGGCCTAGAAAATTCTAAACCAATGGGAACACCAATGCATCCAAACAACAAACTTGAAAAAGATGATGATGGCAAATATGTAGACGAAACATGGTATAGGGGAATGATTGGTTCATTAATGTATCTTACCTCCTCTAGACCAGATATTGTTCAAAATGTGGGTGTATGTTCAAGATTTCAATCTCACCCAAAAGAATCCCATCTTTTGGCTGTTAAACGCATCATTAGATATATTAAGGGAACTAGTGAGTATGGCTTATGGTATCCTAAAACTGATGACTTGAACATGTGATTATGGCTTATGGTATCCAAAATCTGATGATTTTTGTGCAGTAGGGTTTTGTGATGCAGATTATGCGGGAGATAGAGTGGATAGAAGAAGCACCTCCGGCATGTGTTGCTTCCTTGGAAGCTCACTCAACATGTGGTCAAGCAAGAAACAAGCCACAGTTGCTCTATCCACAGCTGAAACTGAATACATATCTGCATCTGCTTGTTGTTCACAATTAATTTGGTTAAAAACGCAGTTGGAAGATTACAAATTAAAGATCAATAGTATACCATTATTTTGTGATAACATGAGTGCAATAAATATTTCAAAAAATCCTGTTTTGCACTCAAGAACAAAGCACATTGAGATCAAATATCACTTTATTAGAGAACATGTGCAAAAGGGTACTATTGATATTCAATTTGTAAAATCTGAAGATCAACTTGCTGACATTTTTACAAAACCCCTCTGTGAAGACAGATTCTTTTCATTAAGAAAAAGCTTGGGAATGATAGAATTAAGTTCTGTTGAAAGTTTATGAACTTTTTGATTCTGTTTGGTTTTGTCTCGTAGAAAAGCAGGAGACAAATTTCAGGATGTGTTGAACGGGTCATGATACAGGGGGAGACTGAATTGAAGTTAATTATTTTGGGCCCCACCAAATCTCTTTGACCTTACTCTGACCCATTCCTCATTTTTTTTAAAATTATATTTTTCGGAAGTTGTCAAATCAAATCTTTATCATTCCCTCATTCCTTGATTCTAGGAACTATTTTCACTTGTCTTGAATTATTATGGACTGCATTATTTTTTTTCTCATTTTTTTGCAGGGTCCCTCCTTGATGACAAAAGGGGGAGAATAAGAGAAAAAATGCTGAATTGAAACTGTTACGTTTCATTGATTTGTTGCACTGTTTTACATACCTGTTTTGCTCTGTTTTATGCTCTGATATGGCTCTGTTTTGAGCACTTTGTGTTTGTGGATTAATTTCGAGTCAAGCTTTGATTGTCATTTGCTCAAATGCATGTGTGCTGACTGGACCATTGTGTTTTGGTGAAAAATAAATATTCTGCCTTTTGTATGTTGTTGTCATTTTTTTGCAGGTGCCCCTTGATGCCAAAAAGGGGAGAAATGGTGCTGAAAATTGAAATTGAGAAAGTGCTGAAAATGGAAACCATGAAAATAGGGAACAGGGAATAAAATCCGTGTGGATTTATGATTATCCTTGTTATAAATTGTGCCTTGCTAATTGCTGTTTTGTTGATATAATGCTTGTGATGCATTTGTTTTAATAATATGGCTGTCTGGTGGTTAATATGTTTTTTTTATCTTGATGAATAAGTTTTGGATTGAGAACATACTTCTGATTCATCTTGATAAACATGCTTGCTGAATATTTTGTTTTTGGCAGTTCCTTTAAGCAGTGAGTATGAAAATAAATGTTGAGAATTGCTGTGATCATGCCGTGATTAAAAATATTTTCTTTCCATAAGTATGTTGCTCTGATTTGATTGAAAAATATTTTTAAAATAGCAATTTATTCTCAAAAATATTTTTGGTTGATTATGTTGTGAGTTTGAGCAGAAAATCAAATTATTGATAACAAATGAGTTTTGTATATCATTCAAAACTGCTCATAAATCAAGCATTCAGCGTCATGTAATGGATATGCTGAATAACATTGTTACTTTAGGCTTGATTAAGATTGTTACAGGTTAGTGCTTCCCTTGGTAAAAACAGCATATATTAAGGGGGAGGCATGTGACAATTAGAAAGGGGAAGAAATTCAAATATTCAAAGGGAGTATTCTATACTTTAATCTTTAATTTCTTTCCATTTCAATTTTTAATAATGTTTGTCATCAAGGGGAAGATTGATGAGTTTGGAAAACTCTAATTTAATTTGATGATGAACGAAAATTATTAAAAACAATTAATTACAAAATTATTAATTTGATCTTAATTCATACTTGCTTAATTAATAATTTTGTTGTGCAGATTTTGTGTTGGGCCGAAAAAATAGCAAGCCCAATGGAGAAATAAAATTCAGCCTTGTGCAAAAATATATCTAAAAATATGTGGCTGATTTTTTTATTGTGATAGTTGGGTCAGATTTAATGGTGTAAGCCCAAATCAATTGTTGGTGCAAGACCAAATAAGTTGGTCCAAAATTAAAAAGGAAATGGGCCCAACGCTTAAGCTATTCTTTTATCATCATGGTGAAATCCAATTTTTGTTATATAGCTGTATGTTTCTACGGACACCAATCTCCCACTAAGGAATGGATTTCAAATTTATTCAATTGTGCTTATTGTCTTGGAAACATGAAAGAGAAAAAGCAAAGTGATTTGATGACATTGATGGAAGTCTACACGTTGCCACACAAAGCATGGAAAGTTGCACCTAATTAATTTATTTTTGATAACACTCATTGCTTTGCTTTTCTTTTCTTATTCTATAGTCTTTCTTCTCTCTCTCTCTCTCGGTCATTTCCATCAGGTAACATGGAAGCATTAGCAAGTTACCAACAAGAAGAAGAAAGAGCTAGTATCAAGACCATCATGATGATGGCAAGAAAACATAAAAAATATAAAGTATGTTGTGGCTGAGATCTTCAACCATGAATGGTAAGATATGGTGATGAGATCTTGGCTTCTTCATACCAAAAAAGGTAGAAGGAGATTCGGCCAGCAAGGTGAAGATTCTTGGAGGCATAGCTTGTCTCTAATTCTGCTCAACCACCACAGAAGGTAGCTAGGGTGGCTACATGATGGAAGAGGCAGAGATTGGAGCAGATGAAGCCATCATCATCATGAAGCATCAAGGGCCAGAAATCCATCTTGGAGAGCAAGCCAAGGATGGAGCGCTCGGATTGATGAAGTCTGATGACCAAGGAAGAACTAGAGGTATTTGCATGTTGGGTTTTGCGTAAGTTACCTCTTCTCTCTCTCTGGCCGAACCGGTTATGTGTGAAGGAAAAGAAGTTAAGCTTGGTTTTTGCTTCAACTGTGAAGGCTTCTCCTCTCTATAAAAGGGGTGAACAGCCACGGTTTGATTCAAGGAGAAAAGTGTGAGAGTTAGGGGTGGAAAAAGGCCAGGCGGCCTGCCAGGGGCCTGCAGCCTGGCCTGTGTTTGGCCTGGCCTGGCCTGGCCTGTTATAAAATAGGTACAGGCCCAGGCTCTTTTAAAAGCCTTAATACGTTAATAGGCCAGGCCCAGGCTCACTAATTAGCCTTATAGGCCTGTCAGGCCTGTCTGGGCCTGTTAAAATATAATTAAATATATAAATAATTATTTATTATTAATAAAATTATGAGATATTTTAAATTTATTATATTTAATTATAAATAGTTTTTTATATTTTAAATACTTTAAAATTTAAATTTTTTATAAATATTAAATATCACATATTACATATAAATATGTTTATTAAAAAATAATTTTTTAAATAATATTTTTATTTTTGTAAAAAAAAATTATCAGGCCTTTTAACAGGCTTCAGGCCAGGCCAGGTTGAACAACAGGCCAGGCCTAGTACTTTATAAAGAGTCTGTAACAGGCTGCAGGCCAATTAACTGTATAACAGGCCAGGCCTGTTAAGAGCAAAGCCTGGCCTGGCCTGGCCTGTTTCTACCCCTAGTGAGAGTGCAAGGCACAGAAGTCTCATAGCTACCTAAGCTTACAGATTTTCTTCTCCTTCAATGTATTCTGTTTTGTATTTTTCTGTTTAATTTTGTCATGTCTTGAGTCTCATGGAAAAAAGCAAACAGTGATGTTTGTATGAAAAAGCCATAGTGCGGAAAAAGGCAGATAGTGCAAAATTAAAAGAAAAAGCCACAGATGTCCTTAGAGTTCCTTTGTACATCTGTGTTGTGTTTCATGATTCTGTGGGAATTCCCTTGTAAGTTGGGTTAGCACTTTACAGTTTGTAATTAGGTTAATTATAGTGAAATTTCATCATTGTTGTGATGGAGACTGGATGTAGGCTGCATTGCACTTAGCAGCTGAACCAGGATATATCTGGGTGTAATCTTCTTTCTCTACTACTCCATTTCTGTTTCTACTGCACAGGAGCTAAAACCAAAAATATCTCGTGCCAAGTGACGAGACAAAAATAAAAAGTCTCGTGGCTAGGGACGAGACAAAAACAGAAAAGTCTCCTCAAAGATCAGAAAGTGTAATCAAGCAAAGAGGGGCTAAGATTCAACCCCCTTCTCTTAGCCACTAAAACCATCAAGATAGTATATCAAATTTGTAAATTGCTTACAGAATTTTGACGGCATAAGTAAAAATTTCTAAGTTTCTTTCCATCGTCGCCTCTGGCATGGCTGCCAAGGTCAGTATCACTCGCAGTTTCAAAACTGTGGAAGACGGTGTTACTAGAGAGATTTGTATTTCGATCTAGAGTATTTTGGTGATAGAGATGTCTGTGCGCTATTCTCTTCTCATTTCTTTAGTAAAATCATAGTTTTTTTTCCTTTAAATTCAACATTTTAAATTTTTACAACAACAACAACAAAGCCTTGTCCCACTAAGTGGGGTCAGCTACATGAATCAAACGACACTATTGTGCTCTGTCATGTATCATGTCTACAGAAAGACCGTTTATATGTAGATCTCGTTTGACCACCTCATGGATGGTCTTCTTAGGTCTTTCTCGGCCTTTCGCCCTTTGTCCATCTTTCATCTCATTCACCTTCCTGACTGGATGTTCTATCGGTCTTCTTCTCACATGTCCAAACCACCTGAGATGCGATTCAACCATCTTTTCCACAATGGGTGCTACTCCAACTCTCTCCCTTATATCTTCATTCCTTATTTTATCCAATCGCGTATGACCACTCATCCATCTCAACATCTTCATCTCTGCCACACTCAACTTATGTTCGTGCTCCCCTTTAGCCCCCCAACACTCCGTACCATACAGCATAGCCGGTCTTATAGCGGTTCGATAGAATTTACCTTTAAGTTTTAAAGACACTTTTTTGTTGCATATAAAATCAGATACACTCCGCCATTTTGACCAACCTGCTTGGATCCTATGATTTACATCCTGTTCAATATCTCCATTATCCTGTATGATGCACCCAAGATACTTAAAACTTTTAACTTTTCCTAGGATGTTTTCTCCAATCTTCACCTCTATATTGGGGTTTTTCCTTCTCAGACTGAACTTACATTCCATATATTCCATCTTGCTACGGCTTATGCGCAGACCATACACTTCTAACGCTTCTCTCCATAACTCCAACTTCTTATTTAGGTCTTCCCTTGACTCTCCCATAAGGACGATATCATCGACAAAAAGCATGCACCATGGCACAGGTTCTTGGATGTGCTCTGTGAGTACTTCCAAGACTAATGTGAAAATGTATGGACTTAAGGATGATCCCTGGTGTAATCCTATACTAATAGGAAATTCTTCCGTCACACCACTTTGAGTCTTCACACTAGTTGTGGCCCCATCATACATGTCTTTAATTGCCCGAATATACGCGATCCTTACTCTCCTCTTTTCTAAAACCTTCCATAAGACCTCCATTGGTACCATATCATACGCTTTTTCCAAATCAATAAACACCATATGTAGATCCCTTTTATTACTACGATACCTCTCCATCATCCTTCTTAATAGGTATATCGCTTCAGTGGTAGATCTTCCTGGCATAAATTCAAATTGGTTTTCTGTTACTTGTGTCTCTTTTCTCAACCTCCGTTCTATCACCCTTTTCCATAACTTCATAGTATGACTCATAAGCTTAATCCCTCTATAATTTCCGCAACTTTGTATATCTCCCTTATTCTTGTAGATAGGTACCAAGGTGCTCTTTCTCCACTCATCAGGCATCTTCTTTGACCTTAAAATCTCATTAAAAAGCTTAATTAACCAGTTGATGCCTTTTTCTCCAAGACCCTTCCAAACCTCAATCGGGATATTATCAGGTCCTACTGCCCTGCCATTTTTCATCTGTTTTAGAACCTCTTTTACCTCGAAGTCTCGAATCCTTCGATAGTAGTCAAAGTTTTGATCTTCTTCCCTTGTGCATAATCGACCAAGGCTCGGAAGAGTCTTCTGTCCCTCATTAAATAACTCGTAGAAGTAGCTCTTCCACCTTTTATTAATCTTCTCCTCTTGAGCCAACACATCTCCATCCTTATCCTTTATGCACTTAACCTGATCCAAATCTCTCGTTCTTCTTTCCCGGCTCTTTGTGATTCTATATATACCTTTTTCTCCTTCTTTTGTGCCCAAAGACTGGTAGAGACCCTCATATGCTCTTGTTTTTACTTCACTTACAGCCACTTTTGTCTCTTTCTTAGCCGCCTTATATTTTTCCCAGTTATCTGCATTGCGGCATAAAGACCACTCTTTAAAGTATTTCCTTTTTATCTTTATATTTTCTTGTATACTCGCATTCCACCACCAGGACTCCTTGTCTCTTGGTCCTATTCCTTTAGATTCACCAAAACTTTCTTTTGTTGTTCTTCTAATAACTTCTGCCATCTCCCTCCACATCTCTTCTGCGCTTCCATTCCCATCCCACTTTACCTCTTCTCCTACCCGTCTTAGGAAGCTTCTTTGTTCCTCACCTTTCATCCGCCACCACCTCGTCCTTGGGTTCTTCGTATGATGTCTTTTTCTCAACTTTTGCTTAACGCGAAAATTCATGACAAGCACCCTATGTTGTGTTGTCAAACTCTCTCCCGGGATAATTTTACAATTAATGCAAAATTTCTGGTCGACTCTCCTCAACAAGAAGAAGTCAATTTGAGAGCTTGTCATGCCACTCTTATAGGTTATAAGATGTTCGTCTCTCTTTTTAAAACATGTATTTGCGATGAGAAGATCAAAGGATGAGAAAAAGTCCAAAATAATTTTACCCTCGGCATTTATCACCCCGAAACCATGGCCTCCATGAATACTCCCATATCCAGTCACTTCTCTCCCAACATGGCCATTTAAATCTCCTCCTAAGAAAATCTTATCTCCCAAAGGCATGCCTTGAACCAAACTCTCTAGATCCTCCCAAAACCTTATCTTGTGTTGTTCGTCCAAACTCACTTGCGGTGCATAAGCACTAATCACATGGAAAGCACCTCCCTCCACCACAAGTTTGATAGAGATGATCCGATCTCCCACCCTCTTGACATCCACTACGTCCTTCTTCCACTGCTTATCCACAATTATTCCAACCCCATTCCTATTCTTCACCTTTCCTGTATACCAAAGTTTGAAACCAGAAGTATCTAACTCCCTAGCCTTTGCACCAACTCATTTTGTTTCTTGTAGGCACATAATGTTAATCTTCCTCCTTGTTATGTTGTCCACCACCTCCATGAACTTTCCTGTTAGAGTGCCTATGTTCCATGTCCAAAATCTCAACCTTCTATAATTGACTAAGAAAAAAAGTTTACCTTTAAATATTCTTTTTCATGTGTTAATTTATAAATGATCAACTTTCAATGCTTTTTATTTCAAAATACATAACGTATTTTAAATAATTAATTGAATTTATAGTTAGCAGATATTATTTCTGAGCCTCCAACAATGTATGAATAAAGAAAAGAAATATATAGTTTGGAATTTCACATTTCCAACAATGTATGAATAAAGAAAAGAAATATATAGTTTGGAATTTTACATAAAGTTAGAATGACTCTTGTTTGTAAAAGAAATTTATTTTAAAAATTAGATTTGAATCATACTTATAATGTTATCGTTATCAACTGATTACATTATTGATTAGACTAAAAAAGCAATAAATAAGAATGAATAAGGAAATTAAATTCAAACCAATGGAAGTTTATATATAAATGGTTGGAGATTTATCTAATTCAAATTTTTATAGCCATTATTAAACAAAATAAGCTAATGTGGTCAATTTTGCTATGAAGAGTTTCTAAAACTAAAATGATACATACATGCATATAGATTAAAATTTATATGGCGTAAAGAAATTCTTTACACGTCTAATTCATATATGATAATATACTATTCTGTACAAAACTCCATGCATAACTAGGGGAGCAAAAAGTTAAGAACAAGTGGAACCAAAGAAACATAAGAGCGATGTTCACAAAAACATACGTATCGATTTAATGCATGATATCATTTTACTACAAACTTAAAAGTTGTTAATATATACACACACTACACGAGAAGGATTCGTTTAATTATGTAGGTATAAGTTTTCTTTAACTTATATTCTCAAATAATTTCTTATGTAGGATGAACTTTATCAATCTAGTTTAATGATTCTTTTTTTCATGACACGGTTTAACAGTTGAATTAATGAAATTTATTGTACATAGAAAGTTATTCAACGGTATAGGTTAACAAGTGTTGTCTTATGAGCGATATAAATGAAATCTTATTTATCTTCCAATGCAAAGAGTAAACACATATTAAGATTCTTCCATCAAAATTTGAGGGATTAAAACTGTGTACTAAGCTGATCCTAATTTGGCTTAGTTCGGGGAACAAGAAAGACGATACTATTAAACCGATGGTGAGAATATCTGTAAAAGAGACATATATATATGGGTTACTACTCAAATTCGTTGCTGAAAGATTATTCATTCTACAAATTAGTCCTCAAATAATTTTTTTAATCCTATTAGTCCATAAAAAATAAAATGTAAATCAAATTAGTCTTTCCACCAGTTGGATGATGACGTGACACATTAAGTGCCATGTGGCATGATAACGTGTCACGCCACGTGGCAGGTCACGCCACGTGTTACTTGACATGTTAAAAAAATTTTATAATAAAAATAGTTCTTGAAAATCCAAACGTAAATCATTTTCATCCCTAAAATTTTAAAAATTAATCAAACTAGTCTTTATATAATTTTTTTATAATATTAAATTTAAAATATTTTTTGATACTACTAATTTTAATATTATTTTTTAAACATTAATAAACAAAATTTTCTTTACATAAAATAATAAAAATAATTAAATTTTTATAAAATTATTTTATCATTTATATTTAAAAATTTTACATTTTTAAATTGTAATTTTTTATGTGACTCTAAGTATCACTACCATTACATCCTATATGTAAGTAATACTGTAATAGAAAAAAAAAAAATGTAGTAAAAAAAATAGTGGTATAACTTTGTTTAGGTTAACATATATAAATTTTGATTTTGAGTATATAACTTTGTTTAGGTTAATAAATACATACATTTCAATTTTGAGTATATATGTACTCAATGGTTTTAAAAAATGGTTTTAGAATAGAAAAGAATAAGAAAGATTTTGAGAAGAATTAAAGGAGAGAGATAATTTTATTAAAAAAAATTTAAGAAAAAAAGATACAATTACTAATGTTTTGTTTGTCAATTAAATTTCTATTAAAATTAGTAGTATCAAAAAATATTTCAAATTTAATATTATGAAGAAAAAATAAAAAAATTATATAAGGACTAGTTTGATTAATTTTTAAAATTTTAGGGATGAAAATGACATACGTTTGGACTTTCAAGGACTATTTTAATTATAAAAAACTTTTTTACATGTCAAGTGACACATGTCACTGACCTGTCACATGGCGTGCCATGTGTCACTGACCTGTCACGTAGCGTGCCACGTATTACTGACCTGTCACGTGGTAATTAACGTGACATGTCATCATCCAACTGACAGAAGGACTAATTTGACTTACATTTTATCTTTTAGAGACTAATATAACTAAAAAAATCATTTAAAAACTAATTTTAAAAATGAGTAATCTTTCAGAGACAAATTTAAGTATTAATCCATATATATATGGCATTATAGTTATGGTAATAATTGAAGATAAATAAAATTGAAATCATCTTTAATTTTTTTTTAAATGATCTTCAATATTATTTTTAGTATTATTTGACAAATTTATTCTTTGTAATTATTATTTCGAATAAAAAATGGTTAGGTATAATTGTAATTTTGACCCTATATTTTAGGATCAAAATAATTTTTTTTTTGGTGACGATCAAAATAATATTTATCCTTAATTGAATGCATAATGTTGCTAGGTTAAAAATAGTATTCATCCCTAATTGAAGCATAATGTTGCTAGGTTAATTAAATTTTAAAGTATCGTCTCATTAACTAACTAGCCATATAGATTTGATTGGGCCATATTAATTTGCCTTTGCCTATATATCAATCTAAAAGGGTTGTAATGTGACTATGACATCTCACGTCCCATATTTTGGGAATAGAATAGTTAATTAACTCCTTTACAAATGCCCTAAAAAGTAGGGTTTGGAATGTGATCCTCTAGAACTCTCTTGTATCTTTATAATTATGGCATATATTGATTTGCAAGCATGATGAGTATGACCCAATTGTCTATTATACCCAAACAAGAAGGACCAATATTATTGCAAACATGATCTTCACAATGATGAAGAAATCCAATTTCTGTTTTATTCAAGTCATTTTTTTAAATTTGTTATCCTAAAACTGCTTAAGTCTGGTTATCTTAAAATTTAATTTTATGAATTTTATTATAAAAGTATAGGTTAAACATATAATAAAAAAAATTAATATTATTTATTATAAAAATAAACTTTTACGTTTACAAATTACAATGTATAAAAACAATAAATAATATTAACATATTATTTAATCTATGTTTTTAGGAGACACGATAATAAAACCGTTATATACTAATACAACTGTACAATACTTTGTGATACCACCGACCAAACACGTCTATCTATAAACTTCATGAATCCACGCAAGAAAAATGAAATGGTTCAAAAATTCAAAATCTACTATGGAGTTTCTTAATTATAGATCAAATTATTAAATATTTAGTTGACTTATTAATGCATTCTAGAGTATAATAACTGGATTTTTAGGTCATTTATAGCTTAACCACCAATCATAATGCAAAAGCGAAAGCTTGAAAAAAGGGTCTCAAGAGGTCGATACCATAGACACATACAAAATCATTTGTGTGATCACATCATTAATCTAGAAAAGTTCGAGATATTTTTGGGGTATAAGTATATTCTGGATTATATATAGGTCCTGGATAAATAATTTAATTAATTTTTTTAAAAAATAACTTAAATAATAAATAGTTATATTAAAAATAGTTTATAAATAAATTATTTTGTATTTAGATTTTTAATTTTAAAAGTGTTTAGTTTATAAAAATATGATAAAAAATAGCAGTATTATGATGAAAAAAGTCATTTTTTTAATTTTTCTATAAGTTTTTAAATAGTTTCTTAAAAAAAATAATTCAATTTTAAAAATTATACCAAATATTAATACTATTATTTTTTATGAGACAAAAATTCAAAAAAATATTTTTAAAATTTTTTAAACGGGCTCATAATCAATTATAAAATTAATTAAATAATATGTATGAAGGCGACTGAATATTATAAAATAATCTGGTGTTTATCATTTATTTATAAAATTTAAAATAAAAAGATAGGACTCGCTTTATTCGATTTCTACTTTTAAATAAATTATTCAAAATTGTGTAGGCACAACAAAATTTTTCTTATATAAAATATATAAGTTATTAACTTTATTTATATATGTTCTGAGGTTATAATAATATTATTCTAGTCAATAATGTCCTAGCTTACTCCTCTTAAGAACAATATAGAAAAAACTAGAGAAACTCATCTTCAACTTTTTTTGTTGTTTTCTGCATCAAATCTTAGCCAAATTAATTAAAGATATGGTAAGATTTAGGGATTGGTCAGTGCAATGAGAGCATATGACCTATGTTTTGGGGAGCTTAATCAAATAAAAATTGACATCATCATCAATACATCATTCTACTTTTCTACTCACCTTGATGGCTTGATATTTAATTAAAGGAATATAATACCGTAAAGTTTTGGTTTCGTATATAATATGGAAATTAAAGCTAGCATCCAAATTAAATATATATACGAAACATTTCATATAACAATAATTATTATGAACTAAAGAAAGAAATTTTAATTTGCTACAATTATAACCACCAAATCTCCTTGAATTTTTTCAAGTTTTATAATTATACTCCAAATAATTAAGTAGTAAACAAATTAGCCCATTTTTTAAATAATCTCATCGAATTACAACAATGCAATTTAAGAGAAAAAAAAAAAAAGAAACAAAGAAAACTAAGGAGATGGCTACATATAATTTTTTGAACCAAATTATTTATAAATTTAATTATTTTATTAATCTTTATAATTTCAACAAATTTTTAATTAGACCTTTATAATTTTAAAATTTATAATTAAGTCTCTATATTAGATAAAGATTTTAATTAGGTCATTTTTAACCATTATTTGTTAAAAAATAAAATTTTTTAAAATATTTATTTTGTGTTTGATGTATAATAAGTTATAAAATATTTCGAAAAAATATATATTTTAGGATTAGTGTATTTTAATTATTTTTAAAGTCCTTAAAAATGATTTCTACTGTTTAATTGGTTCTTTCATAAATTTTAATTAAATTTTGAATAAATTTTATTATAAGATAATTAATTTAAAATAATATAAGATAAAATAAGCCATCATCATATTCCACTTCCAGAGAATTCGGCATTTGTTGTGGTTTTGATAGTAAAGTTGCAAGTTGCAATTGCATGCATATCCGATCTTAGTTATACATATAATAATCTGGTGGTGAGTTTAGATTAGATTTGATGGGTCCGCCAAAGTAATTGACAATCTTGCAATCTTGCGTGGAAGCATGGAGGTTTCACTTCGATAGATACGCACCATCTACGCTTTTATTTGAACACCATGCACTAATGATTATTATTTATTAATTATTACTACTATGGAATCAACCAATTATTTTGCTAGAAACTTGTAGAGAACATTTCTTTTTTTTTTTTAATATATAAAGTTAGGAGTGAGACTCGATTGAGACTTTTAAGTGAGAATAAAGAGATGATGTCATTTGAATTCTAATTCGTTAGCAATTTATAGAAAACATTACTTCTTAATTAATCGTTGAAACTTATTTTTTTAAAGAATTTAATAAGCGAGCCATTTTTTTAGTTAATATTAACTATTTTTTAGTTTTAAATTTTTTAAAAAAAATTCAAAAATAAATTTATACTAAAAAATTAATTAATATTGAACATTTAAAAATTAGTTTATTTCATACAACTTCTTTTTAAAATTCTTTGAATTAAACAATAAAATAACGTATAAATTAGGTTAGGAGTTACTAATACATACTCTTGGATAGTATTTATTATTTAAGAGAGGGAATGGAATAATAAAAAAATAAAAAATTTATTTAAACTAAAAAGAAAAATACAAGCACTATGAATTCAACCTCCATAAATAATATTTGATGGGTAATGGTAGTTATAATTATAGCGAGTATGATAATTACGAAATTTTAGTAATAAAATGTATTATTAATATTAAGATCACACTTTTTAATTTAATTATTTTTTATTTTCAAAATTAAAAATATTATCAAATAATAAAAAGTGTGACATTAATTTTAGATTTTTTAAATATTGTTAAAGTTATATAACCACTATAATTATTATAAGAGTAATACTAGGAAGTTAATGGCCTAAGCGTGCACCACTATAATTATTATAAGAGTAGTACTAGGAAGTTAATAACATCACCCATACTATCCAGAATAACCATCTGGATACCAATGATAATAAACATCTCATGTCAGAAAACCACTCATCCCAAAAACTTAAGTTGATTTTGGGGTTTACCAAGGATCGAATTCTTGATCTTTCGAATCTAGAACTCTAATACCATGTCATAAATCCACTCATCCCAAAAGCATAATCTGACAGGACAATGTAACACTAATGGTCATATCTCTAACACTTCCTAAACCTCCATTGTACACATTGTACGCTTAAGCCATTGGCTCCCTATACTTTCTCTTATTTATAATTATAAATTGGTCGAGTAGTGGTCAGTTCACTCATCTGATTAATCAAATGTGAGGAGTTTAAATACTATTTTGTGTATGTACTAATCTATTGGCCACAAATTCTTAAATAAAGGTCTATCATAAATTAGTCTTTAATTGGTTGAATTAAAAAATATTGTAAATAAAAAAAATAGTTACTATAAAATTCAGTAATATATCAGATAATTTAAAAAAAAAAAAAAGAAACGTTGGTTCGCTTTTTTGAGAAAGCCAAATTGCAGAATGTGTGTGTATGCCTAGTGAGTGTGATTTTTTTTTTTTAATGACAAAATTCTTGACATTCACATTGAAAGAGCAATGCACATATTAAGCACAGAAGAAAGAAAAATGTGGCATGCATGAAACCATTATTATTATCGAAAATATTTGAAAAAAAAAACTTAAAACTTATCTTATTTAATATTTATTAAATATATTAATTATAAATAAAACAAATTTTAATATTTTTTTTCCTCTAACATTATCATAATATTATTATTAACCTGCAAACAATTAACACCACGCCTAATGAACCAAAACTATGTATCAATTAATTATTACTTCTTGCAATATAATGACACATGCATATATCTGCTCCTACACCAGTATTATAATATTATTATGCCATCAACTAATAACACTAAACACTAATTTTTTACCAATGAGAAGTTCATGCATGTTTGTGTCGTCGTATAGCTAAAACTTTTATCTATAAGTATCAACTGTTAAAAAATTTATAATAAAAAAATAAAAGTAGGTATATCGGTATAATTAATATTGCTACTAATAAGTTCTGAATCTTAGATATGTTCCCAATGAATAATTAATATGAGCTAGCTAAGTTCAAATCACCTAAAATGTATTTTATTATATTTTTTATTTTTATTTTTAATTTGTTCTTTTTAAAAAATCCGAAAAAATGACTTCTTTTATAAATAACTTCTACATACTATAAATAATGGATTTCACCAAATAATTTAAAAATAATTAACTTTTTATTTTTTTTATTTACAAATTTTTCACTTTATAAAAATAATCAAACACTATAGTCTATACTAGTGAAATAATAAGAGTGTTACCGGGGCAGTAAGTTTTGTAATTTATAGTCATTAATTAATTATTATAAGTGTTTTTAATAGTGTGAGATTATAACTAATGATATAAGATTCTTCATTTTTTTTTCCTGGTTAAGTGCTGGCCAAATTTTAATAAAAGTACTTGCTCCAAGGCTTTTTCGCAAAATAATTGTCATTCGCAACACTAGAAATCAATTAATGATGTGGCTATTAATATATATAAACTATCCTACTAAAATCGCCTTAATAACTACCCGCTAGTTTTTTTTAATTATTCTATTGATCTTTAAAGTTTCGTCAAATTTTTAATTAGATTTTTATATTATTTTTAATTGAGTATCTAAAATAATATTTTTTAATTAAGTCCCTTTTAACAACAAACGTTACAAAAAAAATTAAAAAAATAAATCTACCATTATAGCCATCATTTTGTTTGCTTCAATTACTCTGAGTCGTCGCCGCTAATTGAACACATTATTATCATTGTCGATCTCTCTCATCTCATTCATCAGTGATTTCATTATCACCATCATACCCAATCCCTTCTTCTGTTGATTCTTCTCCTTTCCTTCATCGTTGGAGTCATCGCTATTCTTAGTCGTCGACGCCGAGAAACACCCATTCGCTTCTTCTCACGATCCCTTCCGCTTTTCTTTATCGCCAGCATCATTATCACTTAATACTGACATCAACATCTATAAACTTCTCTAAAGCGATGAACTTTGTTGGAATGTTCTCTTTTCTCCTCATTTTTTTTAATTCCTTCTTCCTTTAGATCACGAATAGAGAAAATTTTTTCTTTCTCCGTTTGTAAGTGACTTATAATATTTATTAGTTGGGTTTAGTTTTTTTCTTTCAGCACTAAGAAAATTACTATCTCAATATAACAAAAGAGTCGTAAGGGATTTAGGGTTATAAAATTATTGAAACTGAAAAATCTTTCTAAGTTCATGACATTAACCAGGAAAAAAGGAGAAATAATGTTCCCGAAATCCTATTAAATATAAATTTGTAAGTGTTTTGAATTCAACTTACCTTTCTTTCCATTCCTTCTATTATGGTCGTCAAAGTCAAGTTCGTGAGGTGAAAGGGAGGTCGTCGGGTGGAATCAGAAGGAATGGAGGGGTGTGGCGCAGGTGGAAGGAATGAGAGTGGGAGAAGGAGAAGGAGGGGCGGGAGTAGAGGAGGGGACAGAGAAGAAGAGGAATGATAGGGTTAGTTTTGTCCTTACGAAAATAGAAGCGCAGAGATAATTAGGAATTTAAAAAAAAGTTAGAGTATTTTTAATTTGAAAATAAAATATTCAGTTAAATCAAACGTTTTTGTCATAGTAAAAATCTAATTGAAAAAAGAAATATTAGTTCAGAAATCCAATTAAAAAAATATAAAAATCTTATTAAAAATTTGATAAAATTATAAAGAATAATATAATAATTAAACTTTTTTTTGTGCAATGATTTGTGTTGATCACTGCAAAAAAATTGCCGCTATCTGTCAGATTTTTTTTGTAGTGTAAATATTTACTTATATGGAATGTGTTAGTTGGAATACCACCAAATACCATATAGAAAACCGTGGGTCAATTTCTAACAAGATATAACATATAGTTGGATTCAAGGGCCAAGAAAATAGTAGTACATATTTTATTTTCTAGGTTAGAATTAGGTTTAGGACCATATACTATATAGCTAGCTCTTATTAAGGCTAGACATGCTTTCAGTCAATGATTGCATGTTCAAATAAATTGAATGGCAAATTCAGGTTGTTTAGATTTGTCAAATGTATTCAATTCACTCATCAAAAATTTTATCTAACAAGTTATTTGCAAAAGATTCATTAAAGTAATGTGTACAAAATTCAGGTTGTTACAATTAGCTTATTTCATTTTCGAACATTTTGGATTCAAGTCACATCTCTAGGTAAAACGTTTTTAATAGAAGAAATAATTAAAGAAAATAGAGAAACAACTTAGTACTAAACATTAAATAGAGACTCTCACAAATAATTCTTTATATGTCTAACATAAAATAACATAATAAAACTTGTTTGCTAAGTTATCTTAAATGATGAAATTTACAGTCTGATCGGATTAACAAATTTTACAGTTTTTCGAGCTGGTTGAATGAATGATAGATGTAACCTACAAAAATATTCCGAAGCTTAAGTCAAAATAGATTTAAAAGGTAAAATTTTAAATGTGTATAACGTATTTAGAGAAACTTTAGACTCCTCTTTATATAATTTTGTTTTATTATCTTATTTTTTTAATTAACTAAGATAAAAAAGATATATTTAGATTTAAATATCGATTAATAATTTTTAATTATCTAATTTCTTCCGAATTTTTGGATCATTTGAGAATGATTTGGACTTAAGTCATCGCTGAACCGTTGAGGCCAGAATTTGGATCCGTAACTTCTTACTCATGTGATGAATTATTGAATACCACAACTTTATGTATAATTAAACTCTATTATTAAAGCAATAATGTAGAGTAGCTAGCAAAAGAAGTTGTCCCATTCACAAGGCAAAAAGGGAACTTACTTTCTTTGTTGTTTTCTTTCTCTCTCATTATTTTGTGGCCGTCACTATAACTTGCACGTGCCATTGGCGTCTTGTGTTTTTTTAATAAATATTTAAAAATAATTTTAAATTAGATATTTATTTTCTAAAAATTCTTAAAAATTACTTTTAAAACATAGGTTATTCCTTTGTTATTTAAAAGAAACATAATAACTTTTTTTAAACTTAATTATCTCATAATAAAATTTATTACGAATTTATTTATTTCGTATACATAATTTTTTATTAAAAATGACGAAAAATAATCTATCTAATAAAAATAATTTCTAAAACAATAAAAGAAGTTTAAAAACCAAAATATCCCATTTAAAATTGTTTAAAATCAAATTGATTTGTCCTCTTTGTTTTTCTTTTCTGTTAGGTTCCGAACTTGAAAGCCAATTGATTTCTTGGCTAAGAAAAAGAGTAATGAAGCATAGAAATAGAGAGAGTGAATGAGTGACGTTAATCTAAAAGAGGCACATTGCATTAAATGCGAGTTGGTTGATGGTAGTTTCATTCCACCTTCTCCCTCACCTTTCCCTTACTCCTTAAGCTTCACCTTCTAAATCTCTCTATATCTATAAATACATATAATACATTATATCATATCATATAAGCATATATATATATAAATAAAGGTATAAGAATAGCAACAATAATTAATCTATCAAATAGAAAAACAGTGGTGTCACTACTACTACTACTACTACTAGCTAGCATTATTTTGCTTAATAACCAAGCTTGTGAGATCATAATATCATATCCTTCTTCATCAATGGAGTTTGTGACAGAAAATTCAAGTCCTTTGTTGGGTTCCTTTGTGGAGAGGGTGAACATGGTTGGTAGCCATGCCCTCTCTGCCATTGTTAGGAACATCTTCTCTGCCATCTTCACCTTCTGCTTTGCATTTGGTACTTCACTACTTCTTCATTAACTTAATAGCTTCAGTTCTCTCTTGTTTAATTTCATTCTATTTAGCATTTCACATTCTACATTCTGAGTTTTTATTTGTACCTGTTATTTCACCTATTAAAACCAGGAATTCAACTAATTCAACTCGAAAAACTGTGTTTTTAGCAAATTCTTTTTCTTTTTTAGTTTAGTAATGAACTCGAATTCGAGCTCATTACTAAAATGAGTCCTTTTGTTTACTAGGACACGGTACAAGGTTGTTTTTTGCATTTCTTAAAAGGTCGAAACACAAATGCACTTTTTATTTTATTGTTGAATAATGTACTTTAATTTGAATTTTGTGAGAAAAATCGAATCTTGGGATGTGGGCATTTGTTAGATTATTGTTCTGTAATTTGCAGTATTTTTGACATTTTTTTCATATTTATTTAGAATTCTTAATAATTGTGACACTTTTGAGGTTAATACATATATACAAGGTTTTGATTTTAATTAATGAGTTTGTTTTTTGTTGGCAGTGGGGACTTTGTTGGGGGCTATGACTGGAGCTTTGATAGGACAAGAGACAGAGAGTGGATTCATTAGAGGAGCTGCCATTGGAGCCATTTCAGGAGCTGTTTTTTCCATTGAAGTTTTTGAATCTTCTCTTGTTCTTTGGCAATCTGATGAATCTGGAATTGGCTGCTTCTTATACTTGGTGAGTTCTTGTTCACCATCCAATGTTGTAGTAATCCTTTAATTGGATCTTTAAATGGTTCAAGTTGGTGTGTTTGGACAACAAATTAAAGTATTTCTTAAAATAATCAATTACATAATCAATGTATTTTGTTTTAATATCCACTTTATATCATCATTATACTTAGCATTAAGTGTTAATTGATACTCATTTTTAGATGTTCAAGTAGCATATCAATTGGATAATAAAATATTTAGTGCCCTTGAGATTTCATATTGTTATCTCTTTATTCCTTATCCATGTATGTATTTAAATATAATTTTTTTAGTTTGAAAATGTATAAAAGAAGGGTCTTTTAAATAGGACAATAAAAACCAATTAATATTCAGCCAATAAGAATTTACATATCTAAAATTTGGAAAAGTATAGGTAAATTATTATTAATCAACCAACTTTAAACAATTGTAATTAATAATCATTAATTTTGTATTTTTTAAAAAATAAAATTTAAATATCACTAATTAACGACAATTAATTAGTATGAAATGCAATTCAAAAATATTTGTTGGCTTGTTGTTAGTTAGACTATTGTTGGTTACCTAGCAAGATTGTTAAAATTTATATTGACTAAATTATAGGCTATTTTATTATTTTTTAATTTATTTATAAGAAAATAATATTAATAGATAACAGAAAATATAATTGTGTATTGTATATATATAATCTAATGATGTTGAGTAAATGTGCATGCAGCTTGATGTAATTGCAAGCCTATTAAGTGGAAGACTTGTGAGAGAAAGGATTGGTCCAGCAATGTTAAGTGCTGTCCAAAGTCAGGTAATTTACTTGGTCCTAATTTCATAAGCAATTTACAATGATGTTGACACACAAATTTTTGTTAATGTATATATATATATATATATCAAGGACAAAAGTGTATAAATGGACACCAATTCCAAAAAACAAATAAACTTTTTTACAATGTAAAAAAAATATTCTAAATTTAATTTTAATACTCATAGTAGATCAAAATTTTACTCAATTAATGAATTTAAAAATTAATTTCTTTTGTTAATATGACAAAACATAATTAATTGTATGTCTCGGTAAAAAAAAAATTACACTTGAGTATAAAAAATTTAATTTTAATATTTTTTTTTGCTAACGCAACTTAATTACATATGCATGTGAGATTAACCTTAATTTCATTTTCAGATGGGTGCTGTTGAGATTAACTTTGATGATGTTCAAAACATCTTTGACACTGGTGGTGCAAAAGGCTTATCAAAAGATTCAGTTGAAAAGATCTCAAAGATCATAATTACAAGTGACAACAATGTTGATGCTTCTGGTGAAAAGGTTTCTTGCTCAGTTTGCCTTCAGGTTTGTTTAAACCTCATCTTTTTTTATCTATAGTAATTAAAAGAGAAATAATTAACTTCTTTATTTGTCACTATTATTTTTTAGATTTAATTATTTTGTTAGTCTTTATAATTTTATTAAATTTTTAATTAGGTCTATATATATATTTTTTAATTTGGTCCTTATATTACTGTTAATTTTGTAATTAGATTATTTTCATGTCAAAAACGTTAAAATTAACAGAACATTTCTCTTAAAAAATATGCAGTAAAAAATCTAATTTGATTTTTATAAATACCTTTAATTTGTAAAAAAATATTCAGTTAACTTTAAAAAATTTTACATTAGAAAATACCTAACTATAAAATTAAAAGTAGTGTAGAGATTCAATTGAAAAAAAATATAAAGATTTAATTAAAAATTTGATAAAACTATAAAAACTAATAGAATAATTAAATATATTTTTTATTAATATTAATAAAATTGAAAAGCTTTCAAGTATATCAGAATATCGATATTTCAGTAAATTTTTACCGTTAATCTTAATTATATATATTATATATATTTTCTATAATTAATATTAACGATTAAAAATCACTGAAACACTAATGTAGCGGTACACTTGAAAATTTTCCAAAAAAATTATATATAGAGAGATAATATTTGGATTGAGTTTGGTATATAGAAGTTACTCACTTTTGTGTTAGATCATACCTACAAAGTGTGTTGTTGAGCTTATAAAAGTGTTATGAAATTGACATTATGAAATTTTGTGATTTTTTTTTTCTTTTCTCTTCAGGACTTTCAAATTGGAGAAACAGTTAGAAGCTTGCCCCATTGCCATCACATGTTTCACCAACCTTGCATTGACAAGTGGCTCATAAGGCATGGATCTTGCCCTCTATGTAGAAGGGATCTGTAATTTTTGTACATGTATGTGGAAATTAAAAAAAAGTACAAGCAGTCAGAAAAAAAAAAAAAAGGAAGGATATATTTCATTGTTTATATGCGCATTTAATTACTTGTAGGAACATATATACTCAGGGTACATTGTTGTAAAATTCCCTCCCAATGCCATTTATGAGTGGCACCAATATTGTACCAAGTTAGTGAAAAGAAAATTTTGGCATTAAATAGAGTCTATTATATTTATTATATTCTTAAATTAAATAAGTTTAAGACATAATATTAGAATTTTTATAGTTAAAATATTTTAAATTTGATTTTTATTAATATTAAGAGAAATAATTTTAGCCTAAGCTAAGACAACAGAAAAAGAAAACAAATTAAATATCTGTTTAAAAGTAATATAAATATTTACATATATTTTTTGTTACTTTAAATTTTTTAGATAAGTAATTTTTATGATAATAATTTTTTATATATTAAATTAATTTTGATCCATTATTGTTGACTTATTTTGAAAGAATTTCTCATTATATACCATCTAACTATCTAAGTATGTATTTATGTTGATATATCAAAGTAATTAATTAACTCGCACACAATTGGTTAATTGTTGTCTTAAATGTTAGTAGAAATATTAAGTATAGAAAATTAATTTTTAATTAGTCAATTAACATTAGTAAATTTTTTTATTGTAAAAGTTATTTTTTGACTCCTACTTTTTGGACGATTTTAGAATTTACCATTAAGATTTAGATTTTGAAATATAAAATTTAGAGTTTAGTTTAGGATGTAAAATTTAAGATAAAAAAATTTAAAAATTGATTGGAGAAAATTAACTCCCTAACGAATTAAATTCATATTATTCTTTTGTGATAAGGATATATGAATATATGATTAGATAAATGGTGTATGTGAGTTTTATGCCCAATTCTACCTACTAAATATTAACATTCATTTATTTTTCAAATTAGCAATGTGAAATTAGCTAGTCATCTTAATTGCTTAATTAAGGTCTTTTTATAGAACTTTAGCTAAGCTGAGTTTTAGCAATTTACATTAAGGTCCTTTTAAAGGATAAGACTTTAGCTAGTTCAAGTTGAGTTTGCCCGTGAATTTACTCAAATATTGAAAATGTTTGATAATAAAAAAATATTAATAAAAAATTGTTAAAATTTATCTTATTTAATATTTATTAATTATTATAATAATTAATAAATAATAAATAAGACAAGTTTGGACTTTTTTTTTGTCTCTAGTGTTATGATTCAAATATATACTTGCGGTACAATAGAGAGGGGAAAGAAAAAACATAATATTTAAGAACATTAAAAATTATGAAACTAGGTCAATGCGAGTTGTTTTCACAATTATTGGACTTCCATAATCATCATAAAGAGTCTTTTAATGCTTTTTAATAAAGCAAAGAAATTTGCATGAAACTAATTATTAAATTAAAGTGCATCACAATCATAATTAACTGAGGATATATAATATTGAACCGAGAAAAATGATAAAAATGGTGAATGCTATTTTAACTTTTCTAAATTAACATGTAAGTTATTTTTTCTGTTATATTTTAATTGTGTGTTTATTTAACCTGAGTTATTTTTTTTATTTTTTTGTCGTCGTTGCGTCTCTCAAGCATCACCGTCTCATTAGTGTTTTGTTTTCTCTTCCCAAATCATTCTTTTATAAAAGGTATTTCAACTATCTCTAATTACGTTTACTCTTTTCCACTCTTTTGTCGGCGTCATTACGCCTCCAAACATCACTGTCTCATTAGAAGTCTTATTTTCTCTTCCCAAATCATTCTTCCATAAAAGTATTCTAACTCTCTCTAATTGCGTTTACTCTTCTCCATTGTACTCTTTCGTCTTCGTCGTTAAGCCGCCTTTCAAGCATCACTGTCTCATTGGGTGTCTTGTTTTTTCTTCTCAAATCATTTTTTACTAATTCTCGTTAAAATAAACACCCAATTAGAATATGACACATCATAGAGGATAACTTACATGTTATTTTAGAAAAGTTAGGATAATATTTACCTAATTATAATAATAAATAAAAAGAAAAAAAAGTGAGAAAAAAGAATAAAAGTGGATTAGATGCTATGAAAAGAAGAAAGAATAAGTAATAACATGGAGTAAATAAAAGTGAGAAGAAATATCCAAAAAAAAAAAGAAAAGAAAATGAGTAGTGGATTTAAAGTATAAAATTTCGGGGGTGTGCAAGTAGGTTTTCTTGAAAAATGTTAGGTGATTATTATTTTTCTATATATATTTATCTTATATGTAAATTAATACTAACCAATTTTTTTTGTTTTTTTTTGGCTAAAAATATTGGCCTTCTAGCATTCACTTTTTCCTTTACAAACTATTATACAAGAGGGCAAATATATATGCTTGGAATGAAC
This sequence comes from Arachis duranensis, assembly GCF_000817695.3. NCBI lineage: Eukaryota > Viridiplantae > Streptophyta > Magnoliopsida > Fabales > Fabaceae > Arachis > Arachis duranensis. The sequence continues at coordinate 10,945,310 of NC_029772.3, read as the reverse complement.
AATTAGATTGAATTATTTTATTGGATTGAATCATTCAAATTAAAAATAAAATAAAATAATAAATATTACTTTTTCATGCTAAGTACGTAGTAGTAATTTATAATTACCTCCATCTATCTGAATTATTACTAGCTACACTATGATACTTTAAAGGTTTAATTACTCTGTTGGTCCGTATAATTTTGCGAAATTTTCAATTAGGTCCTTATACTTTTTTTTCTTTTAATTAAGTCTTTACACCAAATTTTTTTTTAATTGGGTCCCTACACTTTTTTTTCTTTTTATTTAGGTCTTTATACCAATTTTTTTTTAATTGGGTCCCTATAAAATTAATCCAATTACCACGAAAAAGGACTTAATTGAAACAAAAAATTAGTGCAGGAACTCAATTAAAAAAAATATATATAGAAACCTAATTGAAAATTTCACGAAACTATAGAGACAAATAGAGTAATTAAATCTACTTTAAAAGATATTATTGTTGTTGTCAAATATATAATTATTTATGTATTTTTTATTAGTTTAATCTCTTAAAAAAATCTATATTGTAACATGATATTAAAACTTCTAATATTATAAATCTGAAGTTGTATCTTTGTAAAAGAAAGAATTTCAGCACTACTCTATTATGCCATCAATTTTGTGAGGCTCAAACATTTGTTGCTTTCGTCAATACATTATTACTTATAATTACTCATATTGTGTCATAGCTTTTTTTTATATAGTTAGAATTATGTAATGGGAAAATATAGTATCTACAAATAAATAAATAAATAAATAAATAAATAAATAAAGAAGTGATGAGTTTGGTATAGTACTAGGCGTGGAAATCATGAAGCATTATCCAAAACATGCGAATGAGACTTTTCCTTTTTCACGTTTAAATCACATGGATCATAAGTTGATAGCCTTTAATTTATTCATGGTTGTGAATATATATTTAATGAACCTTTCTCTTTAGAATTTAATAATTTCTATGTAATATAAGTGAAAAAAAGTTACATAAATATTCAATATCAATATTATTACACTTCTTTTCTCCTTAATTCTACTTACTCTACTCTTTTTTTTATTTTCATAATATTTCTCAACCTGATAGGATAAGAACTAATTTTGTTGTGGATCAAAATTTCGTTTAAAAATTTGTCATTGATCAATGAATTATTGCATACACAATATAAAATTTAAATCTCTAACACTTACTTAAACAGACTAATAAACTAATTACTCGACCAACTCAACTTAATTGTATTATACTCTACTCTATTTTATTTTATTTTATTTTATTTGGACATTGTACTCTACTCTATTTGAGTAACCATCACGCTCAAAAGCTGCTAACATGATTTTTTAATTGTTTTTGGACAGGGTCTACTTGGCTGTTCTCCTCAAAATTTTTGAATCATTTTAGCAACAGATTGAAATCCAACAAACCTAATATATTGGACAAAAACAAAATGCAATAAAAGTATCAAACTCTGCTTTTGTATTCATCTTAACACAAAGGACAATAAAATATTCATCAGTCCAGTCAAGCCCACAAAGCACAACCACAATTGACCCACATTTCTTCCACTTGACTTCTTTTTTTTCCCTCTTTTTTTACTACTGCTTTCATCATGGATGACTTTTGGGGTGTAGTTTGTTTCCCATCTAATTAAAGATATATAAATATAGTCAAGATTCAAATAAATTAGACTTAAATTGATGCTTAATAAATCATATATGCATGTATTATAAGATAATTAAAATTAAAAATTATTATTACAAAAAAATTAACAAATAAATTAGTAAAATTAATTTTTTTGTGAGATTCAAATCTAATACTTATAAATGAGAATAAAAAAATATGTTATTTGTATTATAATTCATTAACGGTTAAATTAGGTGAAAACTCAGATATAATTAACTTTATGTAAAGTTAATAACTAACAGTTATTAGATAATTTAACTAATTTGACTAAATTTTTATCTAACTTCCATTATCAAATTCATATAAAATTAAATTTTATCTATTAACTTTATATAAAGTATAAACTATACCTAATTATCTTCCAATAAAAATTAGAGCTACCAAACTTGAAGGCGCGCCAACCTTCACCCGTACGGCACCGGTCACCGCTGCCGGTACACCGAACACCTGTCCACACCCAATTGCTTCTGCCCCCTCCGCCTCAGCCCTCATCCACGTGGCATTCAAACTTTAGGCTCAAGTCTTCCCACTCACTCACTTATTAAAATATTTTAAAAAGAACAATGCTAACTACAGCAATATTTGTGATCGATAGTCATTAACTAATCATCAATAATGATTTGATGGTGTGAGATTTTATTTAATGATTCACTTTTTTCTGTTAGTTACATGCTGGTCAAAATACAATAAAATTGTTGGTCTCCTAGACTTTTTCTTTTAAAAAATTTAAATAAAATAGGTAAAAATTCAGGTGAAATCGACTTTATACAAAATTGATGTCTAAAAACTATTAGATAATTTGACTAAATTTTCATTTAACGGTTCTGAAATATCAACTTCACGTAAATCGACTGGAACTGAATTTCCACCCATAAAATATATATTTCAATTGATACGGAACGAAGCAACTCAGAGGGAATCGCAGTAACAGAATAATAAACAAACTAAACTAAAACTGAACCAATAACAGAGTAGGGGTGCGTAATGCGCATCGCAGTTCCAACGACGACGACGACTTCCATGGCCGGCGACGAGAGACAAACTTCTTACCGTGTTCTGGCGGATCGGTGTCGGACACTGGAGGAGGAACAAGCCAAGCTCAGGGAACAGTTCCGCCAACTCTTGCAGGAGAAGGAAGAGGAAGAAGAAGAAGTGGTGGTTGCAGATTCAACGCTGCGTTTTCTTTCGGGGAACTTCTTCTCGGATAGTCCGTACGCTAGCGTGTTGAAATGCATGGGACACGCCGTTCATGTCTACAGAGCTTCCTCCGGTGAGATCATATATTGGTAGGTGATTTACTAATTTCAGATCATAACAGTAACTAACTAACTAACTAACTAAATAACTAACTATTCTTTGATTCGCTTTCCTTTTATTCACTATATGCTATGCACTACTTTCTAATGAAACAGTTGCAGCTGTGAATTGCATACTGTAGATACAAAAAGAGTATATCGCGTACAAGTTAATCGATGCGAAAAGTATTTTGCATTAAGAATTTACCTTTTGTTGTGAATTATTCTTGATTTAGATTTTCCTAGAGTGATTTTGAGTTGAATATAGACGTTTCATTTTAGGAATCGTTCAGCAGAAACACTGTATGGATGGAAAGACTATGAAATCATTGGTCAAAGAGTTGCTAAGTTCCTTGTTACCGAAGAGTGTTATGAATCTCTGCAGAATATTCTAGAAAGGTTGATCAGAGGAGTTCCATGGTCTGGAAAGTTTCCTTTCAAGAAGAGATCTGGTGAAGTATTCATAGCAATAGTGACTAAAACTCCTCTTTATGAGGATGGTGAGCTTGTTGGTATTATCACTGTTTCTAGTGATGCCGCTGTATTTAACTCAATGGATTCAGAAAATAGAAGTTACCAACCTGGTAACAATGGCAAAGCTGGAGGACAGAGGATAAATTTCAAAAGAATTCAGTGGCCTCCACGACCGTTGATTGCATCATCTGTCTCTAATCTGGTTCTCCTCTTAAGCTTCATTAATACAGCTGCTATTTTTTTTTTTTTTTATTTCATTATTCTCTTTGGACTTCCATCACTTTTGCTGAAATTATATCATAGAACCTAGTCTTTATATCTACCAGGCATCAAAGATTCTCCTAAATCGGCATCCGGATGATGCATTTTCCAGGAATACTACAACAGATGGAGATGAAGAAAAACACAGCATTCATGTATGTCTCCATTCTGCTTGAAGACTTTTGGGATTCTGGGTTAGCTTTTTTGGTATTATAATAACTATTTTTTAAAAAATTTTCTTTCTAATTTGGATTCAGGAAAAAGAACGTCATTCTAGTCATCAGAGAAGTGAAAACAGAACTTTTAGGGAGGTGTCCGAGAAGGTTAAGTCTACTATTGTAAGTTAATTTGAATTTGTGAATTCTGCTTTGTATATCAGTCTTTGTGTGGTTAATATATGGTTTAATCACTTCAGGCAGCCAGAGTCCTAGCCAAGCTACAAACAGGGGGAAGTGAAAAATGTGGGAAGGATGATGGAAGCATTAAAAGTAATTGCACGAATGATTGTTCCGGAAGTAAGAGAGTGAATAATGAGGGTGATTCTTCTGGAGGCTCAGTAGCTTTAACTCCACGCAAGGATGGTGCTAATGAAGAGGATAGAGAAGTAAATATTCATAAATATAGTTCTTTTTGGGATAGCACTATAGCGGATACAAATATTTGTGCACAAAGAACATTCACTGTTCTCAAATTTATTTCTGTAGAATCTTTCTGAAGGGAGTACATTGAATGTTTTCGTTCTCCCTTTTCCTAGGACCCATTGTTAAGATTACACTGCAAATTTAATCCAAAGAAAAAGGAACAAGAAGCTATAAATATGGTGATAGAAGATGAAATGAAAAAGCAACAAGAAGGACTGCAATTGCAAAGTACACGAGAAAGCACTGGCAGTAATGGAGGCAGTAATGGAAGTTCATCAAGTAAGGGTGACAATGAGTCAAACTCTATTGTGAAGTCTGAAATCCATTGGGAAAACCTTCAATTAAGAGAGGAGATTGGTCAAGGTAGTTGATTCTGTTGTGCATTTTTATGATTCCTTTATGCTATGTTGAGGAGTTGAAATGCTGAGACACTTCTATCTTGTTGAAGCAGTCCAATACAATTTCCGTTTGCACATATTATCAGTTAAATATATTGATTCCAGACCTCATTATGTTTTTTCTTTATGTTGCAGGGTCTTATGCAGTTGTGTATCACGGAATATGGAATGGATCGGTAATAATTCAACGTATTCTTTTTATTGTCTTCGTAGGAGTATTGATTTGGCATCTACTGATGTGCCCTATATTCTTTATATCAGGATGTTGCTGTCAAGGTTTACTTTGGGAATGGATACACAGAGGAGACCTTACATGACTACAAAAAAGAGGTATAAGAATTTAAGTTTCATTTTATATTTGCCTGATTGAGAAAGAAAACAGCTCATTCCGGAATCTGTGTGCTTACTTCAGATTGATATAATGAAGAGACTAAGACACCCTAATGTATTACTTTTCATGGGAGCAGTATATTCGCAGGAAAGGCTTGCCATTGTAACAGAACTATTACCTAGGTAAGTGTTAGAGCTTGTTATATTGAATGTAAAATAAGTTGTGCTTACTTAGATGCACAAAAGTATCATGCATCTATTAGGTTTTATTTTTATTATTTATTTTTTTTGTCATCATGTAATAGATATGTGAATTATTGAATATGAAAGTATCAATCAGTACGTGCATAAAATCCCTATCAATTTCTACTTTCTTTGAGAAAATTTGAGGAGCATCTTACATTGATTTTATTGAACTTGGTAGGGGAAGCCTTTTCAAAATTCTGCACAAGAGTAATCAGCCACTAGATATCAGAAGGCTTTTAAGGATGGCTCTTGATGTTGTGCGTTTCCTCTCTCTCTCAAACACCACATTCATAAACGGATATTAAGAACTAGCTGATGGCTTGCTGAACCTTAATTGTTGCAATGTTATCAATCACATCATTGCTTACTGCAGGCTAAAGGTATGAATTATCTTCATCATAGAAATCCACCCATTGTGCATAGAGACCTAAAGTCTTCTAATCTGCTTGTTGATAAAAACTGGACTGTCAAGGTAATTCATTGCTTGGATATTCATTCAGTAATCCCGGGAAGATTGAATACCTACCTGGAGAACAATGATATTTGGTTTTTTACCCTTAGGTTGGAGACTTTGGTTTGTCAAGGTTGAAGGATTCAACTTTATTGACTTCAAAAGGAAGAGGCACTGTAATGATATCTCTCATCTTTTCACTTTGTAGATCCAATACATACGGCTTAAATCTTTTTAGTTTTTCATCAATGTGTTTTTCTGTCAAAATGCAGCCTCAATGGATGGCCCCTGAAGTCCTACGAAATGAGCCTTCCAATGAAAAGTAATTCCCTGGAGCTAAGTTCTATAGATACTGCTCACTGGGGAAAGTTTTCAGGAAACTTTCTGAGAAGTGAATTTTATTCTTTTGTTTCTTGTCGCTTATTAATTGCTTGCTTGAGGAATAGCTCAATCAGTCAGCTTGAATCTCCTCACAACTTGCAACCTTATATTTGATGAGGAAGTGATAATATATCAGTCCTTAGTTTTGTCCCTTGTCCCTATCATCGCCCTACATTCGCAATTTCAAAATATCCTGATGTGATCATTTTCGGATTTTCCTTTCTATTTTACACAGGTCGGATGTGTACAGTTTTGGTGTCATCCTCTGGGAACTAATGACTCAGTCCATTCCATGGGAAAATTTGAATTCCTTACAGGTTCCTTTCTCTCTTTCTCTCTTGGTGACACACATTCCAGGAACTTTGATTAAGTATAGATGGTTTAATTAAAATGATGAACATATCATTGAATTAAACATGAAGATAACAAACCTCTGAAGTCATCTTGCCATAACTGCTGTATTTCACTTGAAAGGTGGTTGGAGTAGTAGGATTTATGGATAGAAGACTTGAGCTTCCGGAAGGGCTTGATCCCCAAGTGGCATCAGTCATTCGTGACTGCTGGCAAAGGTGCTTCCATAATATACACCACCTATTTGGTTGGTAGTTTTCCTTCAAACTCAACTAAAAACATGACTTATGTTAAATTTGAGCAGTGACCCAGAACAACGCCCATCGTTTCAAGAGCTAATACAGAGAATGATGTTCCTTGTTAACAAAGTAAACGCAGTGTCAATTAGGAGAAATTCAGAATCATAAACTTGTTATGTGGTCTGGGTTTATGAATAGCAACTGAAAAGTCCTAGCCGAACAAAATTGAGCGCAACAGAACATCCTTCCTAGTTCCTTCCAATATGAGAGAATTGGAAGACTTTGAGAAGAATAGCTGGTTGATCATTGTGATTCTTGTCACTCATGTAGTTATGGATTCAAAGTGACTTGAGATGATGCTGACCAATGACGGGCGCCTTCCATGAAAGCCAAGAATCGAATTGAACCCATCTTCATCATTCACAGAGAAATGCTAAATTCAAACTAGAACATAGAATGCATAGAATGTACAAGCTAGAACATAGAACATAGAATGTACATTCCTTACTTCGAATGGAATAATTCAGAAGTTAATGGTTGAACCTATAAATTAGTCATACTAATACAATGTCATGTATTTATTGCTATTCAATATCTAAACATTTGAGTCGAGCGTTCTAGTTGGAACGCATGATCCATTTAACTACGTGAACTTTTTTGCTAGAAATGGTTGCATTCATGTGATTATATTCACATGTACGTTGAAGTTAAAAGAGATGTCCAAGTTTCACATGTGGCTAAGGTTCAATAATCAATCGATGGGGAACTCAACAATCCTAGTCCAAACAAAAGTTCTAGACCGCATTATTCTATATATTATTCTACTGCATTGCTATGCTTTGTTCTTTTTCTTTCCCTCTTGGATTTTCCTCTTATTGTGAAGCATATAGTATAAATATGATTAAATGTTGGAACAAGTCCAAGATGAGTTGTAAACTTGTAATGGTGTTGAACTTGTCAAAGGTCCAGTTGATGATGACCACTTGGCTATAGTATAATTGGCCTTCCTCTCCTAAAGTTATATTGCTACATAATTTTTTTTTTTTTTGGCTAGATTTTATTAATGTGCTTGAATTTATATAAAGATCTTTCATTTTTCTTTTATAGTCTAAATAATTATGTAATTTTAAGTGATAGTTAGATAAAGTCTTCTCCAAAACGACTATAAGATTAAATTTTTGATACTGTAAAGTAAAATCTACTTAGAACATAATCCAATAATATCATTAACTAATCACTTCTGATAAGCTAAAATGGTTATGGATGAACTATCAAAAATTAATGCCTTAATATTTGAATCTTTGATATTGTAAGTAAAATTTAATTGGAACATAATCTAATAATATCATTATAACAAATCACTTTTAAGTGTATGAAGCTAAAATGGTTATGGTCATGAAGTATCTTTTTCTAAAAACGTAAGCTGTTACATGCCTCCTTATGTATATATTTATTTTTGTTTTGTATTAAAATTTTCTCTTTATTTTATTACTAATCATCATTAAACCTCACATATGGCCCTG
>NC_029772.3:10903086-10936970 GCF_000817695.3 Arachis duranensis | reverse complement strand
CCTCACATATGGCTAAAAGATGATTGTTCCCATCCTGGTACAATTATGTTCAAACTTCAAACCAAGTATACTAATTTCACTGGAAAAGGAGACACAGCACCCTTCAAAATTTTAGATCACCGCCCAATCAAAAACATTTTTCTTAAAAAAATGGAATGTTACAATTAGTGGTGCCAGATCCTTTAATTTCTCACTCATGAAATCAATATTCTTATAAACGGATGATCGAGGCAATGCTTTGTTAAATGATATATTCTTCAATCAATCAACAATATTCAATGAAACAAAAGGTATTGGCCAACACAATCAACAAATTGCATAATCAAATCTCTAATGAAACAAACTTGACTTTGTCAATAACCCTATAAACTACTATCTATGATACCATTATCATATCATATTATCATATATAGCATTAAACATTTAAACATGATAATTGGGATACTTATCTAGAAGGTTATCCGGCATGTCTATTAATCTTGTGACAAAATTAATTTATTAACCTTCCTAGATTACTCTCTGGCTCTATTTAAACATAGCATCATCATCATCATCATCTCCATCACATAAAGTTGTACATTGTCATAATCAATTCACTAGCAATTAATTAATAAGTAAATTATTGTGTATTGTGGTTCTTCCGTTTGTTTTTTTGCTGAAAATATAGGTTATGTGAAGAATTATATTATGTTTGTTAACCAACTGAGTGATTAGCTCATTCGTTCACTTAAATAAATGCCGGTGATTCGAATCACACTGTGTGTATGTATCAACTCAATGATCAATGACAAACCGATCTGCGATAGATTAGTCTTTGGTCTGCCGGACTGGATGATACTCGAAACAAAACATACATTACTATATATATATAGTTGCACTAATATATAGTAAGGGGAATCCTTTTGGCTTATAAGCCGGCCTAATAATAATATATGACCAACTAAAAGAGTTTCATTGAGAAAATCATGGAGTTGCAATTATCGGCTATGTAAGAATAATGTTTGTGGAATCTCATCTAAAATTGAAACTACCAAAAGGGTGTTTGTCAACTATAAAGAAATTTCTTCTTCACATAATCATAAGGTTGAAGCAATGGTTGATGGATATAGAAGTATGGTGGAGAACCCATCACCAATGAGAAACGCAACAAATCACATGATGCTGGGATTTCTTGCTGGAATTTCGACAGTTATGTTAGTTGCTGCCATATTGTTCTGCCTCTTTGGAACAAAGCTCATTGCACTTTTCAAACAACATAGGACTTTGAAAGGTGAGCTTCTAGTTATTTTTATTTGGTTCTCTAAAAGAATACTTGTCATTTAATCACAAAAATAAAATAAAATAACGAATTGCATGGCAGAAATTATGTTCTTATTTTAAAACCAATAAATGCATACATTCATCTAAGATAGGAGTGGAATTTTGTAGCATAATTTTTATTTTTATCTGAATTTCTTTTGGTGCAGGTAAAGAGTACAACAGCTTCAAAGATGAAACAATGCCTCTAAGGCGTTTTACCTTTGATGAAATAGAGAGAGCTACCAAGAACTTTAGCCAAGAATTCTTACTTGGTTCTGGTGCATTTGGAAATGTTTACAAAGGAAATTTTGAATTAGAAGGAACTTTAGCCATTAAGAGAGCTCACGGCGAATCCTTCTTAAGCGTCGATGAATTCCGAAATGGTAAGCTGACACGAGAAACTTCAATCAATCATACTTTCTTTTCTGTCTTAAATTTGAATTTTTTTCGTTATGTTCTTGGCAGAAGTTAGGCTCCTTGCAACTGTAAAGCACAGAAATCTTATTGGTCTAGTGGGGTATTGTGAAGAACCAGGTTAGTTAGTTAGTTAGTTAGTTACATGAAAGTTGAGCTCTCATTTTTACTTGTTCATGTTCTTGAATTGATGAATTTGTTGCCAAAGAATGCTGCTTTGGTAGCATGCATTCAATTGAGTTTAGTTTACCTTGATTCTCTCTTTTATTTGCATATAGCATACGAATACTGAATAATTCTAACAGAATTATTGGTATATGATCACAAAAAAATAAAAAATAAAAATAGGTAAATGTATATCAGAAGATTCCAAATATTTTCATGCTAACATGGCTCAATTATGTGTTTATCAGAAAGATTTGGGGCAAGAATTCTGGTATATGAATGTGTACCAAATGGCTCTCTGCTTGAATATATGATTGGTAAGTCAACTATTTAGGACTTCATTTCTATTTTCATTTTCAGTAGAATATATTCCCAAATAAATTTCCTAGGAATTTCATGTCAGACGTTTTCGTCTCTAAAAAAATTTTATTACGTTGAGTTTCTTAAACTTTACAAAAGTAAGACATATAAGTCCTTCTATTATACTTTTAAGGACTTATTTGTCCAAGCGAAAACAATGGTCTAAGATAAGGACTTGTATGTCTTGTTTTTGTAAACTTTAGGGACTTCGGCATAATAACATTTTCTTGGGGATGAAAACGTGCGAAGCGAAGTTCCTTAGGGACCAATTTGAGTATATATTCTTTTCAGTATTTCTCTGTTTATATAATTTTGTAAAAGTAAAAAACAAAACCAAAAATAGAATTTTATTGTTTAATTTTTTTATTTATAAAATTTAGTACATAAAAGACACTACAATGGAAACAGATATGAAAACATGCCATTATTCTTATCCATCTTAGAACATAAAAATATGAATGTTGCCTTGTATAGGAAACAAGAATAGCTTGACTTGGAAGCAAAGAGTGAACATAGCAATAGGAGCAGCTAGAGGTATATATTATATCCTTGACATGACTAATTAATTGTTTATCCAACAATTCAATATGACAAACAAGAAATCCTCTTAACATTTTTTTTATATATATAGGCATAGCTTATTTACATGAAGGAATAAAGCCGAGTATAATTCATCGTGATCTCAAACCAAGTAACATCCTATTAGGTGAAGGTTTCGAGGCTAAGGTCTCGGATTTCGGGTTGGTGAAATCCGGCCCTATTGAGGACCAATCACATGTGAGTAGCCAAATCAAAGGGACACCAGGGTATCTTGATCCGGCATACTGTTCAAGCTTTCACTTGACAAAATTCACTGATGTTTATAGCTTTGGTGTCATACTTCTTCAACTTGTTTCAGCTAGACCTGCTGTTGATACAAATGAGGTACAAAGCAAGCAACATATAATTGATTGGGTAAGCAATGCAAATGATAATGACCTCACAAATTTTCTGTATATCAAGTTACTAAAGTTTTGCATTTTCTTTTTCACTTTTTTTTTTTTCGTGTGGGAGAGAGAAGAGTGTATCTCTCAATGATGTGAGAAGAGAAGTATTTAACTTTGCTATGGGAGCTACAAATCGGACGGTCCGATATGTGATTTTGAAAATAAAAAAAATAAAAAATACAAAACGGACCTTACGATTTGTAGCTTTTTTTTTCTTTTCAAACAAGTCGGACCCTCCGATTTGTAGTTTATTTTTTTCTTTAAACAAATTGGACCGTCCGATTTGAATAAAACACCATATTAAAAAAAAACACCTAATCTTTCAATATCAATGTATTACACATATATTTAACTAATATAAAAAAAATTAGCCTTTGTTTTTCTCTAGTTCTACAAGTTTTGTTGCTCTCTCCATGTAATAACTTTCTCTTTACATTTACTATTTTAGATATATAGGCTATTTAATGTATTTGGACTAAAATTGTATCCAAATACACTAAATTGTCAATAAACTTAGATTAATGAGACTCACATAATGGGACTTACCTAAGATGAAAGTTACAAAGTTAATGATTATTTATCATTTTAGAGAACCTTTTTTGTTTAACAAATGTTCCGTAAGTATTAAAAGGAACGGAAAAAGTAATAAATATTACTATCTTGACAAATATTTGAAATTCACCTATGTACATCTTGGAAATATGTTTGCATGTGTTGTGTTCATGTCCCATTCTTTAAAATTTTGATGTTTTTTAACGTGTGCGTATCATGTTGAATGTCTTTATTAATGTTAATATTTTTCACTTAATGAATGACTTTTGAGGCAGCAACTCAAAAGTCAAGTACTTATGATGATGCAAAAATATGATTAAACGGCCAAGATATTATACATTGACAGTATATCAAAATTAATCAGTAAAAGTAGTTGCTATCTATGTTGTTGTAGGCAAGCCCTAGCTTAGAGAAGGGTAATGTTGAAGAAATCATAGATGCAAACTTGCTATGTCAAAGTGAGCCATGCAATATGAGAGTTATGCTGAAGATGGGTCAACTTGCTTTAAGATGTGTGGTTCAAGAACCAAAAAGTAGACCTACAATGATTCAAGTGTGTCAAGAACTAGAACAAGCACTATACTCTGAAGATACCTTCAACAACAAGCAACATTCTTCAAAGGGTTTCCCATCAATTGGATTGTCTCAGCAATCATCAGTGGAAAAGAATGATAGCTTTGTGAGCATAGATGGTGTTGGACTTCAGAAATTCCATATTGATATGGATAGCTTATCATTTCAGAGTACAAGGTTAATGTGCCTAGAAAATAATAGTATAAGTATTGACATTGATAACAACAACTTGAAGAGAATTCAAGAGGATGGGGACATATAAAGGTATAATTAATTAAGATCTTAGATGAATTATATATTTTCATCACTCTTCCTATGTTTGAATGGAGAATATTTTTGAACAATTTGTATAGACATGGCCATATTAATATGGTGTAAATTAAATTATTATAGTTGTGCATTTATTTAGAAGAAAAAGGACATAATGAGAGAATTTTATTTTTGTATTAACATGTGCAATGTTCAAATAGTTTGAAACAATTTATGAATGGCTCAATGTTATAAATATAAGGTTTTTGCTGGAATTTTAAAAGTAACAAGATTTTTTTTTTAGAATTATATATCATTGCATATTTTCTTTATTTCCTTTTCTCAAATGTGATGACTTCTTTTCTTTTCTATTCTCATTTGTTTCAACTCTTCTATTCTTGAAATATTTTTAAAAAATTAAAACAAATTAAGAAAAAATACACTATATTGCTAGGTTTAAAATTGTATAGGTATGATGAAAAGTTGAAAAAGCACATGCATTTATCCTTGTATCAATCTTAACCTAAGAAAAACAATATCAACAATCCATGGAAAGCTTGTGATATTTATCAATCTAGCTTTGCTATTGAGAACAACAAACTAGTTATGAAATATATAAACACAAAATCGGATTTGTAATCTGCAAACTCTTCTCTTCAATGTTTACAAGTTCGAGTCCTAAAAGACATTGCTAAAACTTGAAATAGAAAGTCACTATTTCTCGAATAACATTCAGATTTCAACAGCTAATGATATAATCATTTATATATCTCTTCCTATCAGCTTAAACTTTCAAAAAAGGTGACTTCATAACAAAGGGATATAAACATTAGAAAACAATACAAAAAATAAAAATAGTTTTGTAAGGCATAAGAATGATCTAAAAGTGTGCACATATAATTTACAGAACATCACTCCATAGAATGATGAGAAAAGATTATGACTGAATGATCAAATATCCAATGTCACCTTTTGGGTTTGGTGTTCTATTTCCAAAGATGCTTTTTCTCCCTCAGGCATTAAGCTAACATATCCCAGGTTACTTGTTACATTGCATTAATTGACCAAATGTTATTTTTTTTTATCTTCTCAAACTTTGTTAAATTGAATATACAACCTGGTGGTTCACCAGAAGCTCAATGTCTTGCTAAAAGGGTACAAACACTACATACAAACATAAATAACAGGATGATACTGCTGCCGCCACCGCCTTCATCAGCTAGAACCGAGTTCGGCACATGGAGCCAAGGTTCTAGAAGGTAGGGGAACGCCCCCGCCCCTCACAGATATCGGAGGACCCCGTACCGAGCTGGCTCGGCTGACAAGATTGGAGTCAAGAAATACAACTACAACTGTGATATCATCGTGGAAATGCCGCCGAACGCCACGGTCTATTTTCTTCAGGTCGGAATACCTCATCTCTCGTTTCTTTGCGGCTTCCTGAAGAGCAACTTTGATGAGCCTCCGAGCAATTCCCTGCAAAGACAACCAAATTTAACCCTGACATCTACTAGCATTTACTCTGATTATCCTACAATGGAAGTGTTGCATCCTAATTAAAAGTATCAATCTTCCATGACAATTATTCATTGTAAACAATTCAGGTCACAACTTCTTCCCTTTCCTAAAAAAAAATGCATCATCATTTCTTTTCTCTGATAGGAAAAAAGTTATAACAGCTCCATACAACAACAACAACAACAACAGTCTTATCCCACTAGATGGGATCAACTACATGGATCAAATGATGTCATTGAATCCTCTCATGTATCATGTCCACAATAAGACTGTTTATAACTGCTCCATAGTAAGTGATAAAAATAAATAAACAATGGACTCAATTAACTTATGAAACTATTTAAAATGGAAAGGTATGTTATATATAGTAAGTGATGAAAAATAAATGTTTAATTATTCTTAAGGTCCCTAAAATTTCACTCAATTTTTAGTTAGATCACTATAGTTTAAAATTTGTTCAAGTCCTTATATAATACAAAAGTAACCAAATCTCTATAGTTTAAACATTTCAATCAAGTCCCTTTTTGTTGGAAAATCTTATAATGAAACCCCTATATTAGATTTTTCTTTTTTGGTGTCTAAAAGAGAAAAAGAAAAGAAAACCCGTATATGATAGAGCCCTACTTTTTCTGAAAATTGTGGTGCAATATAGGGAGAACTCAATTACAAAATTTTTAAATTATAGCAATATATTTCACTTTATAGGGATTTAATTATATCTAAATTATAAGGACTTAATTGAAAATTTTTGTATAACATAAGGTCTGAACTACAAACTTTTAAACTATTTGGACCTAACTGAAAATCGAGTAAAATGATAAGCACAAGAAGTATAACTAAACCAAACATAAAACATATAGCATGTTCATCTTACGTTGTGTGGATGATTTTGAACTATATCAACAGCATCCTGATTACTTAGGTGTTCCCAAAGACCATCAGAAGCAAATATGAGAAATTGATCATGCTCTTGAAGTTCATGAACAGAAATTGATGGTTCAGAGCTCAAAATTGGTCTTTTGAAAGTTTCCCGAAGACGAAACTTAGCATACAAAGGTTCCTTGTTAAATTCTGCCTTTTTAAGGTACACATCACCAATGGATCTTGAGACCTGTGACAGAAAAATTTCATAACCAATTTGTATCACAAAAGATAAGTCTAAACAATTTGCAACCATATACAAACCAAATCCATCAAACCATGAGTCAATGACTCCATCCTTCCAAACTTCAAGTTCCAACTTTCATCACTGTAATTTGTAACTAGCAATATATTTCACTTTATAATAATCAAAACTACACATGATAAAACTTCACATTTTTTTCCCTTATGATTATCCAATTTTGTTCTCTTTCTTTACTCAATGCATTTTTCTTGTTGAAAGAACATGGTTATGATTGAAGTGGATATAAGTAAGAGATAGTATATTTATCACTCCTATTCTTATGATATAAAACTAACCCATAATTGCAACTTACAAGTCACATGACATGATTCCTAACACATGAAAAAGAGAAGAAAATAAGAGACATTCCTTTCTTTTGCTTGATTGTAGAAACTAGTATGAAGAAAGGGGAAAAAAGTAAATAACCGTTTGATCCTACTATGATAAAGAGGGGGAAAAAATAAAGACGAAGTTCTCATTTTAAATAAAATCACTCATTTCTCTGGTTTTCTTTCTGAAAGTTGAGATAACTTTGTGTGAACTGAACACTTATTTCCCTTTTTTTTTCTTTATTACAAATTATCTCTCAGTATCCAACCAAAAGAAAGAAGGAGCTCTCTGATTTTTCTCTCTCTAATCTCTCTTCAACCAGGTATTTGAGCTTAATACACTAGATAAATAAAAACACCAATATATAATATTATTCAAGGCCAAAAGCTTGCTATAGTACAACTAGTACGATTGCAGGAGTCCAGTGCAATAAAACTCTTGACAATAACACAATGCCCAATACTGAAAAACTATTAACATTCTAACATTCCTCTTAAATCTCAAGGTTACACTGCTTTTAGAATTTTTTTAATAGAACTAGAAATTTACCGGAAGGAGAAGAGAAAAGAACGTACAGAAAAAGATAAGGCATCATACATCATACATATATGAAAGAAACAGCTAAGACCGAAAGGGATAGACCATGTAACAACACTTGTCAGTCCCTTGGAATATCAGCTAGACAAAACACCATTAAACAGACAATGTACAGAGCACCACATGGAATCCAAAAACCGAATCCTATCCCAAATAAAGTCAATACTCGATAATTGAGTCCGAATAATTAAAGCTAGAACTCCATGGTAAGCAGTGCACCAAAGCACTACAAAAAGAGAGGATAACACACAATCGTTGCTTCTTTACACAAATTAGTCATGCTGTTAGCTTGATACAACTAAACCGACTTCAAGACAACCATTAAAAAATATAAGATAGGTTCTATAAACACTAACTGAAAAAACAACTCAAGTATCACAAACGTTAATAAAGGAAGTGGTGAGTCAGCAGCAGAAATCCTAGGACAGAGGGTCTGAGATTTCAGTACTCAAGTAGAATAACAAGGGGCGAAGGAGACTGGAAACACTAACATCAAATTGAAATTATAGTGGGGTTTGCCAAAAAAGAAGACAGGAAGGCAGCGAGGGCAGACAGAACATATCTGATTGATATTTCACATGATCTGATATACTACATGAGCCTGAATCTTGGACAGAATGAGATGGCATGATTAATGACCTTGGATGGATGAGTGGTCCCAACCACTTTATATTATCTGTCAAAATCAAGGCTAGATTATTCTAGTTGGGTAGTTGGGTACCATAACTTCATCTGATAGGAAGAACTAATTCCTAGTTATACAACTAGTTTGAGCCAAGTACTAATATATGAATAACCTGATGTGATATCATTTGTAATATGACAATTATTTTATACCAATATATTGCTGCGGCGAAAGACTACAATTATTTGATTTAATTTAAGCTTCGATTTATTGTTTGGTTGAAGAAACAAGACTTATATTTTTCTCCCCACAAACTACTAGCCCATCTCTTCATGTTTTTACCCTCTTACAGTGATCCTCAAATCCATAGAATCCCAGTTTTTATATTTGATATGTTAAAAGTTCAGTTAAAACTTATAAAAGGAGATTCTCAAGCCAAAATATTGAAAGAAAATGGCATTTGACAATTAACATGATTACACGGTAGGGCCGGAGGGACCAAAAGAAATGCAACATGACATTATCACTGAAATCAAACAAAAAGTCATGATAACAATAGAAGACAGTGATTTAGGCACGCCTATATCTGCTAAGCTAAAAGAAATATTCACAATATATGCACTCTAATATCGCATATTTAGAATAAAAATTAAGAATCTGATATCCTTGTTAATAAAAACGTCAATCACCAATATTCATATAAGGAACTTACCTGTATCAGGCCCTTCACTCGCCATACGTTATGCTTCAAAACCACAATTTTTGAGTCATCCGGATGCAAAGAATGCATCTCTTGTCTCACAGATTCTATACTCACGTTATGCTCCGATGACAGCTGGATTGCCAGAACCTCCCCAGTTGCCCTGACAACCCTCCCGAGCACAACACGGGAATCCCCAAGGTTAGCAACGTAGAGAGAATCACCACAAATCACACCAACCAAACAACATGATCCCACAGCAGCAATTTGAGGATTCATAGGCCACTGTTTAGTGACCACTGACAGAAAACCCTCTTCTGTAGCTTGGTACGCCTTCCGAATGACCTCCACAGACATAGACTTATGCTCAGATGCAAATCCTTAACAAAATAATAACACACACACACATACACACGCAATATCAATACAATGTTCAGAACCAACATCAAACCAAATACAAACTCTTAGATGTTTCTGGAGCAGAGACTTCTCTAGCACTGTACTACTGAATATGTACTCAATCAATTACCACGCCATCTCTCACTTTAACTATATTTTTAATGCCATAGCTAATGAAATACACATTCAATGGTACAATACAAGAGACTTCTGCTCCACATGCACCTAAGATCTCTCTTGAGAGCATAGAGTCATTATAACAAACACAAGGGATGCAACTTAAAAGAAGCCATTACTTTTTAGATGCTGGAATAGGTTATCACAAATGTAACGTGATGTCTCAGGTCCGCCGTGACCATCGTAAACACCAACAAAGGTACCATAAGGGCCAGTGTCAAGCAAGCTTAAGGGACCAGACTCAATCTGGCTCTGATCCTCAAGCAAGTTGTTGGCCTGAACCACAGCCATAGAGAATTCACCAAACAGATGCTGCCCGCAATCCTTGTACCACAGCAAACCCTCCTTCCGCCCGCCGGAGACATCGGAGCCCTTTCGATCCGGCGATGATCGTCGCCGCCAGCAGGCAACCAGAAAGTCCATAAATTTTGATAGCATCCCTCATTTCAAACCAAAACACCCACCAGGTTCTTCTTCACATCCAAAAAGTTGGATGCAAAAAATGACAGTAATCCAGTTTCTTCACACAACTTCACACCTATTGTTATTTGTAAACACAAGCACCTATCTTGAAGTCCCAAATCAAACATGAAAATTGGATAAATACAAGGTTGAATTTCAGTCAAAGGGGCAAAAGGGTACCTGAAAATATAAACAAAATAATAAATTTAAACAACATAAATAATAACAATAAAAATAGTTGCTGAAAGGAATAGTACTACTAGTTATTGTAGAAGGAAGAAATAAAGTTACTTGATTGATGGAACAACGTTAGATCTGCAGATCCAAGAAAGTGAAGGGTGTTGTAGTAAAGATAGGGTCTTTGGTGTGAGTTTAAGATGTTTTGTAGTTGTTATGAGTTTGTCTCGGGGAGAGAGAGAGAGAGAGAGTGATCGGTGATCGGCGGAGAAAGGAGGGAAGAGAAGGGAGTGAGATGACCTGAAAGAAGCTGAGAGCTGAAAACTCTCCTTTTTATCTGTTTGTTGTTGTTGGGTTCGGTTGTTGTTTGTGTTCTTCTTTTTCTTTTTCTTTTCTCTTTTTCGAAACACACCGAAGGAAAAGGGCAAAACAAGTAATTCTCCCTTCAATTTCTCTCCCTAAATTCTCGATTTTTGCTATGCTGGAAAAATACTACATTTTTAATTTATAAAACTAAGGGTAAATATCTTCTAAGACTCCGACCATTTTTTTCATGGGATATAGCACTTCTTAATCATCACTAAATTTTAAATAGGTCCTTATCTATCTATATAATTTAATCGTTTAACCTCTATAACTAATTGCCAACGAATTACTAGTATGATGTATCAGCTGAATGCTGAATTATCTAATTTAAATGTTACATATTAATTAGAATCGTTTTAAGAACAAATTATTTTCTCTCTGTAAGTGAAATATCGTCGTTGTTTGACATTCTCATAAATCCTCTTTGTCGAAATATTGAGAGGATAGAGTTTTCATCTTACATCATTATAAGAAGACTTCGCAATAGTGAGCATGAATATTGCGAATTCTAGTTCGTCATGCAGCCATGAAAAATGATGTGGTGAGTATGAAGAGAGTTGGAGTAATCGAATGAGTGCTGATGGAAACAATCTGAAAAGAGTGCCGAAAAAGAAGTGGTGCTCTTAGCAAGTAAAAATTGTTTGGGTTGATTTTGTTGGACATTGTAATAGAAAAAGGATCTAGTGTAGTTACAACTGTATAATGATAGTGTGCTTTTGTTTGTGTAATCTTAATGTTTTACAAGTGGTTAAATATTGAATATACAGTTCAAGCTAAATATTGAAATTGTAGTAAATTATGGTCCTAAAATAATAGACATTATGTATTCAATTATCCATGTTTTTCACATTTCATGATTAATGCATAATACAAAATCCTGATTTGAAGAAGTAAAAAACATAATCACAATTCACACTTACATAAAGATGAAATATTCTCATTTTACAATAACAAAATTTCAAAATGTTACTAACAAATCTTGTGAGTCAAAGTTTTCACAATGTATCTCACAAATCCTGTGAGAATAAGTTTTCAAAATGTAACCACACCAACCATATTTTTGACATTATACAAAATGTGTTAGAATTTGGTTGAATTAGTCCCACATTGCTTAGGATAGCAAATAGAGTGGGTGGCCTAGACTATAAATATAAGGCTAAGTTCTCCATATTTTTGCACCAGTCAGAAACACTTAAAACTTGTATCTGACTTTTCTTTTCCTCTATACCTTTTGATTAGAGTGTGTTGTGATTGTGTCTATTTTATTTCTTTGTGAAATATATTTTCTCAAGGGGGAATGGTGTATTATTCCCAACAAGTGGTATCAGAGTTTCGGTTCGATGGGATTTATTCTTAGTATGCTCTGTGGTTGCAGCCTAGTCTGACCTTCCACATCAGAAAAGAATTTTGTCTTGTAGCTTGAGGTTGATCTTTGGTTACTGTTGTTATTGCTGGAAGGCAATGTGACACTGTGAGAGTGCAATTTGGAAATGTTCTGTCTAAGGAAAGACTTGATATTTAAGTGTGTCCAATTTGACCCACCTCTCTTTCTTGGGGACTCTTCCTAGTGCACGGTCTACAGTTGAGTTATACTATTCCAGTATACGGTTGCAACAATGTCAGGATATTCAAGTGCTGTGAAGCTTGAAATAGAGAAATTTGATGGAAGAATCAATTTTGGCTTGTGGCAAATACAAGTCAAGGATGTGTTGATACAATCAGGTTTGCATAAGGCGTTGAAGAAGAAGTATCCTCATGGTATTGCCGCACTGTCATGGATAAGGATAAGTTGTGGCAATCGGGTCCACAATTGCACACGAGCATTGGTTGGCGTTGAGATGCAAGGTGTGTGGCGGAGTTATGTCGATGGCTGAAGAACTTTCAGGAAAAGCCAATTTGGAAGTTGCACCATGAATTTTCAGCAAGGTTTCTATCTGTACCAAGGCGAAATGCTTGGAGTGGTCTAATTCCAAGTGAGTATACTTTCATGGTGGAGTATGATAGTTCTCTGAACTATGATTGTCGGTATAGACAATGGCAGCAAAGAATTGTCGGTGTTGACTATTGAAGCTGAAGATGTGTGACTATTTCAATCAATGTAGAGATTGTTAGAATTTGGTTGAATTAGTCCCACGTTGCTTATGATAGCAAATGGAGTGGGTGGCCTAGGCTATAAATATGAGGCTAAGTTCTCCATATTTTTTACACCAGTCAGAAACACTTAAAGCTTGTATCTGACTTTTCTTTTCCTATATACCTTTTGATTAGAGAGTGTTGTGAGGTGTATTTAAATATTTGCTTTGAGAGTGTGGGTGTACTGGAGTGCCGGTGTTAGAGAGAAAGAAATCTATGTGTTGTAACAATTTTCACATAGTGATATTCTCTGGTTGTCATTTGACAACGGCCGTAGTTTTTTCTCCAATAATTGGAGTTTTCATGTTAAATTCTTGTGTTGTGATTGTGTCTATTTTATTTCTCTGTGAAAGGTATTTTCTCAAGGGGAAATGGTGTATTATTCCCAACAAAATGTATCACAAAACATGTTTAAACCAATTACTAGTTTCCCAAACACAAGATTAGCAACCAAAGAAAAACACAAAAAGCTAAAAAATAGATAACTAAGTGTGGTGTCTTATGATATGACCATCCTAAATAACTAAGTCTGCTTGGTGACCTGAAATTTGGTGTTGGGACGAATTTGAATAATCTTGAAGAAGTTCCTCCAATTGCTACAGCCACTGTTTCTTTAGAGATTGCCTCATGATTGTTTGGTATAATGGTAGGCTAGTTCGAAAGAGCTTGAATTGATGCAGGCTGAATGGGTATATGGACGTTTGATGGTTGTGAATTCAGAGGAGTTGGTGGCCTAAAAGTCCTCTGCTTGGGCCTGAATTCGGTAGCTGACTGGACTGATGGTGCAAGTTCATTTTGAGATTGCTATGCAACAACATGCACAAGATTTGGTTAGGTCACAATAAAATAAGGTGCACAATAATGCAACAGGCCAAAAGGAATGGAGAAGAGAATTTATCATTGGAAGAGTAGACGGAGTGTTTTGGATTTCCTCATGTCCATCTTGTGGGGTATGTGGCCTCTTTGGTATATTTTTTTTATTCTTCTTAGACTTAGCCTGTTTCATTTGTAAAAAAAATAGGCAAAAAAAGTGGGTAACTATTGAATTCCAATCATATGTGACAATATAAACAGCTAAGGAAACAATCCAAAAAAAAAAACACAGCCAATGACATTTTACTTTTCTAACCTTAATTTATTCTGAAGAAAGCTTCTGAGGCTTTAGGTTGGTGTGAGTCTGATCAAAGGATCCACCCTACAACATTAAAAAAAGAGTTGGTCACCATTTTATTTATTTATCCTCACTACTCGTGGTCTCATACCCAGGCGGAGGAGGCTTGTAGGCTTCATCTTCGACACGCTTGTAGGAATGAGATGATGAAGATGATGATTTCAAATACTCCATCACCATCAACACATGCTCATCTTCGAAAACCCCGTCCTCAATGACAAGATCATCTTCAATTACATAGGAATATCCACTCCATGCTCGAAGTAAAGATGGAACTCATTTAGATTGTGACTCATAGTCACACATATTGTTGATCTTCTTGTCACCACGAAGCACATGCAGACCATCCTCAAACTCAATAGCAGTTGGGTCGTGCCAGTACATTTGTTTGTAGGCCAAGTACCCAATTCCTTGAACAATTCCTCCAAGTCATTTTTATTAACAAAGTCAACATCCATAAGAGAAAATTTCTCTACCCTCCAGCTTAAGTAATGTAGCTTTTCATTTGCAGCTGTTACAAGCTTTCCGCCATAATTAAATATAAGGATCACAAACACAAACATCTGCAACATTTTTTGTCATAATCATTAAGGTTTTACCGTAATGCACAACAACAACGGCGAATATCATGACTAAAAATACTATACGTATTTGATTACTTAGAATATTAACTATGTTTCTAAAAACTTAGCATTACCGAACCCTACTAAAAAACAATGTTCATTCGCTAACAACTTTATCGATCAACTCATACTCATCATAACAAACGGCAGGCAGTTCATTTCTCATAGACATGCATGAAAAACAAGTTCATTGTCATCTTACCTTTCATTAACACAATGAGAAAACTATAACATGGAACTTACCTTTTACTGCCGTGTCACGCAGTCGCCGTCTGAACCATCCACACCACCGTCGTAGACTCATTACTGTTTTTTCAACACCAGCTTTGTCAAAATGTTTTGGAGGAAAACAATTGTGGACGATGAAATGTTAGGGCTTTTATATGAATGAACATCAAGAAGGAGTTTAATATAAATGTATTATATATAAAGGGGAGTGTCAAGCAATGACAACGTTTCACTTGTAGGGAGGGGATAATTTGTCTCTGAAATAATTTCAATTAACACGTGGTACTTGGAATAGACAACTCAGCATCCACCTGACACGTCATACTGGCAACTCGTTGGCAACCGGTTACATGAGTCGAACAGTCAGTTATATAGATGGACGGGGACCTGCTTGAGGTTTAATGATGATTAGGGGGCGATATGTCCCACGGAAAAATGGTCAAGGGGCGGAAAGGGTATTTACCCTAAAAAAACAGAAAGTTTAGGGAACCAACTCTGAAACTAGCCAATTTTAAATAACTCTATTTAATATTTATTAATTTTAAATTATATTTCAAAATCAGAATCTGATTAATTGACATTAATTACGTTTTTAAATAATAAATATTTGGTAAATTAACCGCTCCCTAATTACAATGTCGTCAACATTTCCTCTCATAGCGTCGACCTTTTCCCTCGTACAGACCACCGCTTCGCTGTCGTTGCAGTGCGCCACCATTCTCGCCGCACAGACCATCGCATTGCTGCCTTTGTGGTGCGTCGTCGTTCTCGTTGCTGGTGCAAAACAAGAAACATCCAATCGTGATAAAAGAAAACATCCATTCTCAAATAAAAGGAATATCCAATTTCGTATGAAGTTGAAGTCATCTACTAAATTTTTGAACCCAAAACAGAGATGAAACATCCCGTAAATAAAAAAAAATGATATCTACTAATCTTTGGAGGACGGGATGTGACTCGATGACATAATGGAAGAGGAGGAGGAGGCAAGACACAATGGAGAAGGAGGAAAAGACACAACGTCATGGTAGAGACGGTTAAGACGCGACGTGATGGAAAAGACAGACGGCGCGATGCAACGACGCAGTAGCAATGGAATGAAAGGCTGTATAGCGCAACAAAAAAGGCATACGACTCGACATGACTTCTCGATCGTGATGGACGGCGTCTTCGCAGCGGAAGCAACACAGTGCGATGGAATATTAAACCACTAATATAAAAATACTCACTCTCTCAACTGTATGATAAATGTTATTTGGTTTATAATATATTATAAAATTTTATTATAATTACATTACAAATCTATTTTTATTATAATTATGAATTTGGTTTAATTATATTATCATGAAATTTAATTCAACATGTAAAATTTATTTGATTATAAAATGTAAATTTAGTTTGTATTTTGTGGATATTATAAGGCCACTTTACATCTTTATACAAAATAATTAATTATCTGATGTTTATGTAGTATTATTGCTCAGAATTTTATTAACAAATATGGTAATAAGAACTTTAAAATAATCATTTTTTAGATATTTCAAAAGAAATTCACCCCATTGTTATTGAAAATTTAAAAAGAATTACTCGCTTGAATTCTTGACGAACAAAACCCAATACCTAATTAAAAAAAAAAATCATTGGAAACGATACTTTGTTTTTTACATTTTCAATACGTAAATACATAACAAAGTTTCAAAGTTTTCTATTATTCTTAATTCCTTAATAAGTTCTCTAGAATAATAAAATTAATTAAATCCTCAAGGAAAGATACCAATACTCTATTTCTTAAAGAGTGGTGATATATCTTCTTAAAATTTATAATATTAAGTTTTCTTTGCAGCTTCTGATTAGAAACCCCATGTATAAGCTTAATTGTTAAGGTAGCTTGTGATAATTAAATACTCTCATTGGCATATAATTAATTAATAGTTATGACGTGTATGAAACTATGAATGGATATATTTTTATTAATAAGGTAATTTTTTTAAGAACACGTTTCCCAAATCAGGATTATATATGACAAAATCAAATTATTGTATAATATATAGGTGTATGTGTAAAAGATGTGATGGTGTCGATTATATAAGAAATGATATTAGTTAACAATAAAATGATAAAACCAATACTTATGTGAAGCAATGTCAATAAAGTCCATATCCATATATTAAATTTTATAGACAATGTAATAAATTCAAAATTAAAATGATGATCAAATGAATTCAATTATAATCAAACTCTATAACCATATATAATAAAAAAAGTATATATTGTATAAAATTCAATAAATCAATAAAACCAAGGTTCTATTGTGCCCTTCAAACCCAATGTCTAGATAGTATTATAATAAAGAAATGAAAATCAAACGAATGATTTCAAATTTAAATAAAAGATATAGAAAACAATCTATTAAACTATAAACTTAATTAATAAAAAAAATACATTTTAATATCCAACAAAATTATTATCAATCTCATTATATATTCATTCTTTATATCAAATACTATTTTAATATTAATATTTTTTAACAATTAATATATATTCTCTTTATTTTTAATTAAAAAAATAATCTACACATACAATTATTCAATCACAACCAAATTTTTATACGAGTATAAAAAATATTCTTTCTATGTATATTATCTAACCATCTTCTATTGATATACATGTATACATACATTTTTTTTACAGTACTTTTCAGTTTGGTAATCTAAAAATTAACGCATTGCACATCAGAACTTTATTTAAGAATTTGTTATTGGTCAATAAATTGCTGTATGCATGCATTAGTAGAATTCAAACCTCTAATACTTTCTTAAACAGATTAATAAACTAACTACTAAACCAACCTAACTTAATTCACAAGTACACATTCTTTGCATCTAACTCTAATTTCTATAAAGTGTCAACCTTGTTCCATTGGCATATATATGGAGGACAAGTTTAGTAGCCCTTTTCAAAGGATCCATTGCATCCTTCCAGGTCTTGGATTTTGTCAATAGAAAGTTTCCATTTTCATGTCTTAGCTACAATTCCTTGACCATATATAATTATTATATATGTCCATCCTATTTAATCTAAAAAACCCACAATGATCTTCACATTCTATGTTCTTGCCTTATCTTCCCCAAATTAGTAATCATAATCTCTTTGTTGCTGCTCTCAATTATGCAGCTTTGCTTGCAACCAATTTTGAAAGATGTCAACGTCATATAATCTTCTTTGTTCTATTATTAGAATCATTTGTATCATTAAGTGGTATTTAACGGTTTACTTAGAATTATTGTTTGGCTAATCAACTACTTTTGTTGATTTCTTAACCTAACTTGAAAGAACTAATAAGTTAAGTCTTAACTTTTTCCCTAAAAGTTTTTATTATTTTTATTCAATCATATTAGTATAAAATATATATTAAAATAAATTAAATAATATATGTATTTATGTATTTAATTTTTAGTATTTACTCATTATTTTTGAAATTGATCTTATCTTATTACATTAACTAAAATCCATTTTAGAATTCGAATCAAGTTTTTTTTTTTAAAAATCGTAATGTTTCTTTATATTATTATACCAACACTTTTTTTTAAAGCCTCCAATGAAATTGAATCTAGTTGATCTATAACACTATTAAAATGCAATTAGAATCCTAAATTAATATTTCAATGAATTAAAAAATAAAAATATAATTATTTTAAGAAAAAAGAGTGTTAAATATATGTTTAAAAAATTTAAACATATAAATTTAATTAAATAACCATATTAAACAATTTACACAGTTAATTAATCAAAATTTCTTGTCCTGTATTTGTTTTTTTTTGTCGTTTTGTGAGAAAGTTGGCAGTTTTTGGAGGCAACGAATAAAACAGAAAAAACAAACAAAAAACGAAAAATTACATCTTTGTCCAACCTCTTCTTCCTCTTTCTTCGTCCTCTTGGATCAAAATTCTCCTCAAATTCTTCGCAACCCTAACCCTAACCCCCGATTCAACCCCGCAAATTCCAGCTCCCTCCGATCCATGAAGAAAATCCAACACCGATTGGACTCAATCCACCGCAATTCTCACCAAAAATTCCCAAAATTTTATTTCCATAAACCCTAATTCTTACTTTTTTTTTTCCTTCAATCGAGATCGCCCGCCACTGCGGTGCCGACGCCGCTCAATTTCTCCTAATCGAGGGAGGAAGCGCCGCCGTTCTTTTCTCCATCGCCGCCCCCGCACTCCTCTTCCTCCTCCCTCTCAACCTCTATGCTGGCGACTCCATCCTTGACGACCAGTTCTCCAAAACTACCATCAATCACATCACCAAAGGCTCGCCTCTTCTCTGGATCCACTTCGTCTTTACCGTAATCGTCGTTGTTTTGGTCCATTTCGGAATCTCCGCTATCCAGGAACGGTTGAGGATCACTAGGTTTAGAGACAATTTTGGTAATTTGAGTGATCCTTCCTCGAATTCCACTGCTATATTCACCATCATGGTGCAGGGATTGCCAAAGATTATAGGTGCAGATAGGGCTGTGCTGCATGAATATTTTCAGTATAGGTATCCAGGGAAGGTTTATAAGGTCATTGTTCCAATGGATTTATGTGCATTGGATGATTTGGCTAATGAATTGTTGCGAGTTAGGGATGAAATTTCGTGGCTGGTTGCAAGGATGGATTCGCGGCTGTTGCCGGATGATGATTATGATGGTGGTGAAGGTGGTTTAGGTGGTGGAGTGGAGCAGGGTGGTTGGAAGGGAATTAGGCATTGTTTGATTTGTTGTTGGAAATGGTGGAAGGGATTTTGTGCTGATGTGATGGCAAAATTCGGTTACACGGATGATGAGCGGTTGAGGAAGTTACAGGAGGTTAGGGCTGAGCTGGAGAATGAGCTGGCTGATTATAAAGAGGGCCATGCGCCGGGAGCTGGAGTTGCGTTTGTGATGTTTAGGGATGTGTATACTGCTAATAAGGCTGTTCAGGATTTCCAGAATGAGAAGAGGAGGAGGATAGGGAAGTTCTTTTCGCTGTTGGAGCTGAGGTTGAGGAGGAATCAGTGGAAGGTTGAACGTGCCCCCTTGGCGACTGATATTTACTGGAAGAACATGGGGACGCCAAGGCTCTCGCTGAAGTTGCGTCGGGTGTTTGTGAATACATGCCTGATGCTTGTGTTGTTGTTCTTTAGTTCACCACTTGCTGTGATCAGTGCTCTTAAGAGTGCTGGGAGGATCATCAATGCCGAAGCCATGGATAATGCACAAAATTGGGTGGCTTGGGTGCAAAGCTCTAGCTGGCTTGCAAGCCTTGTTTTCCAATTTCTGCCGAATGTTATCATATTTGTTAGTATGTACATTGTGATACCTTCGGTGCTTTCCTATCTATCGAAATTTGAACGCCATTTGACAGTGTCTGGGGAGCAAAAGGCAGCGCTATTGAAGATGGTTTGCTTCTTCCTTGTGAACCTCATTATCTTGAGGGGTTTGGTAGAATCATCATTAGAGAGCGCAATCCTGAAGATGGGGCGGTGTTATTTAGATGGAGAAGATTGCAAGAGGATTGAGCATTACTTGAGTGCATCATTCCTGTCGAAGTCATGCCTCTCCTCGCTTGCATTCTTGATCACTAGCACTTTCTTAGGTATATCTTATGATCTCTTGGCTCCGATTCCTTGGATCAAAAGAAACCTTCAGAAGTTTAGGAAGAATGACATGCTTCAGTTAGTTCCCGAACAAAGTGAAGAATACCAGCTAGAAAACCAGGACACCAATGGTCTTCAGAGACCATTGATGCAAAATGAAAGTGCTTATGACAATTCCAGTATGGATAACCCAGAGGGACAGGATCTTTCTGTGTATCCGATCACCGGAAGCTCACCTGCACCGAAACAAACCTTTGATTTTGCACAGTATTATGCCTTCAATTTGACAATATTTGCACTGACTTTAGTGTATTGTTCATTTGCTCCACTTGTGGTCCCTGTTGGTGTCGTCTATTTCGGGTACAGATATGTAGTTGACAAGTACAACTTTCTGTTTGTGTATCGTGTTCGTGGCTTCCCTGCAGGAAACGATGGGAGGTTAATCGATACTGTGATATTCATCATGCGTATCTGCGTCGATCTGTTCTTGATGGCTATGCTGCTGTTTTTCTCGGTCCAAGGTGACTCCACAAAGCTGCAAGCTATATTCACTCTTGCATTGTTGGTCATGTATAAATTGTTGCCTTCTAGTAGTGATAGCCTTCAATCAACTCTTTTGGAAGGTGTTCAAACAATTGAAAATGTTGTTGATGGACCAATTGATTACGAGATCTATTCACAACCCAGGTTTGATTGGGATAACTCTCAAGGGTGATTGATTCTTTGACATGAATGCTATTACTCAGAAGGTGTAATCTGTCTTCCCAAACAGAGGTTGTACCTCAAACTTAGTGATTAGGGGAATTCGGATAGAGATAGGGATAGGTATTATGATGATGGAGGGTTCAAGCTTATGCAGGGAAGAAAATGGAAGAGGGTTCTTTTATTGAATGTTGTGCATATTTTGTTCTACACGAGATTTTATGGCATTTTATTCTTGTCTTCCATTTCTTACCTAATAAGCTCGGTGATCATGTTAATATTGAATTGAATATTTGTACCATACGATAGATGTTTCTACGAAGTTCCTAGCATTATGAATTTGCGGGAATTTGTTCTTCTATTGTAACAATTGTAATATATATCTAACACAGTTTTGCGAATAGATTCACTCAATTTATCTTTTCAATTAAGAAAATTAAGCTTGATTTGATTAGTTGATACCATATTACCATGCATTATATCAATTATCTTGTTTGGATATCACTTAAAAGTTGTATAGTGAGAATTTTGTAGCTAAATTCTCTTCGAAATTTCAGTAAAAAAATGATGGGTTTTGTTTTGCTTGAAAAAGATGCAAAGAAAAATGAATAAACGATTTCATTGTCAAAATGGCATTTCCTTCATTATTAACCTACCGAACCTATACTAAAAATTATAACTGCCATTTGTTTACATTAATTTCCTCTTTCCAAGTGAAACATGTTCCTAAAAGATTTTTAGTTATCTTAATGTTCTTAACTTCTCATCACAAATCACTAGCATTTACCATGTGCGGATATAACATGAAGTTACAAATTAGTAGCATCCAACACATGCGGATAAAACATGCAATTTATTAATTACATTAATTCACATTTAAAAAAGTAGGAAAAACGTTAGACTATGGCCAAAAATAGAGAAAAAAACACATTAGTAATTAAAAAAAAAAGACAAGATAATGAATGTTGAAGCATTCCAATGTTGGAATTCACTTGGACCAAATGGATAATAATAGGGAGATTGAATAATACAACATAGTCAAAACACAAATCCTATAGTAACTCTAAACCAAACAACTTGCAAGATCCCTTCTCACTTAAACATGTTCTGAATCAATTTCCATACACTCATCACTTATGACTCATTTGTCACATGATGAAATTAAACTAACTCTCTCTCTCAAAAATAAAATGTGTGGCTATTTTTTCAATGTAACTGCTAGTAGTATGCACTAGGACAAAAATACCAATTGTTCAATGAGGATATAAATAGGTTGAATTAGCTTGTCACAAGTCATTTGCTCCTCCTTCACTTGTCACTTGTCACTTGTCACTTTCAATTTTTTTTTCAAAAAATAAAATAAGTTTTTTTATTTATCTTTTAAAAATATTTGCTTTTGTTTTCTCATCACTTGGGAGAAAAAGGGCATTTTTAGATTTTAATAAGATATGATTAAAAACATGCATCATAAGGTAGTGAAAAGCAACCTTGCTGATTTAGGTGCAGAGAGGAAAAAGGTTGGATCAGGTGGTTATGAATATGATCAACCCCTTTGCCCAAAACCAAGAAGGCTTTCACCTTCCATACCTGAATTTATCAAGCCAATTAGATGCAACAAACACAGGTGCCAATCTTTTTTTTTTTTAATTAATCAATTATTATATGGTTATTCCTAGGGGTGAAAGAGGGTTATAGCACAAATTTTTCAGAGAATTAGAAATTTTATTGAACGAAAGTGTTATTTTACATCCTTTTACTATTACAATAATTTCTGAATTTTGATGTATATCATTATTAAAAATATATATGTATTTTTTTTTCTTTTCTCTTTTTGTGAAGGTGATTCTATTTTTTTTTTCTTTTTCTTTTACCAGTCAGCCAAATAATTTCAACAATGGAAGTGGGGTTCTCAATATGATCACCGAAAAGGTTTTGCTTTTTTTTTAAAAAAAAAAAATAGTGTAAGAAGAAGGTTGATGCTATCGTCAACTCTGATCCGGTTCAACAAACTGACTCGATAAAAAAATGAGAAATCCATGCTAAATCGGATCAGAGTTGTCGTTTGCATCAAAGGTATTATCCTAAATAATTGGAATGAATAATTTAGTAATGAAGTTGTTGATGATGGTTTAGGGATCAGATGGAAAGGAACTGGCATGTAATGTGTGCTTACCATCATGTTATTATGGATCTCCACCAAGAAGAACAGAGAATCCATTGATTCATGATGTAGAATTTCTTCACCAAGTGGAACTAGTTGCACCATTAGCAAGAGCTAAATTATCTGACAAATTTGGATTTACTTCAGCTTCTCCAATGTGAATGTGAAAAAAAAAGGATGGGAAATTAAATTAGTAAATTTTGCTTAAGATGAGAGTTAATTAAAAATATAAGGTTGAGGGAACATTTTGATTACTGTTTTGAGGGATTGTTTAGAGAGTAATTAGTTAATATAATTACTTACTAATTAATTAGTATAAGGCATGTTTTTTTAATACTTAAATTATGTAAATATGCATTTGTGAGAGCTTAATTGATAGATAGGGTCAAAAGGGTCATTTTGTATATAACAAATTTTTGTTTGTAATGCCTACATGGCAATATGGTTATTTTACTAAATGAAACTGTTTAATATTTACTAGTAATTGTTCTTTTCCTTCCTCTTACTTCTTCTGTTGTTTCTTCACCATTTTTCTTTATTAAATTAACAACACATATATTATACATACAAATCTTTTTTATTTACAAGTCTTACAAGTTGGCACAAGTCCAATAAAATACATATGCATTATACTCCCAAATTCAAGAGTAAATACACATACATTATTCAACCACTTCCTGTTTTCAAAGCGCGCTACTCACCATTATGAACGACTCTTCTTCTTCCTCGATAAAAACCACAATTGTCATTTTTTTTTCGTGTTTCTCCTCCTCTTCTTCCTTCTTCTCCTCTTACTTTGCGTTTCTCCTCTTTCTTCTTTTGATTTTGCAACATTATGTATTTTTTCTTCTTTATTTGATTTTTTTCTTCCAAAAAGAATTATAAAAATATGAAATAAGAAGATGAAGAAGAAGAAGAAGTAGAAGATGAGGCGGAGGAAGAGGAAAAGTTCTGAATTATGCAGAACTCATCAGAATAAAAATACACCCAAATATCTTCATTTTTACACCCAAATATCTTCGTTTTACACCTAAATTTGCTGCAGATACAGAAATGAGTTATGTTATATGTACACTAAAATCAGTCACCAAAGTCAGCAAAAACTGCAAAATACACCCAAAATACACCATATTAAAACAAACATAAATTATAGAATGCAAATACAACTATAAAACCATCATAAAAAATAACAAAAACCAGATTCATGAATCATAACTAAACAGAAATAAAAACAATTCAACTAAAAGAATAAGACAATTCACCCTCCTTTTTCTTTTGATTTCGCAACATTATGTATTTATTTTTTCTTCTTTGTTTAATTTTTTTCTTCCCAAAAAGAATTATGAGAATATGAAATAAGAAGATGAAGAAGAATAAGTTGGAGAAGATGAGGAGGAGGAAGAGAAAGAGTTCTGAATTATGCAGAACTCATCAGAATAAAAATATACCCAAATATCTTAGTTTTACACCCAAATTTGCTGCAAATACAGAAATAAATTATGTTACGTGTACACTAAAATAAATCACCAAAGTCAGCAAAGATTACAAAATACACCCAAAATACACCACAGAAGGGCTGCAAAATACACACAAAATACACCATATCAAAACAAGTATAAACTATAGATTGCAAATACAACTATAAAACCATCATAAAAAATCACAAAAACCAGATTCATGAATCATAACTAAACAGAAACTAAAACAATTCAACTAAAAGAATAAGACAATTCACCCTCTGTCAGATGAAAAGTCATAAACTGTAAATACACCCAAACTTTTCTAAAATACACTAAAATATTCCTAATCTACACCCGAACGTCTGATATAAAATGGACAAGATTATATTAATTCTAATCAGAACTAGTACATTAGATTCAATTCAAACAAGGAAGAATTAACAACAAATTTCACGGGTAAGGTTCACGCACTGATTCATCTGACAATCTGAAGTTGAATTATCCATTATCTTCAAAAACAATTTCATAGCTTGATGTCAAAAATCAATGAAAATCAAGAATAACGAAGAAAGAGAACAAAGAGAGAAACTCACGAAAGAGATCGAAGAGAGAAGGCAAGAAATTCAAAAAAGGAAACGGAATTCTTTCAAAAATTAAAAATCTGTTAGAGGTGCGTGAAATATATGTGCATAACAAGGACGTTTGAGTGTAATATCAATTAGAAAACTTGTAAGACTTGTATAACAAAATCACTTGTAAATAGAGATTAGTCCAATTAACAAATATAATTTCTGGGGCTGTTATAATTAAAGAGTAATTTTATCTCCGCAAAATTAAGGTTATTAAATAAAGTATTTAATTAAATATAGCAAAAATTGGGAATAAATGCTAAATTTTAGTCGTGAAAAACGAGTTTATAATGAATTATTCAAATCTTAAAGGATAAGAGTTCTAGACTTAGTGCATGTTTGGGCGCCATTATTTTGTTAAAAAAAGATCTTTTTTTCAATGAAAAAAGATCTTTTTTAATTTTTTAATGTGTTTTGCAAATTTCTAGTAGTAAAAGTAAAAGCACTAGTAAAATAAAAAAAGATCTTTTTTGAGAAGTTATATAATATTTTTGTGTTTTTACTTTTCATCATTTGATCATAATCAAGGTTATTTCGTTGTATGTAAACTTAAATATTCTGGTTCGTTAAGTAGGGAATTTAAAAAGATATCCCTAGGCCCTAGCTAATAAAAATAATTGCAAGGCCTATATTGTTTAAAATAG
This sequence comes from Arachis duranensis, assembly GCF_000817695.3. Taxonomy (NCBI): domain Eukaryota; kingdom Viridiplantae; phylum Streptophyta; class Magnoliopsida; order Fabales; family Fabaceae; genus Arachis; species Arachis duranensis. The sequence goes on along the minus strand of NC_029772.3, from coordinate 10,910,483 downwards.
AAAAGTTGTAATATGATATTAACATTATTGAGTGTTACAGTTTGGACTGCAATAGCATAGAAATTATTATCATATGTTTAACTGATATTGTTAAAAATGTAACGAATAAATATGATAATATATATCATAGTTGTAACTTTGTTGATGCCAAAATGTAACTCTTTTAAGAGTTGAAGAATGTTCCTTAAACAAAATAAATTAAAATATCAAAGAGAATATCTAATATGGGACAATATATGTTGTTAATGTTTAGATTTTCATTGGTTGAAGTGATTCAGTACTTTTTTTATTCAGTACTTAGTACTTGTTTGTCTCTTTAAAATTGAAATTTTGATTATACATAAGTAGATAGATTAGTAGAAGAGTCAGCTTATATTATTGCCAATTTTCACTTATTATTTAAATAGCCACAAATATTTTTAAGAAATTACATGATATACAATAAATATATTAAAATTAAAATTAAATTCTAGTAAACTTAATTATCTATTAGAAATAAATAAATAAATAAATAAATAGTAACATAGAATTTTCACTTTTTTTAATTTATCTATAATTATATTTGAAATGTATTACGAACAAATGTTCTAACTTTGTTATTTTCTGAGTTATATGGCATACGTGAAAATATTTATATATCCCAAATTTTTTAAAATTCAAATTCCAAATTCCAAAACATAAAATAAATAAAAAAAGTAATTTGCTTCGAATGACTATGCTTTTTAAAAACTAAAAAAGGATCTAATTAACTATGCCCAATTTTAATTGTAAAAACACTCCCACAATTTCTATTTGTTCCTTCATATTTTCAAAAATCATAAATAATACCTACTTTTTAGGATTTTAACTCTCAAAAAATCATATTAAAATTTTTTAACCTTTAAAATTAAATGTTCGGTTTGTTAATAAAAAATAAATAGTATAAAGTATTATTTTAATTTTCAAGATTTAGAATAAATTTTAATTTGGTCATAATACTTTAAACATCTTATTTTAGTCTTAAAAAATTTTAAACATTGTATTTCAGTTTAAAAAAAGTTCCTCAAATAGATTTAATATTGTCCTACTATTAAATTTAATACTAACAATTAGCATATTGAAAAGTCAATAATATTTAGTTTTAAAAGGTAAATAAAATCAATCTACCAACTATTATCAATTTAAAATTTTTTTCTTTAATTCTGGATCAATGATGCTTGATTGATAGAATTTTAAAATTTTTTTTACAAGAAAAAAAAGTGTTATAATAAAATTTTGATCTTCTAATACAAAAAAGATAATATAACTTAACAGTAATTTACTAATTTTTACATCACTTATTCTATTAATTATATTAAATTTAATACTAGAGTAATATTAAATTCGTTTAAAACTTTTTCAAATAAGAATAAGATGTTTAAAATAGTAGGAATCAAATTAAAAATTAACTCAAAAAATTAAAATAATATTTTACTCAAATAAATAACATGTAAATTTTAGTAAAAAACCAAAAACTAAAATAAATAAATAACTAAATAAGAGAAGCCCGCCTTAGCAGCAACCGTCATCAACTGTCAAAAAGAAAAGTGGGGCCCCACTCACATGGCCTCTCTTACACTCTGTCGTTCATTGTCAATTTATTATTATTATTATTATTATTATTATTATTATTATTATTATTATTATTATTATTATTATTATTATTATTAAGTTAATAACAATTTAAGAGTGTCACTGTTGAGCTGAGTTGAGGTGAGAGTGTGACACTTGAGTGTTTAGTGTTCTCATTTTCAACCCATCACTCTCACTAAGATTCCAACACAAGAACTCAAATTTCAGATTCAAATAATAATAATGGATCTTCCAAGATAGGGTTTCGTTTTGCTTCTCTTCTCTTCTTCAATTCACATACACAGAAAAGAAAAGAAAAGAAAAGAAAATGCTCACTTTCTTCTGCAGATTCGCATTCTTCATCCTTCTCTTTCTATGCCGCTGCTTCCATGGACATGGCGCCGCCGTCTTCACGTTTCCGATGCACCACCGTTTCTCTGGCCCTGTTCGCAAGTGGTCGTCCGCCGCCGCCGGCATCCCGCCACCGCCGGAGAAGGGAACTTTCGAGTACTATGCTGAGCTTGCTGACCACGACCGCTTCCTCCGCGGCCGCAACCTTGGATCCGATCTCGACGCCGGACTTGCTTTCTCCGACGGCAACTCCACCTTCCGTATCAGCTCCCTCGGATTGTACTTACCTTCATTTCTCAATCTTCGCTCTTCATTTTTGTTTTGGATTTTTTTTTACAAAGAAATGTTTTGGAGATTGTTATCAAGATTATTAAAGAGAGAAATTTGAGAAAGAAAACCTTTTGTTCATAATTATTTTGGGGGGAAAAATATAAAGAGAGAAACTTGAATGCACTTAATTAGTGATTTTGCAATGTGAACATTACATTTAAGCTTTCTTGCTTTATTATGTTTGAGGAAACCAACGAACAAACTTTAGTAGATAAGTGCTTGTGAATTGGATTGGATTAGATGAAACTTTTTGTTATTTGTTTTTCTCTTTTGGGTGTTCTTTAACTCTTTCTTTTTCCTTTTTCTGGAGATTTACTCAGTTTGCATTACACGACAGTTCAGCTGGGGACTCCAGGAGTGAAGTTCATGGTGGCCCTTGACACTGGAAGTGACTTATTCTGGGTACCCTGTGATTGCACCAGATGTGCAGCTACCGACGGCTCGGTCTTTGCTTCTTCCTTGGCGCCAGTATGTTCACTTTGCTCTCTTTCTCATTATCTGTGGCTGAAGTGAAAAAGAATCTCTACAATTAGTTATTAGTTATAACTTTATAATTATAAAGTGCTTCTGTATTGGTTATTGCTATTGCCTGTTTATGATTTTGAATGACGATCATTGTTTTCGCAGGATTTTGACCTTAGTGTGTATAGTCCTAATGGATCAACAACGAGCAAAATGGTGACTTGTAACAATAGTCTGTGCACGCATCGCAACCAATGCCCTGGAACATTCAGTAACTGCCCCTACATGGTCTCTTATGTCTCTGCTGAAACTTCTACATCGGGAATACTAGTAGAGGATGTTCTGCATTTAACAAAAGAAGATAATAATGATGACCTTGTTGAGGCAAATATTATATTTGGGTCAGTTACTTTGTTAAATTATCTTGACAATATGATTCTCACTTAGTGTCTCATGTTTTATTTTTTTCCTTCCTTCACTTTTTCCTCAACAATTCATCTAAAAGTTACCAATAAACGTGCGTGTTGCAGCTGTGGACAAGTACAGAGTGGATCATTCTTAGATGTTGCTGCTCCCAATGGTTTGTTTGGGCTGGGTATGGAGAAAATATCGGTTCCTAGCATATTGTCAAGGGAAGGCTTTATAGCAGATTCATTCTCCATGTGTTTTGGACGTGATGGCGTTGGAAGGATAAGTTTTGGGGACAAGGGAAGTCTTGATCAAGAAGAGACTCCATTTAATTTTAATCCATCACAGTAAGTGGTAATTCCCTGTTGCTTCCCCTCTGATTATCTGAATTTAAAGTATTATTATTAATGCTTGAAAAGAATATAACTTCTTATGGTTGGGCACATCACACAGCCCTACCTATAACATCACAGTCACTCAAGTCCATGTAGGCACAACTCTAATTGACGTGGAATTCACTGCTCTTTTTGATTCTGGGACATCTTTCACATACTTGGTTGATCCAACCTATACAAAGCTTTCTGATAATGTAAGTACTTAACCAGAAAGGGAAGCAATTCTGCCTGAAGTTAGCTAGATATTCTTTGAAGACAAACTTACCACGGTATCTATATTGTAGTTTCATTCCCAAGTAAAAGAAAGGCGGCGTCCACCTGATTCAAGAATCCCTTTTGAATATTGTTATGATATGAGGTCATAGAGCTGCTATTTTTCATGGTTCATATAATTTTTTTTTTCTTTTTCTTTCAAATTCAAAGCTAAATATTTTTTCTTATGTTGGACAGTCCTGATGCAAATAGGAGCTTGATACCTAGTGTGAGTTTAACTATGGGAGGTGGAGGCCATTTTCCTGTTTATGATCCAATAATTATTATCACTACTCAGGTGAGTAAAGAAATTATTTACTTCTTCAATCCCTGTATGCTTGTTTGTTATTTTTGGATCTACATATTGCTAAATGTGTTCCTTCCCTTATTGTGTTGCAGAACGAACTTGTATACTGTCTAGCAGTTGTCAAGAGTGCCGAATTGAACATAATTGGACGTAAGTCTTTTAATTTCTTAAAGTGAGTACTCATGATTTCATGTGATATGAACCTTAAGTGAATTAAGGGGAAACACATTAAAAGAATGAAGTTTTACTTCATATTAATTTGATAAGATACAATAGGGTATTTTGTTTCCGGGTTTCTTGATATCAATGCTGCATTGCCCCTTTTTTCCCCCAAATCATGATTGATGCTTCTTATATGCTTATTCTAATGTTCTGTTCTACCAAATCATTTTGATGATTGTTTATGCCTATGCTATTGTTGCTGATTGCAGAAAACTTCATGACCGGCTACCATGTTGTATTTGATCGGGAAAAGCTCATCCTAGGATGGAAGAAATTTGATTGTAAGTGTTTGCTTTCTTCTCATAGTTACTGTTCCTCAATTTGATTGTATATATGCTTCACTGAGGATCAAATTCATAAGTTGATTCCTTAAACAGGTTATGACACTGACGATCATGACGAAATTCCAACAAGACCACACTCAGATACTGTGCCTCCTGCAGTGGCTGCCGGTTTCGGTCATTACCCCGCTCCAGACTCTGCTGCCAAAAGGACAGAAAGCAGTTCCACCACTGTATCACCACCATCCCATCATAGTCATAGTTCACTTCTGGCTTTTTTCTGTTTTCTCTTGTGTTGTTTTGCTTACATATTCAGGGATCACTCGTTTCTATGGGGGAGTGGTAGTTCACGGTGAACCTTTTTTGCTCACATTATTGCACTACATGAGTACATGTTGATATATTAGAAAGCACCATCTCCATTTGCTGCTCTATAGTATAGTGTTGTAGAATATGTACCAATTTTTTCCCACTCATGATCTTCCACCGTGTAAATGCTATTTTATGTTTCACTTCCCATGCATCTTGTTATCTATCTATTCAAGCCTTCAAGGACAGGGTTCTCTATCTTTCCATGTTACATGTTCTGAGGAAGCTAATTTTTTGGCACAACAATGGGATTGAATTTGGTGTAATTCACCAAAATGGATATGCCAATGAGTTATGTTAGAGAATTCAAATAATGCCAATGTATATGCAAGAACTAGTAAGAAAGGACGTTATAAGAACAGTCAACATCGTTTATGATGTGTGATAAAAAAACATGATGCAAATAATTCGGACCCAGAGACAATGTGGAAAGCTTAATCTCCATAACTTGGTTCCATCATATTCGTGGGCCAAACCATATGCTACACCTATGCTTCGTACGCCATCCTTCTTTGAAATATCTGACATTAGATTCAATGCTAAGAAAATGAAGGATTAAGCTATACACTTCCCACGTTGATTTGGACAAGTGATTCCGTACCATAATCAAGTCCACCTTACAAATATGCAACACCATCATCAAGTCTTTATTTGACGAATACTTTTATTTAAATATAGTTACCATGGTATTTTTTTTTAATGTAAAGTGATTAATATTTTACTATATTTTTTATTTACATTAATACTAATTAATTTTTAGTTTTTATGTATTTCTCTATCAATTTAATTTTTTTAAAATAAATAATATCATAAATTATGGTATAATATTAGAATTTTTATAATAAAAAATATTTACGGTCAATTTTTATTGACCTTTACTAAAATTTTAAAAAATGTCTAAACAAAATGAAAAAATCAAAATTTCGCAATTAATTATTCGTTAATTATGAACGAAACAACATATATTTCTTGTTAAAAAATAGTAAGAATTAGAGTTAAGTACGATTTTGGTCTTAAGGTATATGTCAAAAAAAAATTTCATCTTCAACCTTTTTTTGTATACAAAATCGTTCCTAAGGTTTAACTTGGTTTTAAAATCGCCTTTACCTTATGAACCAAAATCGTACGGAGGTGGCGGCGGAAGCAGAAGCAGAGTGGATCATGGACAACTTCTTCTTCTTCCCTTCTCTCTTCTTTTTCTTCCTTTTCCCCTTCACAAGAGCAGAAACATTCTCTTTCTCTTATTTTTTTTATTTTATAACTTTTTTGTTATAGGTAATTTGGTCCAAAATTTTAATATTTAAATAAAAAACGATTGTAAAACTTGGTTTTAAATTTTATGAACGATTTTGTATACAAAAAAAATATTAAAAACAAACAAAATTTTCAATTCATATCTTAATACAAGGACCAAAATTGTACTTAACTCTAAGAATTATATAAAGTTAGCGCTTATTCACTCTTGATAACGATATAAATAACTATTTACATAATCAAATAGAAAACAATGTTGATCTTTCTTGTGGTATTTGCATGAACATAGCCTTGTAGATTGGTTATAAACTTCCAATATGAACTCAATGTTAGTTATATGTCCACTTCTTCCATGAAATAGGCCAAACGAATTTTATGTTCACTTTATTTATTATTAGTTGGAATTAGGTTATTTATTACATGAATATATAGGTGCTTGGAAAGTTCAAGTTCCACACGTATGTATGAGAGAAAAGAACGTGGATTATTATTGTGTAGTGAACAAATTACAAAAGAGAAAGGACAATATATAACACGTAAGATTGAAAGTAATTATTAAAATGGTCAAAGTTGACTTATAGTGGTAGCCAATTAATTATGCCAATATCTATATCTATCTACTTTGAAAAGAAAGTTGCTAACAATATTCAAATAAAAACCTAATTATTTGAGTCTATCACTCTATTGTTAATTGAGTCTATTGACCGTTTATAAAAAGGATTGTTGATATTAATTTATTATGATTTTGTTGTGAAAATATTAATTTTATTTAAGTGAGTTTAATTTATTAACTAAATGATGAATGATGATAATCATTGTCTTTTTTTTTGAGAAAATTCTACTCTCCTCTCCTAAAATGACACTCCTTTTTCCTCTATGTTATAAATGTACATTCCCCTCCTTTCTAACTTTTAAAAAACCTCTTCTTTAATCCATTTTAAACTTTTTGTGTTAACTAATGTTAACTTTATTCATTTTTTAAGAAAAAAATATTTTTAAAAAAAATACCCATTAACAAAAATTTTATTTTTTATCATTAAATTTTGCTTACCAAAATATCTTTTAATAAATTATCCTTTAATAAATTATTCTTTTATTGATTAAATTGTATTTTTAAAAAATTTAATAATTATATTTTTTTTCTAAAACACCCTTCAATAATTTTTTAATTATTAA
>NC_029772.3:10902392-10903080 GCF_000817695.3 Arachis duranensis | reverse complement strand
ATTAAAAAATTATTGAAAGAAAAAAAAATTAATTATTAATTTCTTTGAAAATATTTTAATAAACATATAATTTAATCAATAAAAGAATAATTTATTAAAAAGTATTTTGGTAAGCAAAATTTAATGATAAAAAATAAAATTATTGTAAATGGGTATTTTTTCAAAAAATAATTTATTTTTTCTTAAAAAATGAATAAAGTTAACATTAATTAACACAAAAAAAATTAAAATAGATTAAAGAGGGATTTTTTAAAAGTTAGAAGAGAGAAGAATGCATATTTATAAAATAGAGGGGAAAAGAGTGTCATTTTAACATCTCTCATGAGAGAGAAGTGGAATTTTCTTTTTTTTTCTAATTATAAGTGTGTTTATTTTCATTATTAATCTTATTGGCTAGTAGAATTATAGAACTCTTTTTTCTCTCATCCTATTTATTATCTTTTGGCCTTTTCAGTCCATTATTTTTTAAAATAATATGCAAGAAAAATTTTGATATTACTAGTTAAAAACTATTCAAAGCTTTTGTCATTTATATTTCTTCTCAAAATATCCGCCTCATTCAACAAACGAGGAACTCTTTTTTCTTAATTTAGAATTCTTTTTCAAGATTTTTTTTCATAAGAAATATGATTGTTTTAACATATAGTAATAATTTTTTCATGCTCACTTCTTACTTTGAGAGCTATAC
>NC_029772.3:10901706-10902183 GCF_000817695.3 Arachis duranensis | reverse complement strand
CATTTTATTATTATTATTATTATTATTATTATTATTATTATTATTATTACAAGTGAATTAATATTAATCCAAAATATATATATTTCTAATATTCCATTATACACATCGTACAAATATTTTATTAGCTCTTCATATTTTTCCATTATAACTTTATGGATGGTCTATGATGAATACATAGTTAATTAATTGATTAAGGTGCTTTATTAATATTTAATAGTGAAGGACAAGTGGCTTTGGGAGAGAGGAGATGGCAACCATGCATGTCACTGTTTCCATGGAGGCAAAACCTTACGGGTTGTGGAAGGAACTTCAATGTCAATTCTTTACCCAACTAACTCTAACACTTCAAACTCTTGTCTAATATTAATTGGATGAATTAATTTATTCGGTATATTAAATATAGGTTTGGCGTGTATATATTTTGGATTGCTCAAACCCTATTTTATATATATATATATATATCCTGACATGTGCATA
>NC_029772.3:10896406-10901664 GCF_000817695.3 Arachis duranensis | reverse complement strand
TATTCCACAATTTTTCCATTTTTTATTTTCTTACATTAGTGTATTTTAATCTATAATCTCCTCTATAATATATATAGACCAATACCTTATTAATATAGATTTTTAAAATTTATGACTCGAATTGAAGGTATATACATACTAATATCAATATTCATAAGATAAACTCTATATAATAATTATTGTTATGATATAGCTAGGGTGATTATAAAAGTTCGATAATATTTTTTAATTTGATCATGCTTTTTTTAAATATTTTTTCACCTTAAAAAATATTATAAAATAATAAAAAACATAACATTAATAATGTAAACTATACTTTTTAAATATTATAAAAAAATTATAATTACTATATTCATCATGTTATAATTATAGTCAGTTAGTCACCATAGAATACGTCTTTTTATAATTTATAGCTATGTTTAACAAACATATTAAGTTTGACTTAGTAAAACATAATTATTAAATGAATCTTAATCAAGTAGAGTTGGAGACTTGGAGTTTGAAAAGAATAATTCCACCAAACATTATGCTATAGGATTAAATAAATAAGCTTCTCTTAATTGGATTATATTCTCTATAGCAACATTCTAATTTTATCATCTCCATTTCTCCATCAGTTCACCATTCATTAAATGTATACATGCATAGTAATCCTGCAATTCCCCGTATTAAATATATCTTGTTTCTGAATTTTGTATTTCTTCTTTATAACTTATTATATATTCCGTCATTATATTCTTTATCTGATTTTGGGAAATATTTTAAATATTTTAAATAAATTTAATAAGAAAGAGATAAGTTATATTATTAAGATGGTTGACTTGATGAGTTATACAAATTGGTACATTATTACTTCACATGTAAAGTACTAATCACAACATGGGGTGCCCTTTTATGGTACATACACCTATCAAAGCAATCCAAATTCCCAACATATATGGTAAATTATACAACTATCAATCTTATTTGCTAGTAAACACAATAAGATATAAATGTCATTTCAAATTAAGGGTTAAATTTTTACAATAGCCTCTAAAATTTATGCAATTATTTAATTTAATTTTTGAAATTTTAATTTTATTATTATAATCTTTTAAATACAGTTTCGAATATTATAGTAGTTCTTGAATATCTTTTTAATAATGATTTAGTTGCTACAGTATTGACGTGACATCACTTTATCTTGTATAATAATTAATTTAATTAACAAGATTTCAATTTAAACTCAATTTAGTATCTTTTTCTATATTTAATCCTAATTTTTCAAATTAATCTTAAATATATATCTCATCTATGGTAAAATTAATATTAATTAAATATTAAAGGATGGTGTTGGACTGTAAGACTGTTGGTAGAGACACAAATAAAGGATGATAATAACCCTTTTAAGTACAAGATTAAGATTTCCATGATTAATAACATTAGGGAATTAAACGAGAAAACATGAAGGAAAGAAAAGAAAAGATCAGATGGGAAAATGTGGGAGTTGTTACAATATTATTACAAACTAATAACATCCCATTTATTTTCATGCAACAATATATATAATATAGTGAAATAGTTATGACAGAATAAAATATTCAAAGGAATCAGCTGGGAAAGGATCCAACTGGGTTAGTTCATTTGTAAGGCTAAGAAAAAAATCTTCCAGATAAAAGAGTCAAATATGCATTATTGGCTTCCATTCTAAACAAACTTTTATATTCTCATTTAATTAAAACAAAAAAAAAACAAAAAAACATTCTAACTACCAGATAATTTATTTATTGTTGCATCATCTAAATTTATAAATTGCATAGCAAAAATTAAAAATATTTAGTAGTTTCAGTTTGGTTTCTTAGCTAGATACGTTCACTTCACTTAAAATATAGTTCAACTAAGTAAGTCTTTACAATTACTGATTTATAAAATACAGAAATATAATTTTAAATGATCATATCTTTTTTGTCGAATATATTTTAGATGTTGTGATACTTGTTGGATACAAGTGTTTTGATTGTGTTTTATATTTAATATTAGATTAAAAGTTAAATTAGTCCTTAAAAGGTAAAGTATTTTTAAATTCATTTCTAAAAAATTTTTTTAATTAAATTGATCCTTCAAAAATTACGAATTAATCATATCTGATCTGTCCTTCAATTACTCCACTCATAATTTTCGTCAATAATTGATGATGTAAAATATTAACTGATAGCATATATGACACATAACATATTCAATTATAAGTTGACTAAATATATTTACAAAAATCTATCAATTTAGTCACTAGATCATATTAGGAATATGATTTTTGTAATTGGAGAAAATGACTAACTTAATAAATTTTCATAAGCATATTTGGTCAATATCCAATTAGACATATAAAGTATTATATATATTATCAATTAACATTTTATAACATCAATCTTTTGAGAAAATTGTTAATAAAGTGACCTGAAGGACAAATATAATTAATTCGCAATCTTTGAAGGATCAATTTGATTAAAAAAATCTTTTAGAGATAAATTTAAAAAATATCTTATTTTTTAGGGACTAATTTGACTATTAACCTATTTAATATTATTTTTAGCAAAATATCAAACATACTTAAAATGAGTTTACGAATAATAAGTATTATTAATTATTNATATTTTATATTATTGATTGTTTTAAATGTACACCTAATATAATTATAAAATAATTTAATTTTGTTTCATCAACAATTTAAAAAGAGTTTTACATAGAATAATTAATTTTAACAATCAATGTGTGAATGATTTAAAAAATAAATAGACCTAATTAAATAATTATATTATATCAATATATTAAAATAGTCGCTAAAAAATATATATTAAAATTAAACTCATCTTATGGAAAAAAACATTTTGAATTCTGATATCTAATAAAAATTTAAAATTAATATGTTTATATATTTTAGAGTTATGCTATGCATACAAATTTTTTTGGCTTACAAATTTTATAAATTGGACCAAATTTAACAAAAATTATATTTGACTACTAAAGCCTAATAACATGTGCGTCACTCAACCATTTTCAGAGCGCGCTCTCATTCACCATTATGGAAGACGCTTCTTCTTGCTTCTTCTTCTTCGCTTCTCCTCCTCCTCTTCCATCTCCTTCTCATTTTTCTTTGCGTTTCTCCTCCTTTTTCTTCGTGCATTTCATCTTCATCGTTGTTTTTTTATTACTGTTGTTGTTGCTGCATTTTTTTCCTTCTCCTCTTTCTATTGATTTTGCAACATTATGTATTTTTTCTTCTTTGTATAATTTTTTCTCCCAAGAAGAATTATAAGAAAACGAAATAAGAAGATGAGGAAGAAGAAACAGTAGAAGATGAGGAGGAGGAAAATGAAGAGTTTTGAATTATGCAGAATTTATTAGAATAAAAATACACCAAAAAATTATTAAAATACACCAAAATAACTTCGTATTACATCTAAATTTGCTGCAAATACAAAAAAATATTTTTTCTAATGCTGCATTTTTTTCTTGTTCTTTTTTTCCTTATTTCTTTCTTTCTTTTACTTAAATGCGAATATAAGTTCATACTCTTTCAAGTAATTTTGTAGCATTATGTGTTTCTTCTTTTTCTTTGTTTGATTTTTTGTTTTTATTCTTGTTAAGAGAGTAAAGCAAAAAGAAAATTGAGAAAATAAAATAAAAAGAAAAAGATGAATAAGAAAAAAAAAGAAGAAGATGGTGATAATAATAATAAAAAAAAGAAGTAGTAGAAGATGAAGAGGAGAAAGATGAAGAATTTTGAATTATGCAGAACTTATCAGAATAAAAATACACCAAAAAATTCTTAAAATACACCCAAATATATTCATATTACACCCAAATTTGCTGCAAATATAGAAAAATATTTCTCTAATACTGCATTTTTTTCTTATTTCTTTCTTTCTTTTACTTAAATGAATGTAAGTTTATCCTTTTCCAAGTAATTTTGCAGCATTATATGTTTCTTTTTTTTGTTTGATTTTTTTATTTTTATTCTTGTTAAGAGAGTAAAACAAGAAGAAACTTGAGAAGGTAAAACAAAAAGGAAAAGATGAATAAAAGAAGATAGTGATGATGATGACAAGAAAAAAGAAGAAGCAGTAGAATATGAGGAGGAGGAAGAGGAAGAATTTTGAATTATACAGAACTTTTTAAAATAAAAATACACCCAAATATCTTCGTGTTACACCCAAATATCTTCGTATTACAATCAAATTTGCTGTAAATACAAAAAATATCTTCTTTAATGCTATATTTTTTCTTGTGAATTAAATCACACCTTAGCCACTTAATTATATTCAAAACAATAATCAATTTTATTCTGATTTAATTGATCATCCGAATCTGAATTATTTATTATCTTTAACAATGAAATAATTGACGATAGAGGAGAGGAAAAAGAGAAAAAAAAGAGGAGAAAAAATTCTAATAAAAAAAATGGGGAGGAGAAAGAGATAATGTTGATGATGACGATAACGAGTGAAAAAAATTATAAAAGAAAATACAGAAAAAAGATAAAAGTGCATAAATATAAATGACTTATATGACTTATATAAAAAAAAATTTGTAGGTAAAAAATAATTCTATATCTTATATGGTGTGATATCTGATATCTATATATCATAATTAGTGATTAATTTTTTGTAATCTCATAACCAATTAGTAATTAAGTAGTAATAGCCGACCAAAACACCGTTCTTTCTCATCACCTTCTTCTTCCTCCTCCTCCTCTCATTCTCTCTCTCTCTCTCTCTCTCTCTCTCGTTCGTCTGAAAACAATTTCTGTGTTTCAACGAACGTCAACTTCTTATACGCGTTTCTCTCCCTTTCATCTCAGTTATACTAAACCGCCCTTCTTTGACTCTCTGACTCAACCTTTCATACTTCAATTAACACACACACACACTCTTCAATTCTCACACCCCGCAAAGCAAAATCATATCTTCATTCATTTTTTCATTCATTCACAGAGACCATACTTCAAAGCTTCAATCTTTCATCCATGGGTTCCTCTTCTAAGCTGTTGTTTTTGTCGATGACGATGCTGAGTTTGTTACTTTCTCGATGCCATGGATACACCACATTCGGCTTCAGCATACATCACCGGTTTTCGGATCAGGTTAAGGGCATTTTGGGAACTCAAGGATTGCCTCAAATTGGAACTCCTCAGTACTATGCTGCTATGGCTCACAGGGATCGACTTTTTCATGGCCGGAGACTCGCCGCCGGAGATCGAAAGCCGCCTCTCACCTTCGCCG
>NC_029772.3:10878762-10896394 GCF_000817695.3 Arachis duranensis | reverse complement strand
CCCTACTTGCTAATTTGATTTTTACTCCTTTTGTTTATGATAATTGAGGAATTAGTAAGAGAGCTGAACAAAATTTGATTTTTTTAAGGAAAAGATAGAGAATTTTGTTTTTTGAAATCAGAATCGAAGTTTTGACTGTAGAAGAATATGCTGTGTTTTTTCTTTGTTTCAGGGGAAGAAATTGTATTTGATTTGATCCATTGGTAAAACCATATCATGCTTGAAGATTCTGACTTTTTTAACACACTTTGCGGTTTCAAAAATGTTTTCCTTTTGTTTCTTTTTTTGATGAAAATTGTTGCTAGTTGCATATGAATCTTTATCTTTTTAAACTTTACCTATCTTCAGTCAGTTGTTTTTTTCTCTAAAAAATAATAACTCTATGATGGGTTTTGTGAGGTATACTTTATGTTGCTGTGTGTCTGTGTATTAATAAGTAATAACTTCTTCTCATTGTTTTGGATTTCAGTTTGCATTTTGCCAATGTTTCTGTTGGAACACCACCTCTTTGGTTTCTGGTGGCATTGGATACCGGTAGTGATTTATTCTGGGTACCTTGTAATTGTAGCAGTTGTGTGAGGGGTATAGAGACACAAAATGGAAAGGTACATATACACATACTCTCTTTTCTGGTTAAGATCATGCTCTAGAATAATTGTATACCCGAGAAATGCTTTTCTGTTGACAAATTTCGTAGAATTCACATAGCCATTACTATTAAGTATTAACAGAAATGAAATTGAGATCACAAGTTTGTTTAGTTATTTCGGGAGCTAAATTAATGGTTTACTTGAGAAATGTTTTATGTTACTAGTATGTTTGGCTTGGTAAAATTGAAGAGTGGTATGAAACTTAAATTTGCAAATAATAGGTTAATGGATTATCTTGATGGTTAGTATTGGATTCAATTTGTTGGATAGGTAGGTTTGAATTTGATGGTTTACTTTTTTTCTTCTTGCAGATTGATTTTAACATCTATGATATTGATCAGTCTTCCACTAGCAAGAAAGTTCTATGCAATAGCAGCTTGTGTGGTGAACAAAAACAATGTTCTTCCTCTAGCAGCAGTTGTCAATATCAAGTTGACTATCTTTCGGCTGATACTTCATCTAAAGGATTCTTGGTAGAGGATGTGTTGCATTTGATTACAGACGATGATCAAACAAAGGATGCTAATGCACGAATTACTTTAGGGTATAATTCTAAGAACTTCCTCAGAAATTTTAATCTCTTTGCGTGTGAAGGCATATCTTCTGTTTGTTTCTCCTTTACCAACATCCTTCAAGGTTGAATCTTCTTAACATTAACATATAGTATGTGCCATCCTATGTATTGCAGTTGTGGCCAAATTGAGACCGGTACATTTCTAAATGGGGCAGCTCCAAATGGTCTATTTGGACTTGGTATGGAGAACATGTCTGTTCCTAGTGTTCTAGCCAAACAAGGCCTTACTTCGAATTCATTTTCAATGTGTTTTGGATCTGATGGTTTTGGAAAGATCACGTTTGGGGATAGCGGCAGCTCAGACCAAGGAAAAACTCCATTCACTGTCGGGGCATCACAGTACGTCTCTTTCTAATTTAAACAATAAATTGTAACTTGCACCCTGAAATATGCAAATGAAATTTGATTAGTGCTCATTCAATCCCGTTCTTGTTTCCAGTCCAACTTATAACATCACCATTACCCAAATCATTTTGGGAGGGAATGCTGCTGATGTTGAGTTCTATGCAATTTTTGACTCTGGCACCTCATATACATACCTAAACGACCCGGCTTATTCACAAATTGCTGAAAAGGTAATTGTCTACATTGCATGTTCTTTATTTTAAGATGGCGCCTGAATTTTCATGTTGCATGGGTTAAGATTTCTTGGTATATTTGCAGTTCGATTCACTAATGAAAGCACCGCGGCATTCATCTCAATCAACTTCTGATCTCCCCTTTGAATACTGTTATGACACGAGGTGATTTCACTTGAGAGAAACCCTTTCAAGTTTCAACCCCTTTCCTACCCATTTTAAGCAATCAAACACTGATTTTGACTTTACGTGCAGTCCGAACCAGTCAGTTGAAGTTCCGGAATTGAATCTAACGATGAAAGGTGGAGATGATTATCCTGTCATGGAACCAACAATAACAGTTTCTAATGGGGTGAGAACATTTGGTTTCAATATTCTTGTTTTGCAATTTCTAAGTATTCTCAGCTTTCTTAAATCTTAACCACCACCTCTCTTTGTTATATATCCACAGATTGCAGAAATGATTTGTTTGGCGATCGTGAAAAGCAACACTGTAAATATTATTGGACGTAAGTATCTATTTCAAAGTTTATCTTCTTCTTTCTTACTTGAGTAAATCAAATATATGGTAGTCAATTTCAGTAAGGCTTCCATTAAATCATTGCTGAAGCATTCATTCTATTTATCTTCGTGCAGAAAACTTTATGACCGGTTACCGTATTGTCTTTGATCGCGATAACATGAATCTTGGTTGGAAGCAATCCAATTGTGAGTACATTCCACCTCTTTTCTACATTAAATTTTGTTCATATTGTGATTCTTCTTCTCATTAAGTTTTACTAAACAATAGAATATGATCTTCTCAGGTTATGATGATGTACTCACCAGTACATTACCTGCTAACAAATCACACTCTCCTGCTATTTCTCCTGCTGAGGCCGCCAATCCGACAGTTACATCGGACCCATTGAGAAATTCTGGGAAGCTTTCGCCTAGTCGCTCGTCCAGGATCAAACCTATTTTTGCACTTATGATTGTACTATTTCTACTTTAGACAATTTTTTTTTTGCATTCTTCATGTTCATTCCATGAGTATTATTCAAATTTATAGGCGATTTTATTTTTAGTTGACCACACTAGGAGCCATATTGCTTCCATTTTTCTTTTATAGCATTAATTTTATTATGGTTCTGTATATAGTGCATTCATTACACAGCATAGTTGTAGTCTTATAGAAATTTCCCTTATATTATTCTTTATTACACATCAGGGGTCAGTTTGATGGCTCTTTTCCCCCTCTTAACACTGTTGAGATGTTTTTTCACTCTGGCTTGGACTTTTTTATTTGATGGATTAAAACCTTGCATTGAAGCATGATCTTAATAAAGTTGATGGAGAGCAGAAACATCTTGAACAGATTTGTATCTATAATAAAAAGCCTTACAACTTGTTTAAATTAATGATACTCTATGATATGCCACAATATCTTGGTAATTATAATTTACAACTGATAATATAACATTTTTTGCACTAATAATCTGTTATGGTTAAGTTTGTTTTGATGCAACATGTGATTAATCTAGTAAATATAATCTTATTGAATGAGTATTAAGTGAACGAAATATGACCTCATTATTCTGTTTGGGGTTTATTAAAAACAGAACAGAACCGAGATAGAACAAAAGATGATTAAATTTTAGAGTTAATATATCTTGATACACTTGGTTAAACTCGAGGAGTGGGTTAATAATTACTACTGTCCTATTTTGCAAGTGTTCAAGTGGAATAATATTCTCAAGTATACCAAGAACAAGATTTGGGTCTGCATTCAATACAAATTGGTATATGTAGTTAACTTGTACAACAAAAAAATGAATCAGCACCATAATTATTATGTGGATTCAAAATTTCAAATGGATCTATTAAATAACCAATCAGAAGGTTCTTGGCAAAAGATTGAACTATCTTAACCTTTAGTCCTTCAAGATTGTATAGCATTTTGAATGATCTCATTCTTCCAAGTTTATGGATTGAACAAGGTTGAGAAACTAATGTCTCTTTCGCAATTTTCCATCTTTCCTTGTCTTATCATCTGAGGGCAATTTAACTTGCTTTGATTTCATCTTAATCGATTTCACTAAAGATGACAACTCGTGCTTATCTTTCTTTGTTCTCAAAACATCTGATCCTTCTTCCTCACCCTTCTTCGCCATGCCAGAATCTTCAGAGGACAACTGTGCTCCTCTAGGAGGCTTCGCATTCTCCCTTTCCGCTGATATTTCCGAACTACCCTTCTGCTGCTTCTGTGCTAGTTGCCTGACATATGCCGCACTCCTGCAAACACCCGCGGTTATACTTGAGAAAAAAAGTAAATAAATCGTTTAAGTGAACAACAGATACAAAGCGTCTCGAATTTTGGATAGTCCCATCTAGGAGATTTAGGACATACCAATCTTGGCAACTATAACTAATGTCATCAAAGTTACATGCAGCTATTAGAACCAGATCATTAGATCAACCAGTCAGGAACAAGACTCATCATAGCATCATTAAAAGTTAAAACTAGAAATTGCTAATCTGTTAGATATGAGACTGGTTGCTAGCTGCATGTGAGGAGATACATATCTAAAATAACATGGTAATAAGAAAGTCGAGAAACAGGAGCAGCACAGGAAATACCTCTTAAATTGTGGGTCAGTTGGATCAATTACATAGTCAGGAGAGAAAAGAGATGCAAAACGCGGATCATCATAAGTACTGCTTGGTATTTTAGCCTCATCAATGGCATTATCCTTCTTTTTGCCCTTTCCTTTTTTGAACTTGAGATTATATCCCCTAGGGCCAGCATCAGTTCCATTGTCATCAGCAAGTAATAATTCAAGCTCTTCTTTGCTTGCTTTGTCAGCTCCATCAATATTTTGGTTCTTATTCTCTTCATTTTTAGTTTTTGCCTTCTTCTTTACAGCAGGCTCCTCAACAAAGAAATCATCTGCATCTTCAGCAGCTTCCTGATCAGAATCATCACTACTATCATCATCTGATGAAAACTGAGATTTGTTTTTCCTGGCCCTCTTTTTCTCACGCCTTTTCCTCAGATACGCTTCCCAAACTGTTTCTGATTGTTTATCCTTCTTTTCCATAATATGTTTGCTTATATCTTCTAACCCCGTATTGAAGGTGACCTCCATATCCTGGGGACCATCCTCTTCACTATCTCCTTCTGAACCATCACCAGCTTGGAGTAAAGAACGGTATTTTTCTCGTTTTTTTGCCTTTTTATCAACTTGATCCTTTGTCTCATTGTTATCTTCTTCATCATCATCACTTGCACTCTCATCAGTGTTCAAAAATTCATTCAATTCCAACTGGGCCAGCTGTTAAAGAGAACAGAAGAAAAGGAAAAATCAGGTTCCTTATAAAGCAAGTTATATAAATAATATAAAACTATATACATGAAGAAAAGGATCTTTTCAATTTCTCTCCCTTGACATGAAGATACATAACAATATAAACATAAGTGACAAGATAAAAGGTAAAGGCATAAAAGAAGCTGTACTAATTACAGTAAAGTTAAGACAAATTACACCGACCTGTTCATCATTGAATTTCCGTTTCAAGGTCTTCGCACGGAGAGGTTCATCCTCATCCCAAGATAGATTAACTTTACTGTGTTGAAGTGCTCGAGAATAGAAATCTTTGCACTCATAGTTTGCAGGTGCCTAATCAGAAAAAGAATCAATAACTACCTATTTGTTTCAAGGTGTGATTTTTCTAAATTCTAATTCAAAGCTATAACATAGTGACAGGCAGACTATCATCAAATGCTAAATACCTCTGTAGCAACATCCCGAGGTGGGTGCTTGAATTCCATGTCATCAGGAATAAATCTCAAGTCAAGTGCATTAGATGATTGTATGAACTCAAGACCATCACATTCTTTGTAAATATGATCTGCTGTGGCAACCGAATCACATTCCACCACGGCAAAATAGTACCTGGAGTACCAGAAAGAACCAACCAAGGTACATAATAGTACTCACAGTAAGACCAATAAAATCACTATTTAAAGCCATATTTAATCGAAGGTGGAAATTAAAATCAGCAGCTTTTCTTCTATGCGAAGCCAAGATGTCCTTAACACAAGCCATATTTACCTCATCCTGCTCTTCTCATATTCACGCAGCTTCTCATTGTAAATATCATCATCATCGCTGTCATCGTCACTGTTTTCCTTTTCATCATCAAATAGACCAATGGGGCCATGAACTTCCTCCTCTTTCATACGCTGGAGACCAAACTCAGACGGATAGACAGCTACCGATTCGATCATTCCATTAGATGGGACAAACGAACTTAATAACACATACAAGTCAACAGCCTACAATGACAACAAAATAATCCAATATTGAACCCTAAAAAATTCAGAAAAATCTACAATATATCCAAATAACCAACCAAATAAAAGCTTGCTTGAAGCACATTATCAAACTTGATGAATTACGCACCTTAACATACCTCCAGTCCATGTTAACAACAGCAAGCCTATGTGTCTCTTGCTCAATCGCCGGCACCTCTTCCTGTCGATACAACACACAATCATCATCACAAACTCAATTAAGAAGCAAAAACATCCCAAATTTTTCAAATGATTCCGACGAATAACAAGCTTAACGAGCTCAAAACAAGCTCATTCAATCACACCTTAAATTCTGTTTGCTAATATCCTATCCCAATTATTGAGAAAATAGAAAAAAAATCATTTTTTCTCATCTAGAGATCTTTTCAATTTTAACCAAACTGAGCTTAAACAGCTGCTATTTAACCGTTGCAGAATCATTACCTTCACTTCAGATTCTTCCTCATCGTAAGCCTCCACGTCAGCACCTTCCTCATCTGCATCTGTATCCGTATCCGTATCGGCATCAGACTCCGATTCACTCCCCTCTTCCGACTCAGCCGATTCCGACTCAGTCCCTCCTCCTTCTTCTTCTTCTTCTTCTTCTTCTTCTTTATAGTAGTGTCTCAGAGAAGCGTGAGTGGAAGGTGGGCCCTTCTTGGGCCTGCCCCTCTTGTCAACGGGGGCTTCACTGGGCCGGAAGCTCTTATCTGTAAACATTCGGTCGAATCGCGAATCGATAGCCACCTTGGTTTTGTGTTTTGGCGCGTCTTCGCGGAACCGAGGATCGGTGTGAAGCGACGAGAATCTAGGGTCGCTGATGACATTATTGCTTCCATCGTTGTTGTTATTGTTCTTCTCATCAAAATCGTTGTTGGAATTGTGCTTCTCGCTGTTGTCCTTCTTCTTCTTGCTCTTGTTCTTCTTAACATTGTTTTTGGATCCCATTCTGTGCTTGAATCCAACGACGTCGCTTCGTGGCGGTACTGGAGTTTGCAGGGCGCAACAGCAGAGGGAATAAAAAAGAGGGTTTTGATTATAAATGAAAAACGTTTCGTTAGTCGTTAGGGTTTTAGCCAAGTTTTTTGAATTGTGGACTCGGGTTTTTTGCTTCGGGCCAAGTCCAACTAACAAACACTTCTTTTCGTTATTTTGTTTTTCTATTTTTTTTTAACCGACCCAAGTTGATCGGTCCTAAGCTCCCTTGTCCACTTAAATAAATGTCACCACATATAATAATTTATTGGCCAGTTACACATTCTTAGATAATTTTTAGAACAGAAAAGCTCTGCATACAAGCCCTAATGACTTGTATGGTTTACAAGTTCATTAACAAATAAAACTCCAAAACGTGCTCCAAGGGTTACATTGTATACACGCGCTATATAGGGATCCTGCGTATATTTAACTACCAAATTTAAAAGATTTGTTTCCTTCTTCATTTTCGTTATTTGCAGATTTACTCGTTCTTCTTCTCGCGAAGCTTTCCCTGGTTTCTTTGATCGTTCTTTTCCTCTCCTTTCTCACTCGTTTCTTCTTCGTCATTTATGTTAGTTCCTCTCTCTGTAACTCCAGCTTCATTTTCTATTTGATTTTTCATTTTCTGAAATCAAAGTTTGAATTCGTTTTGAAGATAATGGATGATTCAACCTCAGATTGTCAGTTGAATTCAGGCGAAGTGGACTATGAATTTGAATCTAACGAAGTTTCTGAAGTTTGATTTACATAAGATTATTATGAATTTTGTTGCAGTAATTTGTATAGCATTGTGTAGGTGAATAATTCGTGAACATTGACTGTCAAAATAATGCATGAAGATAAATCTGCGGATTGAATGTAATGTATTAGTTTTGATTAATTTTCTGGAATTTATAGCAGACGATCAGGTATAGATCAGAACTTTTTTGGGTGTATTTTTGAGGGAAGTGTGGGTGTATTTACAGTTTACTGGTTTTTCTGTTGTTTTAACTGAGTTGTTGTGGTTCAGGTATATTATATCAGACACAATTGGGTGTGTTTCTAGTTTTTGACATTGTGTATTCTGCAACTTGTGTATTTACAGTTTATGACTTTTATTTTCATTTTAGTTGAGTTGTTGCGGTTTAGGTGTATTATATTAGACATGATTGGGTGTATTTTTAGTTTTTGACATGGTATATTCTGCAGCCTCTTTCTGTTGTTGATGACCAGTTTGTTCCCAAGGTTGGAATGACCTTTACCACCCTTGAAGATGCTGAAAAAGTTTACAGGAACTACGCCAAGACTGCAGGATTTTCTACAAGAGTTCGGAGCACAAATAGGAAGGGAAACGAGATTAAGAACCAATTGATTACATGTAACAAAGTGGGAAAATAGAAATCTAAAATATCTCAAACAGCATAGGAAACTAAGCATGTCCATTCGTCGTACAATAGAGAATAACGAGGAGGCTGATATTAGACTAAGCAAAACTTACCAATCATTTATTGCGGCTGCCGGGGGTCATCGCGAGTTATATTTTATTGAAAAGGATGTGAGGAATTACATTACGAGAGAAGTGCGAGAAGCGTGGGTGTGCTTAAAGACTCATTTGATAGGAATTGAAATGATTTTCTACTGAATTTTGGTCTTGTGGACAACAAGTTGCTTTCAGGTAATGTTTGTTTAAAATCTGCAGCAGAGGTGTAAATTTAATTTTTTTCGGGTGTATTTATAGTCTGTGTTTGGGTGTATTCTGCAGATCTCTATGAAGACCGTCATATATGGGTTCCAATCTATCTGGATCACCACTTCTGGACAGGGATGAGAAGCACACAAAGGAGCGAGAGCATGCATTCTTTTGGGTGTAAAATCAGTGTTCTTTTGGGTGTATTTCTGAATTTTCTTGTATTTCACATTTTACATATATATACATATATATACTTCAGAATCTTGTTTTCATGTTATAAAATACTGTTTTTTTTTACAACGGTTTAAGGGTTTTAGGTATTAGGGTTTAGGGTTTTAGGGTTTACGATTTATGTTTTAGGGTTTACGGGTTAGGGGTTAGGGTTTAGGTTTTAAGTGTTTAGGGTTCAGGATTTTAGGGATAAAGCATCAGGGGGATAGATTTTTGGGTGTATATTCAACTTTCTTTGGGTGTAAAAAATGACAGGTTATGGGTGTATATTTGGTTTGATGTTTTCCTTCATATTATAGTACTTGTAATTCATACATTTTGAATACAATAGAGAGAGGTTAATTATTGAAAGAAATTTTATAATAAACTGGATTATAATTGGAAAATTTTTACAACATGTGTTCAATTTGTTACATAACTATATAACATTTACATTAATCATTGTTAATATCCTTAGAATCTATCTGACAATTTGGTGATGCACCCTTAGCGGCGGGATGTGCATCAAGCCACCGAATCCCAAATCCCTCACAATTATTTTCTTCTCCTCACTCATGTTTCTGAATTTATCACTTAAGAGATGTGTTGTACACTTAAGGTCTTTGGTTTGCTGTAAACAAAAATAAAATTATAGTTAGATATATTTCTATTATATAAAACTGATTTCATGTAAGACATATATTTGTTCTTACATTTCTTCCAGGTTGGTTTCTCGCTGCCATTTTTTCTGAAATGCAAATGAAAAATACACCCAAAGATATCAGTAAGATACACCCATATATATGAGTCAGATACACCCATTGATAACAGTAAGATACACCCATAGATATGATTCAGATACACCCATATATATCAGTCAGATACACCCATAGATATGATTTAGATACACCTATATATATCAGTCAGGTATCACTCAAACATGCATCAATATCAAGCAACATTACAAGGTCAAGCAATATACACCCATGGACAAGCAAATATATGCAAGTGCTGACTATTACAGTATATCAGTTCAGAAATATACACCCAACATTTTATGCCATATACACCCAACAAATTACTCCATATACACCCAATAAACTACGGAATATACCCCCAAAAATCAATTACCAGGAGAACTAGAACAACAAGAACAGTAACACCTACAAGAACGAAAAAGAACAGTGTAACATAGAAGCAAGAATAACAGTAAAACCTAAAACATTATAAACTATAAAATGAGACGTAGAGCAAGAAGAACAGTAAAACGTACAACAACATAGAAGAACAGTAGAACCTAGTTCGAAATCTGAAAAATATACAGGAATGGTAATGTAACGTACCTTGAGTATTATAGCTTTGTTTTCTCTGGAGATTCTTGATCGAGAGTTTTATGGTGTGTTGATGGAGTTTTCGAATGTTAGCGACGAGTTGTATATCTTGAGTTTCGAATGTTGCTCGAAAATGGAAGGGTTGCGTTTTCTCTGAATGGCTTTGAGAAGTGGAAGAAGTGGAAGAGTCTGCCATTAAGGGGCGGTTTACGCGAAGAGAAGCATAACAGTTTGAGTGGGAGCGCGTGAATGTTACGCTCCATTCAATATAATTAGTGCGCGTGTGGAATATTTGTGGGTTGGGGGCTTGTACCACTTGTAAGGCCTTATTGCTTGTATATGTAGCAGGCCCGTTTTTAGAAATGGGTTAGATAAGATTATAGTTTTCAATAAGACTGGCAATTCATACTCTACCCGCGAGTATCCAACTCAGTCCAACCCGTTCGGTTAGGGTAGGCTATCCGACCCGCTGCGGGTAGGATATGGTACGGTCCGGGTATGCCTGCGGATAGGGTAGAGTACGGGTTTAGGGTGTACCCTATCCTACCCTACCCGCACCTCATATATATAACACATATTTTATAAAAATTGGGTATATAGTGAAGGAAGTGAAAGTTGAACCCACAACTTTTCTTATGTAATGACTTACAATGAGTGAACAACCACTAAACTACTTAATTAATTTAGTAATTTAGAGTGTTATGCTTTTATTTTTTATGTTATTAATATATATAAATTTTGAAATGATTGAATTTTATATTTACTTTGAAAAAATTTGATATTTCTTCGGGTAGGGTAGGGTTTAGAACTTTAAGGCGCGGGTAGGGTTAGGGTTGAGAGATTTCCAACCCACGAATAAAGTATGATAGATTTTTAATGAAATTTTCAACCCGCGGGTAGGGTTAGGGTAGGCTCCAAACCCTACCCTACCCTACCCTACTCTACCCATTGCCAGCCCTAGTTTTTAAGTGTAATTATCCGTGTAAAACTATTATCTTGCCATGCACGTGATAAGATTGAAATTATAATTTTAAATTTTTTTTAATTAATTTGAATTACAATAATTTGATTAATAAAAAAGTAATATATTATGCATTGTTTGATTTTTTTTAATGTAGTGTTAATTAGATTAACTCTAAAATAGTTATTAATTGGTTTTAATAATCTACTTTCTTCAATAAATCAGACATAAATACTGAATTTGATCATAAATAATATAGTAATAGTTAAATTCACCAACAAATATATTGGCTATTATCACACTATTATAAAATAAATTAAATATAAAAATTATTAGCACTTATAAATTTATAAAATTAGACTGTCTTTGATTTATGTAAGAGTGTATTTATCAAATAAACTTAAAATATGAACAAAATTTTTTTATAAAATAGACTTAATATCACTTAAAAAATCATAAAAAATATTTAACTTACTTTATTTATGTCAACTTCTCTCTCTCCCTTCTCTTTAAAATTATAATTTTAATTTTTTTCTTCTTTATAATTTCAATCTTGTCACCACAAGGGTTTATCACAAAGATTATAGTTTTAGATAATTTTGCTCAGTTTTCACTTTTCACCAATTTATCTCTTACATTTCTTGTGGGTTGAAATTAAATTATATGTGAATAAATAAAACAAAATAAACTATAATTAAAAATTAAAAAATATATTAATAAAAAAATTGAGATAAGAGATGGTGGTCATGATAAAGGCTCCACCTAAGGGCACCATTATTCATGCTACCCTTGGCCCTTGGGTACACCTTAGGTCTATGCTTTCAAATTTCAATTCCCTAGTAACTCAATGGGAGACTACATTTTTCTAAAGTGATAAAGTTGACAAAAAAAAAGTTCAAGTATTATTAGATTTTAAAAATTTATAAATTGATTAAGCGATAAAGTGATGAAAATTTATAAATTTAATTATGATTAACTCTTTTTTTGCAACAAACTCTTTTATCTTATTATGTTATTATTACTTTTCTCATTTAGAAGTGAGTTTTTTTTCTAAAGTTTGGTAATTTTTTTTGTGTGTGTCTCGAAGTTCTTTTATTTGTAAGTATTAAAGTAGCGTTTGTTTTGAGGTACTGAGACAGAGACCGAAAGACTGAGATTCAATATCGTATTTGTTAGTTTAGAGACTGGTACTAAAATTTTTGTTTTTGTCTCTAAAATTTCAGTATTTTAGTACCTCCAAAAAGTTGGGACATAGAAGACTGAAATTTTTAGACATAGAGACTGAAACTTTAATAATATTTTATACTTAAAATACTTTTATTTCAATTAATTAATTCTAATTTTACCCTTTGTGCAAATTAAATTAGAATTTTATTCTTGTTTCAATTCATGTCTCCCATTTTGTACCAAACAGAATACTGAGATTTATTTCAATCACTGTCTCTTAGTCTCTGTCTCTCAGTCTCAATCTTTCCGTCTCTATCTCTCCACCAAACACTACCTAAATACCATGTAAACTTAAGTAAAAAAATAATAATAATAAATAAACTAAAAAGAATATGTATAAATATGAATAAATACAAATACACATGTTATCTACCAAAAACATATTTTAAATAATGTTTGTTGTTCCCCTTTCTGGAACTTACCCCAATCTCCTCCATGCTCTTCTTCACTGAACTCTGAAGCTCACAATCCACCTGATTATGGCGCTTGCTCACTATTTGATTGCAGTTCCCATTGAACCTTCCCCTAAATCCCCAAAATCTTCCTTATTGAATCCACCATTTTCAATTTCATCAAACAGTTTAAACTTGTTTCCTTCTCTCCCTTCCAAACCTCATAAACAACACTCTCTATTCTCCAGATTCCGCAGGGTCACCCATAAAGGTGAAAAAAATTGCTGCTTTCTTAATCTAAATTGTGGTTATTTGAGTCAAATCGGTTCTTTTTTATGTGGGCAACTTTTTATTTCTTATACTTGCATTCAAGGCATTGCATTTGATTATATGTTCAGCTACCCTTTTTTGTGAAGTTAAAAAAAATGATTTTTTTAATTTATTTATTAAAAATTGATTTGTTGCTTTCTCAATTTAGCTAAGGCTAAGGCACAAGAACCTGAAGTGAGTGCAGCTACTGATGCCTTTACACAATTCAAGCATCTGCTTTTGCCTATTACTGATAGGAATCCTTATCTCTCTGAAGGAACAAGACAAGTGAGTTTCTATGATGCACCTTCTTTGATTCTATGTTGGGATTGAAAGTTTTTTTTGACCTAGTTGATGATGGTATTGTGATTTGTGAATATGCAATTTGAAACCAATTCATTGAGAAACTTGGGGTGTTTTTGTTTGTTTTACAGAGAATTCAATACAAAATAGTCACATTTTTGTGAGTAATGGAGAAAAAATATCATCTGAAAATGAGAATAGAAAACAAATCAAATGGGATCTTTTTTATACCTGATAGAATCCTTGACATTTTCTTCCCATTCTTCACCAAAGATTAACTTGTGGTTAATGTAATTTTCATTAGGCTATAGCAACTACCACTGCTTTGGCAAAAAAGTATGGAGCTGACATTACAGTAGTAGGTAAGTCATCATATCACTTGTATTCAAATCCTCAATTCAAGTTTGGAACTTTTACTTGGAGTTTTGATTGTACACCAAAAATGCAATTTTATTGTGTATGAATAATTCTAACATGACCCAAGAAAAAGGCCAAAAAAGAGTTCCTCTTGTAACATTAGTGAAGGTCTCAACACTTGTTCTCCACCACTATTTCACATCTTTAGTTCTTATGTTGCTTATTTGTCACTAATAGAAGTGTTTTCCTCACAAGTTTACCTACCCCTAATGGCTTAATCTCTCCTTTTAATCTTTCTTGACTTAATTTATTTCCACAGAACTACACCCAAATCCAGTTTCAAATTAAAATCTGAAGAAAAATCCTTTTTCATTCTTTTGCTTTTTGATGATTTGTAAATTGAGAATTTATTTGGAGCGATCACCATACCCTTTACATGTTTATATGCTTTTGCAGTTATTGATGAACAGCAGAAAGAGTCACTACCTGAGCACGAGACGCAACTATCCAGCATCCGCTGGCATATTTCTGAAGGTTTCCAAAAGCAATTCTTTGTTTTGTTTATAGTACTTGGCATTATGCATGTTCATGCCCTTTGAAGCACAATACCAATACTAAATTTTCTTGTTTGGTTAATATCCTTTCACGGTAGAATCTTTCATAGAATGGTTTGGTATTATGTAACATGGGAGGTTTGTTCCCCAAAAAAAAAAAAAAGAGTAGGAGGAGAAGAAGATTATTTTCTAGTATATAAAGGTTACTAAACATGGTTGTATTGATGTAGTTGTTTTCATAGAGGTTTTGTGAAACTTAATTATGCATGCCGTGATTTCAATCTAATAGCACATAAGTTTTTTAATGTGACGAAATCTTGGCTATCATAGTATCAAGAATAATGAATTGATAATTTCATTAGATTTATTTGCTCCATTTGCTAGTCAAAAGGTTTTCGGTCATACATTCTCTGGTAATTATTATGATTATTTTCTCTTCTATGCAATGATTATTTATATGAATTGTCTAAATGGTCATTTCCTAATAGATTTCACTAGGTTTGTTTGATATATGTCCCAACAATATCTAGGTAGAAAAAGGATTTCATTGTTGTATCATGTCCGGGAGCTTCGAGTGATTGTTCGATCTGTTTGTTCTGTATTCATAAAACATATATACAGGTGGATTCAAGGATTACAACTTGCTCGAGCGGCTCGGAGAAGGGAGCAAGCCAACGGCGATCATTGGCGATGTTGCCGACGACCTCAATTTGGACTTGGTAGTTATTAGCATGGAAGCAATCCACACAAAGCATATAGATGCAAACTTGCTTGCCGAGTTCATTCCATGTCCTGTTATGCTTCTGCCATTGTAGTTTCCATTGTTTTTGATAACATTGCAGGGAATGCTTTTATCCTGGTTGCTGTCCTTTCTGCAATCTTGATATTCCTTGTTCTTAGCATTTGATTTGATTCTACAGTTTCTAGGATAATTTTGTTGAAAATGTTTGATTGCATCTTTTACTAAGATGGGTTTATATGTATATATGTAATGCAGAACATAAGAGGATCATGTTACAATTTTCCTTTTTTTGTTTTGTTGGAAATATTTGATAACAAAAAAATTTAGCCAAGATCAGTCGGAACTTGTTTTATCTGGCTGTTTATTTTTTTTGGCTTTCTACTGTTACCGTTTTTTTTTTCGCAAGTTTTATTAAAAAATATTGAAAAGGTAAGGGTGTTCGAATTGAGTTTTTCACCTTCAGTCTTCAGAATTTTGTGAAGGAAAAATTAAAAACACAAATCAAATAGACTTTTAAGTTTGTTTATATTTTTAATGAATTGACTGTATCAATAATTCAAGAAAAATTCTATTATTGTCTTTTTAACAAGTTTGTTAATTTACATAGAAAAAGAATTTAGAGTAAATTACACTAGATAACCCTCTTAAGATTAGATTATATTACAAATCTGGGTCACCTCACTGATTACTGTTCACATTCACAGTAACATGAGTAAAAAAGTGAAGTAATAATGATATTTGCACTATATTTGCTTATATTTTTTATCAAATATTTTTAATATAAAAATAGAAGATTATATAAAAGTGATATATATAAATAATGAGTGAAATAATTGATATTTATTTATGGTTATACATGTCACATCTATTAATAAAACAATACATGTTAGAAACACACTTGTTTGAAAGCTACATATAATTAAGACTTAATTAGTATGTAGTATATGGGGGAATAAAGCTAAACATAAATATATTTAAAGGTAGCTTTCATTCAATTTTCCAATAGTGAAGCTTCTTCAAGAATTTGTTGATTTATTTTGGATTTTGTTTCAGTAAACCTTATTACTCAATCTTCGTTGAACAACATGTTATTATTTAAGAGAATTCATACTTTTTTTTAATGATAATTTGATGCTGATACAAAATTGTACAAATTTAAGCAGTTATAATTTGACCTGTAACTAATTTGTATCCTTGTTAAAATCGATTTGGTATTTGATTTTTGATTAATCCTATTAAAATCGTTCAATTCAGTTTGATGCTTAAAACTATGGTTAATAGTGATATTTAAATAAGATAACAAAAAATTTGGGTAAAAATTAATTATCCGTACAAAGTGGATTCTCAAAATTTTTTTAATTAAGTTCAAGATTGTCATGATAATGTTAGATATTTTTATTGATCTTAAATCATCATAATTAAAAAAGTGACAACATAACAACAATAGAAAACAAACGAGAGAGATTTAAACACAAACATGAATTTGGTTTATATAATAATAGATACATTAAAATCATTTCTATATATTTATGAACTCATTTTTAATATGTATTTTATATTTTAATATTTATTTTATACTAATAATTAATTTTAGTGTATATATAATACAGTTAAATTATTTTATATAAACGCCTTATATAAGTAGCTAGTTAATAATAAATAAGTAAAAATTAAAAGGAAAAATTGGTACTTAAACTTGGATGCCAAATTCAATTAAATGGTAGTAATAACAATAGTATTATTTGTTTACAGTATCAATAATTCAATTCAATTCAATATACTAGAATCAATAAGATAAAAAATTAAAAACAACTCCAACCGATTTTTATTTTGAATTGAATTATAATTTTAAAACTACCTTATTAACTAGTAGCATTCGAAAATATGAATGAGTTATACTTATATCTTTCAGCTGCTATCATATCTTATCTTATTTAATATGTAATATAAAAATTTTGAGAATGAAGAGAGAGAAAGAAGCTTGAAAAATGAAAACACGTTTTGGTGCCAAACAGAGCCTTAGGTTCCTATAAATGCACACACACTCTTAACAAACCTCCTCTTCTTCCACCCTCTTCTGCTTCTCACTTCCGCGATCACACAGCGAGAGAGAGAGAAAGAGAAAGAGAGAGAAAGAGATCGGAATAATCAAACCGAGCAACGAACCCTAACTAATTTCGTGTTTTCTTCTTCAATCTGTTCTCGGTCACGTGATCACTCCCAATCCATCACGTGATTATTCGATTCCATCATCGTTCCGATTCCAATGGCCATGACCGGTGCAGGTGCTCCTTCCAATCATTCACCGAATCTCACCGTCGTTGGAACTGGAGGCGTTGGTTCCTCTGCGTGGAGCCACGTCGTCGCCGCCGCCGCCGCCGCTCCTCCTACGCAGCCGCTCGTTGAGGCTCCAGCTGTTTCTGTGAATTCTGTGCCGCCGGAGGAGCCTGGCCGTGAGGGG
>NC_029772.3:10849764-10878701 GCF_000817695.3 Arachis duranensis | reverse complement strand
CTTCTTCGTCGGAGGTCATGGATGCAGATTCTTGGCCGGCGTTGGTGGAGTCAGCCAGGGCTACGGCGAAATCTCCCGCGCTATCGGAGACTGCTGCGAAGGGCCCTGTGCCGGAATTGCAGGTTGCGATTTTTGTGTTCCTCCTTTCAGATTTTGATTTGATTTGGATAAATTAAATCACATTGTTAGTAATTTCAATTGTTACATTATTTATGATTGTTAAAGCTTTCAAATCCTTTATCGGAGGAGTTCTTAGCTGACAGTGATCGAAAGTTAGAGAATAACCTAAAGAATAAGAGAAAATAAACGAAAAAGAAAAAAATGGTATTGCTTGTTATTTTTAGGGCACAATCGGGGTAGTTCTAATTACGGAACAAATAAAACAGTAGTTGATGTCACTGAGGATTGAGTATTGCTAGAAATTGCGTTTGTTCCCCTTGATTTTACTTTCATGGATGTTAGTTATTGTTTGTTTGTTTAATGTACACACTGATGGTTATTTGTTTTTGAGTGATAATTATAGAATACTGGGAGCTCTGTTCCTTCTTCTCCACAGAGGCAAGTTAAGGACAATGCAGGCATGAGCAATGCAGTGCCGACTCACCAAAGGACATTTAGAAGGAACAATTCAAATACCTCCTCTAATGGAGGCCACCCACAGCAACATTCTGGTCCTCAAGGTTCTGTCACTGCATCAGGGCCCCAACACCATGGCTCTAGGACTGGATTTGGGTCTAGTGACCACCCTCAGCAGCGTAATGACCATCCTCAGCGTAATTCGTTTAGAAACCGGAATGGTGGTCCACATCCTCGTGGAGATGGGGCTCACCATCATAATTATGGTGGCAGACGTGATCAGGGACATGGGCATCAGGACTGGAATGCTCATCGAAACTTCAATGGCAGAGACAATTATATGTCACCGAGATTTGGTCCGAGGATGGTGCAAGCTCCGCCACCACCTCCTCCTAATCACTTCTATGCTGCACCCCCACAGATGAGGCCTTTTGGGGGCATGGGGTATTCTGGTAAAATTTATAAACGTTAACATGCTATTTAATGTTTTAGTGTATGGATATGTTCTGATGTTTACATGCATTTTCAGAACCACCTCTTCAGCAGATGGTGTACATGCCATCTCCACACCTGGATTCACTAAGAGGTGTTTCTTATATTCCTCCAATACCACCAAATTTGATGTATTATCAACCTCCTGATCCGCACTTGTATACAAAGATAGTGAACCAGATTGATTATTATTTCAGGTAATGCTCATATTTTTGTTAGCTACAGTTTTCATTTGGTTGCTTTACTGATTTTAATATGATTTGGAAAGATGACTGCATACATGCAATAACTGGTTTTGCAGTAATGACAATTTGATCAAAGATCTGTACTTGCGGCAGAACATGGATGATCAGGGGTGGGTTCCTATAAGCTTGATAGCAGGCTTCAAGAAAGTAAGCTATTGTTCTTCTGTTGTTTCTAGCTATTAACTATATTAACTACTCCTCTGCTCCTTTTCTATCATGAATGGGGTTGTTTGTTTGAATTTATAGATGATTAACACCGTAACTTTTTTATTTACTTATTATCCATAAATAATCAATCTACTCTTGGAGTATTCAATTATGTCTCTGTTATATGTACTTTGATGCGACATCTGCTTTGTTTGAGAACTTTCCTAGCAAACATACATGACTATGATTTATGTTTCTATGGTTGCAATATCAATATTCATTGAATTAGTGTTGATAGATGGAAATTGATATTACAAACACATTGTATTTAAAGTATGCATATTAAAAAAATGACAAGATAGAAAAGGTGAAGACCTTCTCAAAAATAGTAATCTATCTTAAGATTATATGTAATTATTTAACCTTCTAACTATCGTGGAAATTTATTTGTTGCTGGATATTTGAGTTGTGTAGAATCATCTGCAGTTAGATGACCATTAGTTTGTATTTAACAGGTTATGCAGCTGACTGATAACATCCAGGTTGTGTTGGATGCTGTTCGAACTTCATCCGTCCTTGAAGTGAATGTATATTTTCTAAACTCATTAGATGTCAAGTTCTTAGTTCTAAATTCTCAAGGTTGAAGGATTTTTTCATATTTATTGTTACGAAGTTTAATCATATTTGTTTTTATTTCAATTATAGGGCGACAAGATAAGGAGGCGAAATGATTGGGCCAGATGGCTCATTCCCCCTAATATCATGAGTTCTCAGACTGTTGGAAGGTTGGCAGAACAGATTCAAGGCATTGCGCTAGAGTCAACTAACAATGACAGTGCTCAAGGATTAGATGCTTTACAGAATAGGCCATTTGGGGAATTAAATAGTCAACTTCTGCCCTCCACCAGCGATGGTGGTCAAGCTGGGATTCAGGTTTCAAATCACTCAATTTCTGCGCAAAACTAGTTTCAGATGTTCTAAAAAAGATTTTTTGGAGAATATTCTTAGGGCAAAATGGAAAGCAGATATCTATCATGGTCTTAATTTTTACATATGGGTGGTGCGATGCAATTTCTCATGAGGTATATAGAAAAACATGATTGAGAAATGGGAAGGAAAAATCCCTCAAAGAATAGACACAATTTTATACATTATATCAAAAATATATATATACACGGCTGTCCTACTCTGATGGCATGATGGTGGTTGTTTGTTTAAATCAGGGGATTTGTTTTTTTACTTTCTTCTTTCTTTTTCCCCAAACCTTCCCCTTAGCTATTTTTTAAAATCTTTGGGGTCAGTTTCTCTCCTTGTACCTGCTATAATTGGGTGTTGAATGAGTTCTCTATGCTGCTGCAAGTGAAGGGTGAAGATGGCTGTCTGTGGTGGAGATTGTCTCTGCAACTGCTTAACAGATGATGATTGCATGATTTTGCAATCACATGTCTGGAATGACTTGGTCTTTAGACCTTTTTTTTTCTAATTTGTTTTTTTTTTTAATTTAAACTCACATTTTCTTAGGTTTAGATCATCCTTAAGGGTTTATTTTATTTTAAACTTATGGGGATTATGATAGACTTTTGAAGTTTGAATGATGTTTAACTGATCCTTATGACAATTTATTTTTATTATGTAATTAATTTGATTTATTGTATGATGTTGGTATACTTTATGATGACTTATTAACATTAATTGGTATGTACTTATGAATTTATTCGGTTCCATGTTCGTTCAACATTTTATATAATTTTGATTTTTTTGAAAAAAAAAGTGTTTTGAATATTACCAGTTAGCAATTGTATTCTAAGGTGTGTTTATGGCAATTTTATATATTTTTAATTTAAATTTTTGATAGAAATTTCTTACAAATATTCCGCAACTTTATACAACTGTCCAAGAGTTACATATTACAAGGAAAGTTCAAAAACTAATGGTAATAACTAAATGTCAAATAGGAGAAAAATTGCCAAAAAAAAAAGAAGAAAATTTTGGCGAACTAATAACTTCTTGATTCCACGACATAATAGTAGAACATGATTTGATTCCACATTAACACTAAATAAACTTGGCATAATAGTAGAACATGATTTGATTCCATATTAACACTAAATAAACTTGGCATAAAAAATGGGCTCTTAATACCAGGATAGCCCAAATAGCAGACTTTATACAATAATTTATACAAGTCAGTAATATGATACATATGGTTTATACAATAATGAGTAAAGTATTGTTTTTGTCCCCAATGTTTGGGATAAGTCTTAAAGTTGTCCTTAACATTTTAATCGTCCTATTTAAGTTTCTAATGTTTCAAAATTGACTCAATGTTGTAACAGAATTGACGGCAGGACAAAATTGAGACGATTTTGAAACATTAGTGACTTAAATAGGACAAAAACGTTATGAACAAAAACAATACATAAAAACTTT
This sequence comes from Arachis duranensis, assembly GCF_000817695.3. Classification (NCBI taxonomy): domain Eukaryota; kingdom Viridiplantae; phylum Streptophyta; class Magnoliopsida; order Fabales; family Fabaceae; genus Arachis; species Arachis duranensis. Next base: position 10,874,811 of record NC_029772.3, on the reverse strand, counting down.
TTAATTTAATTTTATCTTTCAATAATATTAATTTTTTAATGTACATAATATTCAATTGTTTTTTAATTACATCTAAATAAATTACACTTAATCACATTACTTTCATTTTAAATAAATTTATTTTTTTATAATTTTAAAGAATTTTGATACATTAGAGACAAAAGATATAATTTATATTTTATTATATATATTATTTATTTTTTTCTGCAAGTTTATATACTAGTCATTCTACAAACATTTCATGATAACTAAAAATCTTTAAGAGTAAAATTATAAAAAATTAATTTATTTAAAATGAAAGTAATATGATTTAGTGTAATTTACTTAGATGTGATTAAAAAATAATTGAATACTATGTATAGTAAAAAATTGATATTATTGAAGGATAAAATTAAAATTTATTTCTATGTATCATTTTTGTCCCCAACGTTTTTGTCCTATTTAAGTCTCTAACGCTTCAAAATCGTATCAATTTTGTCCCGCCATCAATTCTGTTAACGGATTCCTAACGGCAGGACAACGTTGAGTCAATTTTGAAACATTAGGGACTTAAATAGGACGATTGAAACGTTAAGAACAACTTTGGGACTTACCCCAAACGGTAAGAACAAAAACGATATTTACTCTACAATAATTTATACAAGTTAGTAATAATGGGAAAATTATCACGTATTTATGTTCTTGTGTACTATCACGTTTCCAGCAATATTTTTTATCTTCTAGTGAGTTTTGGGATTACCATATTAACTCTTGAAGTAGATATGAAATTATGTAATTAGCCAGCTGAAAATAGTTCACATAGAAATAGCAGGATAGTTCGCTTCAAATGTTTGTGGCTTAATTAGCGGCCTAGTTTTGACTCATTCAAAGTATATAAGAATAGGAGATAGAACGGCTCAACATTCCTATTTGCAATATAGAGTATTTAAAAATATTTTGATTTTTAAGTAAATTTAAAAACAATTATTTTACATATTAATATTATTATAGAGCAGTAATTGAATATGTTAAAAAAATTAATACCGATAAGATTAAATAATTTATTAATAGGAAGGAAATTAAGTATAATTAGAGTAAATATTTATAAACTATACAAAAAATTTTATTCAATCTGTATTTATAAAATATNGTTAAATTTAAATATGACTATATATATATATATATATATTGTTTTAAAAATTATTTTTTCTTTGTACTTTATTTCCTTTATTTGTCTTGTTAGTTTACTATTATTTTATTGTTTTAAATTATGATTTGAAATTAAGTGCTTTCTTCTTTTAAAGTAATATATTCAAACTATATTCTCTTATTACGTTGTTTTAGTTATTTTGTATTTTTAAATTTGTTAAATTTTCTTGATATATTTCTTATTACTTATTTGTATATCCATATATATGAAAAATTTTAGGGGATCAATAATTATTGGTATTTTTTGTCATTATTTAACCAGTATAATTATTAAATTATTTTTAACAAATAAATTTTATTAATTTAGATATGCAAATTTTAAAAAATATAAGTACAAACGGTATTAATTCATGTGTACAAAATTCTAATAAATAAGAAAAAAATACTCCAATTTTAGTTATTTTATTTGCAATTATGTTATTGTATATTGTAACATGTTGATTTTATTAATTATATGTAAAATTTTAATATAAATTATATCTTTTTAATAATTATTAAAATATGTTTATAAAATAAATAATATATCTATAATAATTATTTAAGAATATCTATACAACAAACATCATATACATATATATATGAAAAAATGATAATATTACTCTCAAATTAATAAGTAATAACACCACTTTCTCTTAATTATACTTTTTTATTTTATCTTCTTTCAAATCTATTTCAGAAAAATTATTCAAGAATATTTATATAATAAAATAATAGTAATACAAATTAAATAAATTACTAAATAATAAAATTAAAAATTTTAAAAATATGAAGTGAATAATTTTTTTTGTACATAGCATGAATATCTATCTTAATTTTGACTTTATCAAAAATTTATTTAACTTTATCAGTATGAATTTCTTAATATATTCAATTACTTTCCTGTAATAATATTAAGATGTAAAATAATTGTTTCAAAATTTATGTGAAAATCAAAATGTTTTTAAAAATTTTATATTATAATAAAAATGTTGAGCTATTTCATCACTTATCTGTGTAGTTAATATTTTCTTACCAAAATTTTTTATTTCATGGCATCACACAAAATTTGGAGCCAATTTTCAGTGAAAGCAACAAAAATGCAACTAAAAGACCCAATATTATATCAGCTAAAACAACTTTAGTATATAAAACAGAGCTATTTTTCAGCCGGTTTGGACAAGTAGGAGAATTTTGAACCATTATAAACTGACCAAAGTATGAACCGGTTGTATGCTCAGCATGGGTTCTTGCCGGTGCTATTCACATCAAGGATTTTCCATCAATCTACGCTATTTACATTTTTTAAAATATAAAGATTCTAAATAGTGGAATCAAATGTTCCGATCAAGTACAACGGAATACCTAAACATCTTCCAATATGATACATATGGTTGTATGTTATGTTTCAATATTTGTGTTTGTGTGCGTGACTTGGTGGGTGATTGAAGATGGGACTATACAGTGCATGGGGGTAGCATTGAAGGGTGGTTGAAGTTTTTTATACCGTTATTAAGCATGATGCCCTCATGTAATTTAGTCAATTGTGTCCTTTAATTCGAATAGGTGTGGATATTCTTTTCTTCTGAAAATTATATAAGACTTATATGTGCATAGCATAGTTGAGTTTTGGTAAATCTTTTCTTATGCTTGTTTGCTCTATTATGTTCAACAATTGAGTAATTTAATTTCTCCTTTTATCTAAGAAACCTTATTTTTAGATGACAAGAAACTTTAACACACACACATGAGAATTGACTTGTTTCGCCCGCTCTTTTTAACATATAAACATATTATTTACATGAACACACACTAAATGCAAAATTGATGATACTAGCTTAACAATCCAAGGTCTAATAAAAGTTAGAGAGCTTATATTATATAGAGTAAAGTATCGTTTTTGTCCTCAACGTTTGGAGTAAGTTCCAAAGTTATCCCTAACGTTTCAATAGTCCTATATTTAAGTCCCTAACGTTTCAAAACTGACTCAATGTGTCGTTAGGAATCCGTTAACAGAATTGACGGCGGGACAAAATTGAGATGATTTTGAAACGTTAGAGACTTAAATAGGACGAAAACGTTGGGGACAAAAATAATATATAGAAATAAATTTTAATTTTTTCCTTCAATATATCAATTTTTTACTATGCATAGTATTCAATTATTTTTTAATCACATCTAAGTAAATTACACTTAATCATATTACTTTCATTTTAAATAAATTAATTTTTTTATAATTTTACTCTTAAAGATTTTTAGTAATATAAACTTGCATAAAAGAAAAAAATAATATATATACAATAAAATATAAATTATACCTTTTGTCTCTAATGTATCAAAGTTCTTTAAAATTATAAAAAAATTCATTTAAAATGAAAGTAATGTAATTAAGTGTAATTTATTTAGATGTAATTAAAAAATAATTGAATACTATGTATAGTAAAAATTAATATTATTAAAAGATAAAATTAAATTAAAATTTATTTTTATGTATTGTTTTTGTCCCTAACGTTTTCGTCCTATTTAAGTCCCTAACGTTTCAAAATCGTCTCAATTTTATCCCGCCGTCAATTCTGTTAACGGATCCCTAACAGAGTCAATTTTAAAATGTTAGAGATTTAAATAGAACGATTGAAATGTTAAGGATAACTTTGGGACTTACCCTAAATGTTAGAGATAAAAACGATTCTTTACTCTATTATATACTATTCTTATTATTGTAGACCTTTGTGATTGTAATTTCGTAATTAGACTTTTAGAATTTAGTTAGTATGAAATCTGTTGTATATACGAATGTTTAGGTACTTTTTCTGTCCTTTTGATTAACTTTCTTTAATCAAATTCTTTTAAAAAATCAAAAAATAAAAAAGGGACAACTCATTTAACGGATTTTTTATTTATATAAATTAAATAATACTATTAATTAACGATTTTCATAATATCCAGCATTTTTTACTTAAATATGTTGCATTTCACATTTTATTTATAGTGTAAATGAATTAATTTTACACGTATTTCGTTCACACCTTAAACGAAATACGGTCGACAAAGCGACACGTGTATATTTTGTTTACACTGTGAACGAAATGCGTATAAAGTTAATTCATTTATATTGTAAACGAAATACAATAGGACAAATTTTCAGCAGTTATAAAAGGGTGTACAACCCATTGTATTCTTCACAACAAGTTCACTACTTCCTTCTAAACCTTTTCCAAACTAGTCATAATGTCTACAAGTAGTGTATATTTCGTTGTGTGTGTATCCCAATTGCCTTACGAGGAACCGAGATAACGGGGTCAAGTCTGAGTGTGAGAATTCCGTGTTGCTGCGTACACGGCGAGTTGCCTCGTTGTCGAGACTGAAGAGTCTAATATTGAGGCACCTAAATCATAATGGGAGAAAAGAGATTGGAAGGATAGGGTATAGGATGCTAGCCCTGATGAGAAATAGAGTTTTTCGATTTCGTCTGTTTCAACTACATGACGACGAGCATGTGCGACTGATGTTTGACATTCATGGTAGAATTGTGTAAACAAGTGATGAAGCTCTACGCAGAAGTTGGTGATGTTAGTGGCGGTGGATTTGAATAGTCGAACTTTGTGTAGGATGATCCGTCCCTCACACCGCCGCCTATCCATGTTACCCAAACAGTGAATTTTGGCTTCTTCTGGACCTGTGAACGAAACCCCTTTTATAGGCATCACTAAACCTATTTCGTTTATAGTGTAAATAAAATAGAGACGTTACAGAACACGTATGTATACGTTATACTATCACCTCATTTTCAACCTTATTTCGTTTACAGTGAAATAAACGTAAATTTAATTTGTTTACACGGTAAACAAAATGTGATATGTAATGTATTTTAGTAAAAATGATGGATATTATAAAAATTGATAATTAATAAAATTATTTAATTTATATAAATAAAAAACCCTCATTTAACTCATCATCACTAAGACAAATTAAATCAAATAGAACTAATATTTTATTGGCTCGTTAAAAAAGTAGAACTAGTGTTTTCAATTTTGACTCAACATTTAAGATGAGCTAATTTGAACTCCAGTAATCTCGTTTTGGCGGCTCTAAATAATAACCTCTGAGACTTTACTCCAATCCCAACTTTTAAGACTCTTAGCTAGGCTCTGATTGGTGAGTTTATCGACATTAAATAATAATGCTCAATCTACTTTTGGAGAATTCGATAATGTCTATATGTACTTTACTTAGAAGACTTCTAGTTATGGCTTTCCTAACAAACATATTAGGCCATGGTTGGCTTCATATCTAGTAAACAATAATTTACAATTTTACATAAGTAAATTCATGGACGAGTAGTCAAAGACCAAAGGTCCAAACTACTATTTCTTTTTTTTTTATTAAAAAAATAAATAAGTCTTTGATTTTATAATTCAAAAATACATAAATTTTTAACAAATTAAAAATATAAAAATATTTTTTATTTTTTAAAATATGAGGCTTTTAAATTTTATTGTCAAAAATATATAAAGACAAATAAATTATCTGGAGAGATTTAGATGTCTTATATTTTAAAAAGAAAGAAGTATTTTTATTTTTCTAATTAGTCCATAACTTATTTGTTTTTGAGATAAAATATTAAGAATTTATTTATCGTTTTCTCTCGTTATTACATACACACCTAAGACTAAAATTAGAAATTATATTATAATTGAAATGGCATGTCATGTCATTAATTCGAATAAGTGTGGATACTCTTTTCTTCTGAAAATTTTAATAAGATTGTTTATATGTGCATAGCAATGATAGCATAGGTTTTTTTTTTGTGACTGCAATGATAGCATGGTTGAATTTTGGTAAATCTTTTCTTATGCATGTTTTCTCTTTTAGGCTTAATAATTGGGTAATTTAATTTTTTCGTTTATCTAAGAAATCATATTTTTAGATGACAAGAAACTTTTAAAGTACGTTTAGTTTGCGTTTTTTTGTTTTTATTTTTAATATTTTTTATTTTTTGAATTTTGTAAACAAAAAAAGTAAAAACAGTAAAAATAATTAAATTCTATTTTCTGTTTTTATCTGTTGTTTTTACTTTTTCCACAAAATTTAAAAATAAAAAATACTAACAATAAAAACAGAAAATAAAAACGCAAACCAAACGTATCCTTAATTTTTAACACATACATGTGCCTTAGTGCATCCCCTATTGGATATGTTCACGCGTCATTTTTTCATTTTTCAATTTTTAAAAAGGAAGCAAGATGACTTTGATTATAATTTCCTTTCGTCGTCAGCTTTGTGGCTGTTAGTGTAAATAACATCTGAAAACCATGCCCTAGACTTCCAACCTTTCCTTATTCCGTGTAACTCATGTTTGAGGCTACTCTGAAATACAAGAGATGAGCAAGTAAAAATATAATTAGTTTAGAACTAGGTTAATTTAGTTGAGTTCGGATAATTCAAAAAATTATTTGTTTAGTCTCTTCTTTCAACATATAAATATATTATTCACATGAACATACACCAAATGAAAAAATGATGATACTAGCTTAGCTTAACAATCTAAGGTCTACTAAAAGTTGAGGAGAATATTTTTTTTTGGTGACTAAAGTTGATGAGAATATATTATATACTATTCGTACTATTGTAGACATTAGTTTTGTTATTATAATTTCATAACTAGACTTTTAGACTTCAGTTAGCATGAAACTTCTTGTATAGATGAATGAATAGGTGCCTTTTTTTTCTTTCCTTGAGTAAAACTTTTTAACCAAATTCCTGTAAAAATAAAAAATAATAAAAATCAAACTTCTGACACTTAGCTTAAGTAGACGAAAAAATTGACCACTCAACAAATACAAATTGATTTGAAATAATCTATTTACTTGGCTTAATTGGATGAATTTTTAATCTCTAAAACTAGACTTACAAAAACGAGATATTAAACGGGTATGACTTGATTTATTCAAATAACTAGCGGGTTAAACTAGTCATTCCCACAAATTAAATAGGTGACCCATTTAAAATTTTCCTAATCTAACTAGAACACTTACTCACCTACTAAAAAAAACTAATTATTTAAGCTTTTGGTATAAAAGAAAAAGAGACTAAAATCAAGGCTTTTGTCCAATTTTTTTAAAAGTGAAAAAATAAATAGAACAATACATATAATTCGTTAGACTAACTATAAAAGGTCAAGACCAAAAAATAAAAAATTTAACTAAAATTTCACTCGGACCCTAATAATTTCATTAAATACCTCTAACCAACTCCAAATGAAAGCATAATATCATTACGATCTCTATTCATTGTCTTCGTCGGACATTTTGGCCTTTATGTGAACCTCACCGGCAATAAGAGATGACGATGATCCTACATATAACGTTACGTTCCTATGTGTTAATTACAATTTTTTAGAGTAATTCCAATAAAATATTTTTTGGTATCATTTTTTACAATTGAATTGATTTAAAATTGAAATTTACATTACAATATTTGTATAAAGAGAGACTATATCATTGTAAAGAAAGATCAATCAAATATTGCTATTTGTATGCCAATAAATTATAACTTAAATGACATAGTCTAAGAAGTCATGAGTTCGAGTCTTCCTATCTTTCATAAAATATTGCTACTTGTATAGTCCATTAAATAAGACCCAAAATAAAATTAAACTAAAACCAAACATGGACAGTTAGCAAAATGTTGGTATTTTGCTTGTTTCAAAAAGAATTTAAGACCAACTTTCTCTTCGTTTCTTAATGTATTTCAAACCATAAAAAAAAGCATGAGTTACACGGACCAATCTTCATCTTCAAATTGGTGTTTACGAAGGTCTTCGATTCTTCATTGGAGGCTTGAAAATAGTTTGCTGCATTGAAATCAACTAGTGCCTTCGAGTCTGGGATTAGATTGAGGTTTGAAATTGGAATAAACTCAGAAAGCTTTGTTCTTGTGTCAAAGTTCGTAGGTGCTAATATCTCTACAGAAATTCCAGTGGTGTTACTTGGTTTAGGAGGTGCTAGATTAGCTGTTTTTGGAATTAAATTTGGGTTAACAACTTAGTGTCACAAAGGGAGTATTGAAATTGTGCATACATGTTGCTTCATAATGGGCTGTTTTATTCTCCATATTCTTGCTTAAACAGGATTCTGCATTAGACGTTGTGGTGTAAATTAAGAAAGTAAAATCTTATCCTTTTGTTGTGGCGGCATTGAAAAATTTTTTTGGTTGTTTTTTCTTCTAACTTTTTAACTTTAGCTTATAAAACACAACTAAGGCAATAGTTTAGCCAAACATATTTGTTATGATGTGAATGTAGAATTATATATATGTAGCGCTTACAATACAATTAATTGCTTCACTTGTACTTGTTGCACCATTTGGCCCAGGAGAATTGCTCGCTAGTGGGGGACACCTTTTTTTTATTTTGCATGGAAAAAATAGACTATTAAACCTTTGGCGACTTATTAAGTAGATAACTAAAGCCTTCAAAATTTAAAGAAGGAATTGATAAATCCTATCAATTTATTTGAAGGACATTTAAACCTAAAAATATTATAAATTGCAAGACTTAATTGTACTTGCTATTAAAAAATTTGTGTATTTTATGCTTTACACATTTTTTATACGTCTATAATATTATAATACATTTTAAATATTAATATTTAATTAAAATATTATTTTTATCTTTATATTAAAAATAATTTCTACTACGTTTTACTTTTATCTTTTATATTATTTTTACTTTTATTTTTCTCTTTTAAAATACCTGAAAAAAAGAGAGTACGTTACTGATACATAGCTATGAAAATCTAAAAACCATCATTACTGGTCAAACTAACCTTTTAAATTTTTCAATTATCATTTTACATGTTTCTATTTCTCATTGGTTACACGTAAAAGTAGTCCTCAAGACTTAATACGTGGATGATTATAATTGGAACGTCCTCCTTATATAGCGTCAAATTCTCCATTATATGTTGTAAATATAGGAGTACATAGGGCACAATGCTCTCCGCACCTTCAAAGCTCTCTCACATACTAATAACTATTATGCGTTTGGGACTTTAAAGTTAGTCAAGATGACAGAATCAAATTGTCTGTAAAAAAATTGATACTAAAGATATCTTCTGACAGAAAGAGCTATTATATTATATTCCTAGGGAGTTATTATATTATATTATATTATTAAGAATGATTCAAAGAAATTTCGATTGTATATATAAAATTCTAAATCATACTATTACACAAAGTTTGATTATTACGTCATAATAAATTTATTTATGTAAATATAAAATTTTTAATATTCTAATAATAAATTATTTTATTAAAGAATATATATTAGATACAATAATTAATATTTATTTAGATTACTCTTAATTTATAATTTCATAATAGTTCTAAATATAGTCAAAATATAGATAAAATACCTAAATTTAATAACTAAATGATACATTTCACATCTTGAATTAATCAATGATATATAGTTCTATTTTATATTTGAAAAAGATCAATATTATAAACATCTTTTTATATTAAAGATTAACCTAAACAATATTATAATATAACATGAAAAATAATGACATCTATTTCTAAAATAGATTTTTTTAAAAAAAACTTTGTGATGAGTAAAATCATTAAAGTTTTTAGTCATCATATTTAATGTATATGTTATTTTAACGAATTAGAATGACTGAAAGATCAATAATTTTGTTTGAAGATATGTATTTCATTTTATAGTAAAAATAACGATTAATAAACTGTAATTATTTTACTAATGTATGTGTTACATTACAAAAATACATCACAGTATATTAAACGCAAGTAGTCCTACAATAATGTTGATTTATGATAATCAATATTAAATAATATAATATAAAGTATTGTAACAACTTTATACATCCAATTGATAATGCCTTAACTATATTATTATTTCACATGATATAAGTCCAACAAAAAAAGGTCAATTATTATTTGTTTTATAAAAAAGCAGTGTTGTTATTTAAGTTAAGTGTAAAACGATAAAAAAACATCACATCAATCAAAAGGCAGATCAAATTAATTAGTTTTCACTTTATTGATATTAACATTTGTTTTTGTTTAACATAGATTATTAATCATAATATATATACATTAAAATTGGTTATTAAAATTAATTATTAGTATAAAATGTACATTAAATAATAGATATATATTAAAAATAAATTAAATTATATATAATTATACATACATATAAACATATAGTGATTGATTTTTATAATTAATTTTAATGTGTTCATAATATTTTTGATAAATTATTACATAAAAAAACAAAACTACACAACAAAAGATCTTGTCTAATTAGATATGTCATTTTCAAGTCATTAATATTTCCAAATAGATAATGTGTACTTTAATTTAATTATCTGATCCCACCATTTATAAATAGAAATGTTTGCTATTTGGCAGTTTCATTATTATCACCAGAAAAAGAAAAAAGAAACAAAAAAATGTCTCCATCGTCAGAGTCTTCAAGTTCCTCTCGTTCTTCGTTCTCATCATCTTCGACTTCAAACAAAAGCAGCAGCAGTATGTCCATGGAACATACGTTGATGCAAACTCACCATACTCATCCTCTTCCTCCACCTCCTCCGCCTCCAGTTGTCACTACTCTCAGCTTGAGTTTTTCTGGTGTTCCACTCACTAACGTGCAGCCTCATCTGCAAAACCAGCAACCTCATCTGCAAAACCAGCAAATCTGTGCTAACAACAACGAACTTCTTCCCCGTTTTGATTCTTTGTCCTCTCTTCTTCGGAGAAAGAGGATCTGTGAAAACATATCAAAACGCATGATGAAGAATCGTGAATCTGCTGCTAGATCAAGAGCTAGGAAACAGGTATAAACCATTTATTAACAGTCTGTGTGTGTTCTTTTTAAAGAAGTGCCTTGTGACATTTTTAAAATTATTATTAGTGAAAAATTTTTTATTTTTATTTTAACAAAGGTATTTTTTTGGTGACATTTTAACAGAGTTTAATTAGGAACTAAATTTTTTTAATTTAATTTTTTTTTCTTAAATTCTAACTTTTAAACTATGAAATCAGATGGTGAGTGACTATCTCACTCATTTATTTGAACAAATATTCTAAGTGTAAATTTACTTTGTGTGAGTACATGTGAGTATACAGCAAATTTATTGATTAAATATTAAATTCTTAAATAAAATTCAGATCCATGCTTGATTCGCCATACTCGAATGTACTAAAACATAGGTAAGAAATAAATAAAAATAATAAATTCTAAATTCTTAAAAAAATAAATTTAAAAAATAATTTGACAGTCAAAAAAATTATCTAATGTTATTTAATTAAACATTGGTTCTTCCTTACTAATTAAATATTGTAAATTTAACTGTTTAATTTTATTAATGAAACTTTGTTTTTTAAAATATATTGTTAAGATTTTTCTAACAACTATATTTATTATTACTTTTAATTAAAGTCAATTTAATTTTTTTATGCTAGTCAACATAGCTTTAAATTATAGCGCTACTAATAAGGTTTATTCAATCTAATAATTAAAGTTAAATTATAGCATTGCAGTTGACATCAAATGGTGTTTAAACTTTTTCAAAGCCCTTTTTCTCATCACTATTTAATTTGTTAAACATTAATGATTTTGATTTACTTATTTTAATTTGATGTTGATATAGGCTTATACACATGAGCTGCAACAAAAAGTTAAAGAGTTAATAGCAGAGAACAATAGACTCAGAAGACAGAATCAACAACAAGTTTGTTTTTCTTTCTCCGTCTCTTTCTCTTTTATGTTTTTTAAATCTTTTCTAATTAGTTATTCTTGGATTATTTGAAAACTATGATATTTTCCTTCTATATTACTCTTAGACTTATTCATTTGCTAATTCATGTGATTTTACATTTATTTTAGTATATAAAATATCAATTTCATGGCAATAACAACAATAATAATAAGTATAGAGATTGATTTTTAATTAGTCAATATTAATCTATTTTTAATTAGAAAATTAACTTTTTAACCTTTATTTTTGGACAAATTAATTAGAATTTAAAATTTAGAATTTATGATTTATAATTTATGATTTAAAATTTAAAATTTAAAGAGATGATGAATATAAGAATAAAAAAATTATTTCAAAAAAATGGTTGATAATACTCATTGAAAATAACTGATTTTTAGTTATTCGATAAGAGTTTAGCTAACATGATAAGCTTACCATTAGAAAAAGACTTTAAATTTTTTAATTTAATAGATACAAAATAAATGTATTGAAAATTTTAAATTTTTTTTAGCATATGTTCTTAGGGCATAAAATGGATAAACACAGATGATAATATATAAGAGCAAGTGTTAAGATTATAAAATTGAGAAAAATTTTATTGAAAATACGAAAAATTTGGGTACGTTTGATTTGCGGTTTTTTTTCTGTTTTCATTTTTAATTTTTTTATTTTCTGAATTTTATGAAGAAAGTGAAAATGAAAACAGAAAATGAGAAAATATGATTTTATTGTTTTCACTGTTTTTATTCATTCCTTCACAAAATCAAAAAAATATAAAACACTAAAAATGAAAACGTACCCTTAAGTTTTCAATGTATTTATTAAAAGAAAGAATTTAAAACCTTCTACTAATACTAAATTTATCATATACTCTAAGGGCACATATTAGCTAAATTTTTAATAATAATAATAATAATAACTATTTTAGATATATGATAGTGGTACATTTATCTTATGAATGCCTTGTTATTGTGATACTGTCCAGATCCATGATTAAATACATGATATATGTAGATAAATAAATATGAATTTTAAATAAAATGAATATATTTTATTCCTAATTGTTTATTTTAAAATATGATTTCTATATGTATCATTGTCTGATCTTTAAAAATTGATGCTTCTTTTGCAATATAACTCATTTGAAGAATGATTTTCCAAAACTATATATTGTTTGATTATTTGTCAAACCATAAGAAAAAAAGAATAATGAATATATATACATGGAAAAAAGATAAAGAAGAAACACTATGCATTTGTATAAAGAATTCTTGTATAATATATATAAGTTGATTTAACAAATACTATCTATTATTAGCGGCTTAAAACAGATAATCACTGAATTTTTATGTCAATAATCTTAGAAAACATTCGAAAAATTGATTGGATTAAAAAAAATAATTTTCATTTCAAAAGTTTTCTTATACTGAAAATATTTAAAAAATAAAACTTGAAGAAGTTCATTGTACTGTCATATATAATAACAAAGGAAGGATAAAAATAATAATATACAATATATGTATTTAAAAGACCTCACTCAACAACACATATAAGGACAATTTAAAAAAATTAAAAAATACACAAGTTTTTTAGAAAATGGTGCGTATTTGTGAATATTAATAAAAGAAAATAATCGAAATTTTATATATGAATTTGAAATACAACCAAAATATATTTTTTTAAAAGCTATTTGCATAATAAGTATAAGATATAATTTATAATTATTTTAATATTTTAATTTAGTAAATTATATTTGTACCTAGAAAATAAGTATAGTATTAATTGTATTTATTAATATTTAATTTTTATATACGATCATTTTGTTTATTATATAAGTTTGCCTTATTACTAATACATTTTTCTGCCTCCTTTAGTATGTGCGTCTTTTATGTTGGAATAGATATTCCAAAAAGGTATATCTTGTTAAACAATATTTAAAAATGTGTATCATAATATGCACGAAAACGACTTACAGAATTAAATTTTAAGGTGGTCTCTATTATTAATTTTTGTATTAAAAATATTTTTAAAATCTCAATTATATTATAAATATGTTTGAGATTAAAAAATTACATCACATTAGTCTTCAATTGTCTTTTCGTTAAATTATTTCTCAAATTGTGAATGATTTGATACATATTTTTTTTGTTAGACTAGACGAAACGAGAGAATTCTTTAAATTTGATGCTAAATAATTGAAAAAATGATATCATTTCGTCAAACATTTAGAATTAAAACTAAAATAACATTGTTTCGTCTAGTTTAATATAAAAGAGTATGTATCAAATCACTCAGTGTGATGTATAACTCGATACAGGTAAACCAATGTGGTGTAATTTCTCAATTTCAAAGACCTTTCTATTATAATTAAAATCTTTAAAACTTTTTCAATGTAAATCTTTGTAGTTCAACTCACAAGTTACGACCTTTTCTAGGTCATAATATTATCATGATACATACTATTAGAAGAGTGAGGTATTTCAAGAATAATTAGTGATTTATATAATTTTAGTCGTTGATGTCAATTATATATACAAAATATGCATTCTTTATGTATTATGATTTTAAGTTGTATTCTAGTATTTTTAGTTATTAGTTTTGACCATGTATATATTTTATGATCAAAATCAATAACTAAAAATACTAAAATATTTAAAAAAATTATGGTACATGTGAAATGCTTTTTATACTATATATAAATTTTATCATTGAGATTAATGACTAAAATTGATAGAATATTTATATTCTTGAAATATCTAAATTTTTTAATACTATTATAAAGATATCTCCACAAAAGCCCATATTATAGTATTTGTATCTTATCTTGTATATCAATATATGTTGTTATGTGATTGACATTGATCAAGCAATAAACACAGGTATATATCAAAAGTAAAAAAAATGTTTGACATACATAAAAGAAGCATATTTTTATTATGGTATTAGAAAGCAATATGTTCTCAAATATAAATGACCAGACTAATATGACACCAGAAAAAATGACCAAACTAGTAACAGTAGTAATGCATCTATATTTTTTGAAACTGTAGCTTGTTTGCAACACTTTAAAATTAATGTCCCTTGATTGCTTGCAGATAGTTGAAATGGGTTCCAAGAAGGATCCAAATGAGAAAAAGGGCAAAAATAAGCTTCGCAGAAGTGGTAGTATTTAGTTAAGAATGATAGAAGGCCAACATTTCTAAATAAAAATTAGCTAGTATTAACTCAAATATAAAGAAAAAAATTGTTGGCTTCTAACAATTGTGTTTTGTGTTAAGCAAAAACACTATTAGTATTGCTTAGGTATTGGTTTGTATGGTTTGTAAGGTGGTTATTCTGTGAAGATAGTATTAGGAACCATTAGATGATTCAGCCAAATATATTAAATAAAATATATGAAATCATCTAACAGTTCACAGTACAATTTCACATGAAGATATCTTCACAGAAATATACGCCTTGTAATATTATAAGTAGTATTGTGTGAACTCTGTATTATGATGTATTATGCTATGCTAAGTGAAATTATGAACTATTTGTGTTTTTTTTTCCCTTTAAAAGAGGAATATTTTATATATATAAAAAATCTTGAGTTGTGAAGGTTTAAAAGAGAGTAGAAGACAGTGAGAGAAGAGAGGCAGAGAAAGAAAATATGAGAATAGATTTGCTTGCTGAAGTAGAATGAAGAATCACAAAGTTAACTATTATGATGCAACTACTATATATACAACAAAATGTAAACTAATTCTGATTTGATAATTGTGTAAATTTTTTTATTAAACATTAAAATTGAACTGAATGAATGGTTTTGTTGAGCATGAGAAATTACACATTCAAATACAAACTCAATGTCATCTTGATATTCATAATCATACAAAATTGAGAAGCCTGTCCACAATAGTTAGAGATATCAGAAACTCTTCAAATTTTAATATGTTGTAGAATACGTTTTGAAATAAACCCCAACAAAATTTTATAAGCTTTTAGATTGATTTTGTGGAGAGTAGCATTAGCTTAACAGAATCAGAAAAATAAACTTTTGTTATAACTGTCAAAACAGAATCATCCAAATCTGGTTTACTCAATCCACAAGCTACTGCCATTAGCTAATATCTGAACTATCAAAATTGTACAACTAACAATTTAGAACAATAATACAAAATATCAGATTCAATTTCTCTTCTCTCTCTCTGCATCATAGTTTCATAGAAAAGAGCAGGTCTTTGAGTTGTTCAAGAGGAAAAAGTCTCTGAAGGATCTTCTTCGGAACTAGATTGATATCTATTTACAAATGAGACAATACAAAATTTATAAAACTTAAAGTTTCAATGTATTTATTACTTTAAAGAAGTTTAAAAATTTCTCTTAATAGTAACTTGAATGTGTCTTATATCAGATCATGTTGAGTATATTTTGGTTTCTCTTTTCTCCTACCAATGTTTTTTTAATCTGTAATATGTCTATGAATTTTGTTTAGATTTACTAAAACTTGTCTACTTTACAATGTGAACCAAAGAAGATTCTTAAGAAGATAGTTCGAGAAATTTCAGATGCATAATATATTCTGTGTTTGCATGTGAAGAAACAAATACAATAATTATTGAATGATATTATAATCTGAGTTTGTCAAAATGGTTATGTACAGGTGCTAAGTGCTGAAGTAAGTAAAGGAATCTAGGGAGCTAAATCCATAAGTTGGTTCAAACAAGTGAACATTTTATATACCTATTGATATAATCATGATAGAAAATTGGATTATATTGGAACCGTTAATGACAGTTTTCGGTGTTATGTATTCAAAGCAAGCAACACGAATAAGAAAGTAATTCTTTTCTCAGAAGAAAAAAGCTTGGCAAAGAATTGAACATTAAAACATGGTACCCAGAAACAAATCATTCCTCCACCATAACCAAATACTTACAATTTCAAGATCCAAATAAGAGAAAGTCTTGTCACCAAGTCACCAACATTGACATAACAAAAATAGGGAAAACAAGATAAACCATCAAAGTAAAACTAGCAACTATAGCATAAATGGAACCACAGGGCACCAATCTGAGAAGCTAAGCATGCAGCAGGAGAAGCAGCAGATCATCATCATTCAAATGCCCACTGGTTTTCGCGGCGGACCTCCTCCTCCTCCTCCGGCGTGAAGTCATTCTTGATATTGAACGTCTTGCGAATCTCCTCCGGAGTCTTGCCCTTGATCATGTCTGCCACTGTCTGGCAAGTAAGGTCCAAGAGGCTCTTGATGTTCAAGTAGTTTGCAGCCTGAAAGAACCAAAATTTCACAATTCAAGGTTAACCCAATAATCATCATTATTAATCAATAATCTCAATTACTCAAGGTAACTACAGCAAAGACTACTAACACCATTAACAATTTCAACAAATTAACAACAATTAGGAAATAGCCATATGATACTTGTGACTACATACTAACTCGGAACCCAGCTTAATTATAGACCTAACCCTCATTAACAGAATGCACACCAAATTGTTAATCGTAATAATCAACAAATCAGATAAACCTAAATTTACAAAAATCCCGAATCTCAAAGAAAAAACCACAGCTCCCAAGTTTCAAAACCCAGAACAATCAAACATATAAATAAAACAAAATCAAAAGTAACTAAACACCTAACAAAAATCCCAAATTCAAAAACCCTAATACCCAAATTATGAAATCAAACGCAAGAATTCAAGACCAATAGTTCCAAAGAACGAACGCCGAGAATTGAAAACTCACCAGAATAAGATCGAAGAGCGTGGCCTGATCGACCTTAACGAATTCAGCATCCCACATCTTGAGATCCTCCTCGGATGGCTTCTCCTCGGAAGCAGCAGCATCGACGTGCTTCTTGCAATACTCAATCACCTTCGCAAGGATCTTGCTGGTGACGTTTGGAAGAGGAATTCCACTGTCAGCGCAATCGTCTTCGATCATGTGCTTGATCGTCTGCGATTCGAGAGCCACTGCCTCGTCAACCTCAAACGCCTCGCCATCGGAACTTTTCAAAGTGATCTTCTTCGTTGACGCCATTTATTATCGATTGAAGAAGAAAAGAGAGATTCTTTGCTGAATTAGATTTACACGAAGAAGAAAGAGGGCTAAAATCCTAACCCTAATTTCGTTGTTCTTTTTCCCCCTTTCTTTTTTCTCCTAATTGAAGAGAGAACGAAAAGAGCGTTTTAGAAAACGATGAGTTGAAAGGTGCTTGAGTCTCAATTTATAATGAACGAGTGATGATAATTTTTTCGTATGGACACGTGGCAGTATTTTATTGGTTATGAATGTTTTTGTTATGATTAGAATTAGAATTACTAAGACGATTTGGTGGGGTTTGTATCAGAGTTTTAGATTTGAGATGAAATAATCAAAGATTTTATTTTCAAATTGCAAATTTTGAGGGTTTAATTTGATTTATGAGATTTGATGGATTATATGATTTCAAGATTTATTGGATCTTATCTTATTGTTCAGAAGATTGGAATTTTTTTTTAATCAAATTTAAGACTTTATTTATAATATATTTATTAGGGTAAAAAACCTAAACAAGCCAAGAAGAGAACAATTTGACACAAATAAGTCAAAGCAAAATCTGATTTATCAATCAACCAAAGCACATTTTTATATAGTTCGAACCAATTTGGTTCGAATTCAGTTTCCATGTAATTCGAACCAATTAGGTTCGAATTACACATTGTAAACGTTTGCCACATAATTCGAACCAATTAGGTTCGAACTCCAACTCTATAATTCGAACCAATTATGTCCGAATTAGAGTGAAGAAATAGCCACCAAGTAATTCGAACTAATATGGTTCGAATTACTAAGAATTCGTTCCACACAGCAATTTAAGTTACGAACATAGTTTCTGCATCATGGCTTAATAAACTCGCACAGTTATTTATTCCGGTGTGCATTAGACATACATTTCGTTTAAAACTGCGGAGACAGAACATATTCATTAACTAAAATCCCATTCAAAGTACATCACACTAAAGTTAACAAATTCTATTAGTCACCAACTACAAGTAAGAAAACCGATAATAGTGGAATCTAAACGTGAAATTGAAACAACAAAAGTACCAAAGTCACCAATACACCTAATCATGCCCCCGTGTGTGCTCTGCTCCTCAGAGCTGTGGGCAACTCCGACGTGTGTGGCTGGGCTGCCGACAAAGCCCACATCTCTTTGGCCGGTTCGGATCTGCCTCGTCCATATTGGTCCGTATCCGAGTGGACCTCGGACGACCCTCTCTCGCACGCCTCTTATTGGGGTCAGGGATGACAGTCGGCCCGTCATATGGTGGCCAGAAACCCTCCGGAATGGGAGGTGTGAAACCCATCCGATACACACTAAAGACCGAACTAAGACGATATACTTGGTGGACGTAAGGCTCCCATGTAAGTCGTGCGTAGGCACAGCATGCCAGTGCAAGGGGACACGGGAAATGAAGTGCCTGGAAGTATCCGCAGTCACATGTCTGAGATGCAAGCGAGACTCTGTAGCTACCCAGTGAGAAAGAACCAGTCGGAGTTGTCTCTGCGACGGTGAACTCAGAGTTATCTCTGTCGTACACAGTAACCGTGAAGCACCTAGCCGTCTTCAAGTTGGCCTCTATACACTTCACCAAGTGCTGACTAAATTGTTGTCCGGTTCCCAGCTGCGCCTCAGCTTCTCTCCCTTTGCGAATAAATAATTCGGCCAACCTTCCGTATGTTGCCTTCACTAGCGAGCACACAGGAAGGTTTCTGACACCCTTGAGGATCGAGTTCACACACTCAGATATATTCGTCGTCATGTGTCCGAATCTACGCCCCTCATCACAATGCTGTGTCCACAACGAATACTCAATCCGGTTCACCCAGTCACACATTGCCGGGTCTTCGGACCTAAGAATATCAAACCAGTAATGGAACTCGACCTCGGTCTTAGCGTACGCCGCATTCACAAGTAGGCTCCTTACGTCTTTGCCCTTGAAGGTGAGGGCAAAATTTGCCGCAACATGTCGAATGCAGAATGCCCGGTATGCAGACGGAGGTAACCAGCCTCCGTCAGGAGCCTCAAGCGCGGCCTTGATGCCGTTATGCCTATCCGAGATAACCAGCAGACCCGGCGGCGGTGTCACATGCTCACGCAGGTGGGAGAGAAAGAAGGGCCACGACTCAGCATTCTCACCCTCGACTAATGCGAATGCAACATGGAGTATGTTGGAGTTCCTGTCCCGTGCAATCGCGAAAAGCAACGTTCCCCCATACTTGCCATACAGATGGGTGCCGTCAATACTAATTAGGGGCTTGCAATGACGGAATGCCTTGATACACGGTAGAAACGTCCAGAATAGTCTGTGAAAATAAGCTCGAGACTCGTCCAACTCTCCACCGACACGAACAGGGCTCGTCTTTAGGACTACAACAGTACCAGCCATCGTCAACTGGACTCCTAACACCCACCTTGGGAGCTCATTGTATGACTCATCCCAGTCACCATAGATGAGGGCAACAGCCTTCTGCTTCGCCAACCAGACCCTCCTGTAAGTCGGCCTAAACCCAAAGTGTGTGGCGGTGGCATTTAGGAGCACCTTGATGCTGATGGATGCATCAGCCCTAACCATTGGCATAGTGAATGCCGATATCACATGGTAATCCAAACTCCTGTGGTCGCTGGAAATGGAGGTGGCGAGACAAGTATGCGGTCTGTTGTAACGTTTGACCTCCCAAACTCCCTTTCGCTGTCGAAGACTAAGCCGAATCAACCATGTGCACCCATTGCCGAACTCAGAACACTTGCCCACATACCGGCAATAGTTAGACTCCACGACCTTGTACTGTACCCCTCGACGGATGCTGTAAGTCTTGACACTTAAGAGGGTCTCTTCTTTATCCGGAAATTGCTGACCAACCTGAAACTCTGTCAGACCAACAGACCCTTCAGCATCTCTAGCGCCAAATCCAGTCGGCTGCCCAGGAACCCCCTCCTGCCTCATTGCATCCAAGTCCAAAGAGGAAAAATGTGGAGGGTACTGCTGCGTGCCAAAGCTAGAACCACCGCCCGCCCTAACAGGCTCACTTGCTCCAACATCATCGCCACTGTCATCAGCAATCATATTCGGCTCGACATCATCGTCCTCTGGATCATTCAATAATCCATCTCCAACCCCAGCTGGTAGGGGTGCACATGGGCCGGGTAAAGTCGGGTTTGATGTGACCCAGGGGCCGGGTGAAGCCGGGTTTGATGTGACCCAGACCCGACCCGAAATATACACCGGGTCTATTTATTAGACCCGAACCCGGCCCTAGACCCGATGAAACCAATACACTTTCGAGCCACAATTATACCGGATAAAAACCGGGTAAAAATCGGGCCGTTAACATTACATTATGTTGATACCTTCTTGTAAACTAGCATGTAAAAATATCCAAATTTCCAAGGCTCCAACCATTAGTTAACATGGGAAAATTCACTTAGAAAAATATAACAAGAACCAACAATTCTTCAAAATTAAAGCATAACCACAATCAATATTAAAGCATAACCACAATCAATACTAATATTGTCTAATAATACCAAATATTTAAATCAATACAAATAACACAATCTTATGTATTAGTCTAAAATCTTATGCATTCTAAACATAAAACATTAACTTATAGTCTTATAATGACTAATAACACAAAATATTAAGGTTTACAATACTTAAATTCCACGTAAGAATAGTCATGATCCATCACTAATAACACAAAATATTAATTGTGTTTGATGACCGGGCCACCGGGCCGACTTCGGGTGACCCGAGCTATGGCCCGGACCCGACCCAAAATAATGGTCGGGTCTATTTTTGAGACCCGTACCCAACCCTAAACCCGATGAAATCACTCCAAATTAGTTCCTAAAGTGTTCGGGACCGGGCCGGGCCGGGTCTGTGCACCCCTACCTGCCGGTACAACACACTGTAAAGAGGTCCGCAGATATTCCCCTTTTCCGACCTCGTCGCCTACACTGCCGTTGAGATCAACAGCGAACGAAGGGGAGGCAACAGGTTGGACGAGTGGCTCGTACGCAGGGACGGAGGAAGATGCAACGGCTGGTCTGGAGCTAGAACCGGCTACCATGGCTAAAGTGGTGGTATTCCGGTTCGAACCCCCCGAGCTGGACACCACGTCAACCAACTTTGCCAACAGTTCTGGTGTCCTCACCTCTGGAAACTACCAGCGACAATGAAACATGACCTGCAAGTCATCATCACTCCCAATTGTGAAACAATCGTACTTTACGGTTTCCTGGAGCACCGTGATTGGAATTCGATAAAAAACTTCTTAACCCGTTTCACACCTTCTAGACCAAGTTTTAGCAGTACAGAGCTAACAAGGTCCTCATACCTCGTCTTAGGCCTGACGATAATACAGAGAGGATTCTTATCAGTGAACTTCACACCGGAACGAGTTTTCCTCTTAATGGATCCTCTGTGGTGAACCAACACTACAAAACTCTCCTCACTAGCCATCTTACCTCCCCTCTAATGATAGCAACTCACGTTCACATCATATATATACAGGTCTAGTCCTCACTAATTCGAACCAACCTAGTACGAAATATGGTCTGTGTAAATTGAACCAAGCTGGTTCGAATTACTTAATGTGTGTAATTCGAACCTAATTGGTTCGAATTATAGAGTTGGAGTTCGAACCTAATTGGTTCGAATTATGTGGCAAACGTTTACAATGTGTAATTCGAACCTAATTGGTTCGAATTACATGAAAACTGAGTTCGAACCAAATTGGTTCGAACTACATAGAAATGTACTTTGGTTGATTGATGAATCAGATTTTGCTTTGACTTATTTGTGTCAAATTGTTCTCTCCTTGGCTTGTTTACGTTTTTTACCCTATTTATTATGTATTATATATCATGGGAGTAAATAGTTAAATTAATTTTAAAAAAATTAAATTAATCAAAATTGTCTTCGAAAGATTTAAATCTTTCGAATACGATTTTTATTAATTTAATATTTCAGAATCATTTAAGTTTTATTTATTTATTTTATCAATTAAAAATACTTGTCTTTTTAAAATTATAATTTTTATTTTTCTAAAAGTTAAATAAATCCATCTAATTATCGTCGCAACTTCAGATTGGATTTTGAATTGAACTGAAAGATAAAATAAAATCAATCTAATTCAAATTACAACAAACTTTATACTTCAAATCAAATTACTTTTATCTTCAAGAAACACATATATACTTTCTTTTTTAATATAAAAATAAATCTTTGATATTTCTTACTTATCATTTACTTTTAATATCAAAACTTGAAAATATTACTTGATACTACATAATAAATATAATATTGCTCTATCTTAATATAAATCACAATTTCCCACTATTTTTTTTCCAATCCAACAATTGGTAGTTTTAAGTATTTTCAAATTCAGAGAATTGGTACTCTTTGTTAAGGAGCAATAACTCAAACCCAAGTGATCAGGTTCGAGACTAGCATTGAAACAAAAGACTGAAAGAGAGAAAATAGCAATGGAAGGCGAGGGTGTTATAAAGCACAAGGCTTACGCGCGTGTGGGGCTTCTCGGCAACCCAAGCGACGTGTATTACGGCAACACAATCTCTCTCAGCCTCGCCAATTTCTCCGCCACCGTCACCCTCCACCCTTCCAACGACCTCTTAATTCAACCGCATCCTATTCACGATTTCGTCCGCTTCACCTCTCTTCCTCAATTGGTGAATAGGTTGAGTGCGGTTGCTTATGGCGATTTGCAAGGTTTTCCACAATTACTGCAAGGAGAATGCCATTACTCTCACTGAGAAGAATTTCACTCTCTCTTATGATACTGATATACCTCGTCAGACAGGACTTTCAGGTTCTAGTGCAATTGTCTGTGCTGCCTTAAATTGCCTTCTTGATTTCTATGATGTCCGTCATCTAATCAAGGTTGAGGTGAGGCCCGGCCTTGTCCTCGCAGCAGAGAATGAGCTAGGCATAGTTGCTGGTCTTCAGGATCGTGTCGCACAAGTCTATGGGGGTCTAGTTTACATGGATTTCAGCAAGGAAAACATGGATAAACTGGGACATGGAGTTTATGAGCCTTTGGATATGAATCTCCTCCGACCTCTGCATCTAATCTATGCTGAGAATCCTAGTGATTCTGGGAAGGTTCATAGTCAAGTAAGGCAAAGGTGGCTTAATGGTGAAGAGTTCATTGTATCATCAATGAAAGAAGTTGCAAATTTAGCAAAAGAAGGAAGAAAGGCATTAGAAGAAAATGACAAATCTAAACTTGCAGCACTCATGAATCGAAATTTTGACCTGCGAATGTCAATGTTTGGAGATGCTGCCCTTGGTGATTTAAACATCAAAATGGTAGAGGTAGCTAGAAAAGTCTGCGTCAAAATTTACAGGAAGTGGAGAAGCTGTTGTGGTATATTGTCCCATGGGAATTCTCACGTAAAACTTCTAAAGGAAGAATGTAACCAAATAGGATTTGTGTTACAACCAATTGAACTTGTTCCTTCTAGTCTAAATGACACGGACTTAAAAATCTTTTAAATGATGTAATTTATTAGGTGGGTTTTCTGGTGGTATGGTTTTAAGTAGCTAAGAGGAGCTGATGTTTGACTGGCTAATAACACGTTGACATGTGGCAAGTGGTGAGTCTTCCATCGACTATGTGTCAAAAAGATCTCTTCGTATTGAGCGCGGAAGTTTGTGAGGTTTACTGTAGGGATAGTGGAGTAATTTTGACTTAAAAAAATGGCTGTAACATGGGCGGATTAAGGTGTGAATGGACAAAAACACTTGTTTTAGAAAAAAATTGAATGTGCAAAACATAGGTTGGGCAAAGAATAAATCTAATTTTTAGAAATGAATGAAAAATTAAGGTGGAGAGGACAATATAGAGGGAAAAAAATAAAGAAAGAGGATTTTTTATTCATTTTAGGATTAGATTGATAGATTCCTTTAATAATGAAATTTAAAAAACGAAAATAATTCTTTAAAATTTTAATTGAAAAACCTAAAAAATCCGTGTTAGTACAAAATTTTCTTATATTAATTATAAATAAAATTAGAATCAATTAAC